>NC_053023.1:307458796-307800898 GCF_003073215.2 Triticum urartu
CCCATGCAAGAAATGGTAATGAATGTCAAACACCTTGCCACCATCGCTCGACCGCAAACATTCCGATACATGGTTTTTAAATTCTAGTAAACCCAAAACATGGCATGCTATCATGGAGCGGCACCAACATGCCATGGTAATTATTTTGTCGCATTTGGGGCAGGTTTGGATATAAGCTTCTGACAAACGAGAGCCTCTCACAACAAAGCCTAGTGGTTTCAGCAGGGAACGTGCCACCTTTGGGGACGAAATGATATCCAATGCCTCTTCTTGCTTTCAAAATTTTTCTAGTGTAAACATAGAACAACACAAGTGTTGTGTTAAATTTTTTAATTTTTCGGTGTTTCTTTGGACATTTTATACATTAACTGGGTTTTCCAGGCATTTTATGTGCATAATTCAAATTTGAACTACATGCACATGCTCCAGTGCATATAAATTGGTTAAAAAATCAAATGTGTGTCCTTGGGTGCATGCTTAGGTCCCATGCAAGGAATGGGAATGAATGTCAAGCACCTTGCCACCGTCGCTCGGCCGCAAACATTGAGATACTTTGTTTTTAAATTCTAGTAAATCCAAAACTCGTCTGAAATTCATGAAACTTGGCATGCTATCATGTACCAGCATCAGCATGCTATGGTATTTTTTTTGTCCCATTTGGGGCAGGTTTGGGTATAAGCTTCTCACAAACCAGAGCCTCTCACAACAATCCTAATGGTTTCGGTAGGGAACGTGCAATCTTTGGGGACGAAACGATATTCGTTGCCTCTTCTTTCTTTCAATTTTTTTCTAGTGTCAACATAGAACAACATGAGTGTTGTGTCAATTTTTGGGATTTTTCAGGGTTCACTATGACATTTTTATACATTAACTAGGTTTTCTTGGCATTTTATGTGCATAATTCAAATTTGAACTACAAGCACATGCTCCAGTGCAGAAAAATGGGTTGAAAAATCAAATGTGTGTCCTTGGGTGGATGCTTAGGTCCCATGCAAGAAATGGGAATGAATTTTAAACACCAGGGCACCGTTGATTGCCGGCAAAATGTTGAGACACTTTGTCTTTAAATTCTAGTAAATTCAAAACTCGTCTGAAATTCATAAAACTTGGCATGCTATCATGGAATGCCACCTCACGTGATGTGGTATTTTTCATGTCCAATTTGAGAGAAGGTGCACTCGAATAACAACCAACAAAGGCATTTTCAAACAAATAGCTGCCACTTTAACATCTCAAACTTTTTATATAATTTAAATCGTGTGTGTTCTATTAACTATTCACGTGATGCCACACCTCACTCTTTTAGTGGCTAGCAGGTGACATGCAGACAGGTGCTTGACTGAACGGGAGGCGTGCGAGCTATACTCCAATGCGCAGGCTCCTTGGGAAGCGTGCGAGCTGTATGCGACCCAGGCTCAAGGGGAAGCGAGCCCTTTGACTTCCATGGCTGCCCGCCTTTCTCACATCCTCTCCATTAATGGCACCCAAGCCATAGTTTAATATGGACGGCCTTACTATTCGCCTCCGACTCCCGTCCCACAGACCTCCACCAACGCCATGGCATAGAAGGATCATCTGCGACTAGTCTTCTAGTTGGATTTAATACTGTATCTTGATCATATGAATATAAATTCACAGTGTAACTGAATGAAAGATATGGTTTGAACAAACTTGCATCTTTTTCTCTGAATGTACAGGCTTATCAAACGATTTTCTTTAAAAAAGTCAATGGTTTTTAAATGTAAAAACACTCATCGCAAACGTGTTAGATAGAACACTCGTATGCAAACCAACAGCTTCCCCAGGAAGCCAAGGGAAAATGTGTCGAGCAGGATTTGTGCACCTCTTGATCACAAACGTTTTAGATAGAACACTCATATGTAAACCGACAGCTTCCCGAGGAAGCCAAGCGAAAATGTGCCGAGCAGGATTTGTGCAGCTCTTGTTCACAAACGTTTTAGATAGAAAACTTGTATGCAAAGTGACAGCTATGGTCTTCCCCAGTAAGCCAACGGAAAATTCGTCGTGCAGGATTTGTGCATCTCTTCAATGCAAACGGTTCAGATTGAATACGGTATGCAAAGTGATACTTTGGCGCTAAGCCAAGAGAAATTCCGACAAGAAGGATTTGTACCTCCCTTCAACGCAAACGATTTTTTGGGTGGCCCATGTGCAACCGCACGTAAACACAATTTGGTTGGATTTGCATCTCTCATATTGGGTATATTGCCATTTGTCAAACTGGAAAGATTGGCATTTGTTGATCTAGTAACAATGCCATTTTTCAACCTTGTAACACTGCCATTTGTCAAAATATGTAGCTAAAAATCACTAGCACTATCTAATTTTTGCAACTAAAATTCAGTAATTAAGCATAGATTTCATTCATAGGTTAAGCAAATGTTCTTTTATACAAACAGTTCAACTCGACAGCTGAACCGACCAAACTTTTCTCCAATTGTTGCTAACCACATACTGAAATAGCCAGTTCAACTATATATACTAGCTAATTTTAAGTACGTTGTACAGTTCCACCACATCTATAGTCAGATGAACTGAACAAAATAGTCCCTAAATACTACTACGGAGGGGCTTTGTACTACTTCCGACAACCTCTCCTCTACCGAGCACGCTCAATAAGAGGCAGAGGAGGATGAGTCTACCGACGAGCTGGAGAACTGCAATATGGTGCCTAACATTGTTGCACCTTCAGTGATGCTCGCCTCGAACGTCCTCTGCCGCTCCAGATGACCCCTCTCAAAGCGGTGGGACTCCTCGTAGATCTCCTAATTCCTTACCTCTGCGCCATCGTGTGCTGCGACCATGGCGGTGGTAAGGCTCTTCACGTGCTCGACGAGGAGCTCCTCCTCCTCCGACAGGAACTCAATGTAGCGCGCAAGATTGCTGATGCATGTGCGGGCCTCCGCCTCCCGCCTTCGGGCAGAGGTGGTGGAGCGGGTGATGACCCCGGCGGTCGATGGTGGGCTGGCGGCCACGGCGGCTGACGATGGGGTGGCAGCCACGACCACCACCTCCCACGTTCGGACCGTGGTGGCGGGGCGTGTTAAGGCCATGGTGGCCGGCAATGGGGTGGAAGCCACGACCGCCACCTCCTGCCTACGGGCTGCGGCCGCAGAGCGGGCGATGGCCCTGGCTTTCAACGGTGGTGTGGCGGCAACAGCGGCTGGCAAAAGCTGCCGACGGGCAGCGGCGGCGGAGCATGTGGTGGGTGTTTCACGCACAGCCAACAGGAGGGACGCCACGCGCACTACACTATGCCCAGGACTAAGCCGCTGCCGCAGTGTAGCCTCCCAGCCGGAGCTGTTCTCTGATGATGGTGGAGTGGCTGACCGACGACGACGGACCGATGCCATTGGCGATTGTGGGAGAAGTAGACGAGATAAGCTACAAGGAGGGAGGGGAAAATGCAACACAGGACTCGCCGACCGTGAGGGTTTATATAACAGGCTGATAAGCATTGGGATTTTGGGGGATTCACCGAGTCAGGAGGGAAGCTTGCGTGGTTGCGTGGGAACGGGCTCACCACCATTTCGCCAAAAGAACGCCCCCACGCACTGCTCAACCTTGCGCTCGAAGTCGTCTGGGGTAGCGGGGTGACAAGACGTGCGAGAGGAGGACGAAAGGACACGTACACATACAGTTAATAAACAAAATGGTTGCAATTTTATTACCTACCACCCTGGTCCCGTCCTGGTTTATAAGTAGGATTTAACTAATAAAATACGAATGCATGTCACCAAAGATTATATCATTGGATTCATATTTGAACATAGTTTCCAATTATATAATTTTCGTAACATGCATAATAATTTTGTTGGTTCAATTTAAGGTCAAAATACGGCACAGAATATAAAGGGGACTAATAGACCAAGACGGAGGTAGTAGCACACGACCGCTCCCTATGCTGTGATGCAACTGCTGGCCGGCTTGTAAATGATCATTCCCTGCATGTTTAACTGCTCTATGCATGTGGTTACTCGCGACTGAGGCGGCCGCGACGTGCTCTGCTCAAGACTACCGCCTGACTTGGTGTTAGAAGCAATCGTAGACAGAGCAAATCACGTGGTTCATTAGCAGCAATCGTCTGTGTTATTATTGGTATCCGCACACATTTTTGATTACAGACCTGTTTGCCGCATATCACACACATCTTGTTCAGTTGAACTATTTCTATTGTCTTGGCTTATCGCAAACAGTTCATCCGAGTGAACTGTATGCCGTCCATCGCACACACCTTCATCTGCCTGACCATTTTTATTGTGTTGCCTAATCACACACAGTTCATCCTAGAGAACTGTATGCTGTATATTGCACACACCCTCAACTGGCTGCCTGTTTCCGTTGTTCTGCCTCATCGCAAACAGTTTTGCTGGATTAACCGTTTGCCATGCATCGCACATGCAACTCTAATCTGAACCATGTTTGATGTCACCGCCATTGCAAACGTTTTGCATCTTTTTGACGGTTTTATTACATCATCGTTTGTGATTAATGCATCGCACACAGTTTCTATCGTGCGAACATATCTTACAGTAGAGATGAGGGGTACGTAAGAGGAGCCAGTGCCTAGCTACGACGAGGTTGTACACTCGGATTTACGAGTTCAGGCCCGTCTCGGAGGAGGTAACAACACAACGTCTCGGTGCCGCGGAGGCTCTGTTGACTGGAGTGTCAAGTTACAGGGGGTGCGAACTCTTGTGCAAGATGGTAGGGTAGCTTATATAGAGTATGCCTACCCCTTACAGCCCTTAGTTACACAGGGGTTCAATGAGAGAATAAAGTCACGTATGTTACTGGTAATGCTTGCCTTTAATGATCTTTAAGGTGACGGAGTGAATGTCAGACCGTTGCCATCTAGGGGTGGCTCTTAGACTTCTATCCTTCGAGTGTATTCTTGTCTTCCGAGTGAATGACGCTGGTTGAGTGGAATTGGGTTATCCGAGTGAATCTTGTGTCGAGTGGATTGCACTCTAAGATGATTCCAGTCGGTATCTTCTTTCTACCTTCGTAGGTCGTGGCCTCTTGTGTAATGTTCTTGGGTACGGCATATAGGTCAGGCCTAGGACCCTACCCTAGGTACATCTCCTCGTCATTAGGGCCCGAATGGATTAAGGACCGAGTGAAGAAGGTTTGACGTTGATTCTGACCTGATTCAATGTCCCGGAGACACTTTCTTGAGGGTCTAAAAATATGCTAGTAGTTTAATCCTTCGTCAGTCGCCTTGATCAATTCTGGCTTCTTGAGCTTCCGAGTGAAATAGGTAACATAGCATTGAGCAGATTGGATTTGGATATCTTTGACGTGATCGACTAATTGCTGGACCCGGATTTCACAGGATTCAAAATTTGGAGAAGGGCGTGGGCCGGACGTAGCACGATAAGCGGGACAAGTGGAGAGGGACTCCTCGATCCATGCGCCACCATTTTTGTCATGTATCAAGCTGGCGCCAGTTGCGGGATGTTCTAAGATTGCGCGGGCACACGAGTCAGTCATTTGGACGCGTGAGAATATAAGGCGACGCGGACGATGTGTGCAACAGTGCCTACCATTTCCCCCTTTCTCCTCTGCCTCTCCGCCTCACCCCCTCCAGTGCAGCACTGCTCTGCCCACTCCTCTCAACCATTGCAGCAATGGCGAAGGACAAGACGAGGGCCCTAGAGCGTGCAAAGAAGATGACGACCAAGGGCAAGAATCCAAGGGGATTGGATCCAAGGGGATTGGATCCCCTCATCGGTCCTAGTGGAGGATCTAGAGGGGCTCGTCGCTGATGGCTTGATAGCGGATGGATCTTGGAGGCTGCCGGAAGGGGAGTCCGAGCTTGCGCAACACGACAGCGAGCGGCTTCTCCTCATGGCTCACGTCGAAAGAGGTTTGTCTCTCCCTGTCGCATCCATTCTTCCATGGATTCTTGAATTTCTTTGGCGCTCAGATCCATCACTTTCCCCCAAACACCATCTCGTACCTTGCCGCATATGTTTCATTGTGTGAGAATTTCCTGGGATGCCACCCACATTGGGGGTTATTCAAACATATCTTCACTTGACGATCTCAGTCGGTTAATAAAGCCAATCCGACTTATGAGAGGACCCACGTGATCCAAATGTGTGGAGGTCTGGGAGTCCAAATGAGGGGTAGGATCTCCTTCCCTCCCATGACTTTTCCTGAATCGGTTGGGGGTGGCAGTCGACCTAGTTTTACTATAAGGATGTTCCAGCCCCTAGTCAGTCAACTGGCCTGCCCCCTTTCTCTCTAGAGAGACTCCTCGCCCTTCGTTCGATGACTATAGAAGAGGAGGAGAAGGGCGAGGTGTCCATCCTGATTGATGCAGTTGTGGCGTTGAACCGGGGCGGAGTGACAGGCATGGACTTGCTAGAAGTGTTTCTCAGTCGACGCATCCAGCCCTTGCAAGCTCGCGACCATCGCATGTGGATGTACTCGGGTCCTGGCAACACTGCTCGGGCTCACCCGGACGAAGTCGACGAGGAGATAGTGGCACAGTGGCTTCGAAGCATCATTGGAAACAAATCCTGCCATTGGACGCAGAGAACTCTCTAGGAGAGGTCAGGCGTACTTGTCGAGTGTTTTATCTTTTACTTTTCAATATGCAACTATACTGGAATCCGACTGATCTTTGCTATCTGTGCCTCGCAGGTATTCATGAAGATGTACTCGCTTGTGCCCAATGGAGAACATCACCTTGGAGGACCGGAGAGCGAGGGCGGGAGCGCTGATATTGAGTACGCCGACGACAGTGAAGATGACAGCGAAGACTCTGACGACAGTGAAGAAGTCGAGTCGCCACCATGCATCGAGCGTCGTACCAAGCAATCACCAGATCCTGCGTTGACCAATGCTAGGCCACGACATCGAGTGGGAGGACCCAGAAACGCACTCGGACGTCAACTCTCGACCCGACGGAGATAACCGCCAAGCAAGCCAAGGTCGTTCCTCCTAAACCTCGGAAAGCTTTGCCCAGGATCAAAGTTGTTGTGCCTATCGCTTCGGCGTAAGTGTTTCTTCTTCTTTTTCTTCATTGCTGTTGCGGACCTTCATGTTTATTTGACCGAGTGGAATCCTGGGCCTCTAGGGCTGCTACCTCTAGGACGTCCCATATGGAGATCGACGATGAGCAGGCTGATGCGGATACTGCGGACGTGGCCACTTCTCAAGCAGGTATGATCAGCTCACACCTTGTTAATTGTCTTGGTGGTCGACTGAAATCTTACTGTAGAGTGACTACAGTGCCAGCAGACATTATTCAACTTCCAGATGACAATGAGGAGGAGCTACCGAGGAACGCAGGAGGAAGAGGCAGGGCTTCGACCACCTCGCGGAGCCTTAACAAGAGAGTGCCTTCAAGCCACATGTCTCACCCGCCGCGTGAACTTGTTCTTCAAGAGCTAGGTGGTTCGTCTCGAGTTGGAGTTTCTTTGCTGTCCCTTTATCAACTGCCCAGCCTCCAATGTCAACCGCCCATGCCTCAGGTCCGACTGGGCAACCACAAATGCTAATTCCTCCAGCTGCATCACCAACTCCTGTGTCGATTGTACTCCCTCTGCATCATGTCCCAGAGGACCAAACAGGAGCTGCCAAGGAGGCTATGATCCAAGCTGGCCTGATGATGCACCGACTAAAAGAGGTGTATGAATCCAACAAGGCTGCTTATGACGCCAGTTCTGTCCTTCAAACTAATGTCCGAGTAAGTACGATTGTAAGTTGATTTCTGATTGGATTTTCTTCGTCTTGAATCTGTACACCCAATGGGTGTTTTCATTTGCTGTTTAGTTCTTCCGCTCGAGTCGGTCAGGCAACATGGAGTGGGCACCTGGTCAAGTTGGGGCACACTGAGTGCACCTAGTGGGTGTAGTCCCCGAGACCGCTGTCGAATGTTCAATTCGGTGGGGGTCTTTAGAATATGTTTTCTTATAGTTCCATCACTCGAGTCGGTCAGGCCGTGTCGAGTGGGTACCTAATCCAGTGGGGAAACGCTGAGTGCACCCACTGGGTGTAGTCCCCGAGACCACAGTCGACTGCGGGCAGTGGGCGGGGGTCTAAGAACACACTTTTTTTTGCTCCATCACTCGGGCCGGGTAGACCGTTCCATGTGGGAAATTGATCCGGTGGGGGCATGCTGAGTGCACCCACTAGGTGTAGTCCCCGAGACCGCCGTCGATTGCAGGCAGTCGGCAGGGGTCTGAGAACACTTTTGATAATTGTAGTCTGAACTTGCTCCTCTCCACTCGGAAGTAGAGGAAATACTTTTGAGTCTTTCTCTTCGTCGACTGAATTGTCTTTTTGTTGATCTTAGAAATCTTGTGAACTTGGGCCTCAGTACGTTGCCCTAGAGAAGGAGAGGATCCAAATCCAAGTAGATCTAGAACTTGCCAAGAAGAACTTGAAGGATGATCAGGATGATGGGAAGACCATGGGAGGTAACACTTTCCTGACTGTATGCTTTGTAATTTCTTCTTTTTTGTCCATTGAACCGAGTGATTCCACTCGAACAGATGTGCGTAGTGAAAACCGTCAACTCCAAGCACGACTAAAGAATGTTATTTCTTTAGACACTATGAAGCAGGCGCCAGAGAGTAAGGATAATGAACTCACGGGGGTGCAGAAGGTGGCTCGAGAGAAGACTAGAGCAGCTGAGAGGAAGCTAGCTTCAGTCGGTAAGCTCGAGGAGTAGAATGCGACTTTGAAGACCGTTGTTGTTGAGGTGAAAAATGAAGATGCGCAGCTGAGGGAGGAGAAAACTGTCTTGTCCGACAAGGTGGACCATCTCACTCGGAAGAGTGACGAGCTTGACAGATATTTGGGGGGTTTTGCCAAGATGTATGGCATGCTAGAAGGTACCTCCTTTTGGTCGAGTGAATTTCTGCAAACTTTCAGGGTAAGGGCGTAATTAAATACTTTTTTCCCTTGTTTAGAGTTCTACCTAAACTTCGAAGAGGAGATAGATCAGATCGAAACGAGTTTAGACCCCACCAAGTTACTTGTGAAGGACGCAGTGGCTCTGAACATGCCGCACCTCGAAGCTCATCTTGAAGGTGTTCAAGGATCCATCACTCGCTTGAGGGCTACGCTGTCGAGGATCGGCAAGGAGCTGTTGTAACGCCCACGATGCGGCTATGTCTCCCACGTGTCGAGGCACAACTTAGAGGCATAACCGCATAGTGGTTTTGTCGCAAGAAGGGTCATCTTCACAACATCCCATGTAATGAACAAGAAAGGGATAAATAGAGTTGGCTTACACTCGCCACATCACACAATATTCAAATAAGTCATACATCATTAGAATACACTCATAGTCCGACTACAGACAACCAAATGAAAAGATGATAAACCCAACTGCTAGATCCCCGATCGTCCCAACTGGGAACCACTACTGATCATCAGGAAAATACATGTAGTAACAACCAAGGTCCTCGTCGAACTCCCACTTGAGTTCGGTGGCATCACTTGCATTGGTATCATCGGCACCTGCAACTGTTTTGGAAGTACCCATGAGTCATGAGGACTCAGCAATCTCAAAACCCGCGAGATCAAGACTATTTAACCTTATGGGTGGGATAAGGTAATGAGGTGGAGTTGCAGCTAGCGCTAAGCAAATATGGTGGCTAACATACGCAAATAAGAGTAAGATGAGAAGCTACGCAACGGTCATGAAGCTAGAAGTGATCAAGCAGTGATCCTGAAACTACTTAATTCAAAAATAACACAAACCATGTTCACTTCCCATACTCCACCTAAAAGAGACCATCACGGCTACACATGCAATTGATTCATTTTAAGTAAGTCAAGTGTCAAGTTCTCTACAACCGGATATTAACAAATTCCCATCTGCCACATAAGCGCGGGCATGGCTCTCGAAATTGTATACGCTGCAGGGGTGTCCCAAATTAGCCCATCATAAGCTCTCACGATCAACGAAGGCTATTCCTTCTCCAGAAAGACCCGACCAGTCTCGGAATCACGGTTACAAGACATTTCGAAAATGGTAAAACAAGACCTGCAAGACCGCCCAATGTACCGACAAATCCCGATAGGACTCGCACGTATCTCGTTCTCAGGGCACATCGGATGGGACAAGCTACGAGTAAAACCAGCCCTCAAGTTTCCTCGAGGTGGCCCCATAGTCTGCCCATTTTGGACCAACACTCAGAGGAGCACTGGCCCGGGGGGGTGGGGGTTAAAATAAAGATGACCCTCGGGTTTGCAACCCCAAGGGAAAGTTATAGGTTGTATGTAAATCCAAGGTTGGGCCTTGCTAGAGGAGTTTTATTCAAAGCGAACTGTCAAGGGGGTCCCATAACCCCAACCGCATAAGTAAGGCAAAATCAATGAACATAACACCTGTATGACGGAAACTAAGGCAGTAAGAGTGGATCAAAACACCGATAAAAAGGCCAAGCCTTCCACCTTTTGCCAAGTATATAGATGCATTAATTAAAATAAGAGATATCATGATATCCCAACATATCAATGTTCCAACATGGAACAGCCTGCTTTGCACCTGCAACTAGCAACACTATAAGAGGAGCTGAGCAAAAGCGGTAACTTAGCCAAACAATGGTTTGTAGGAGGGTGGGTTAGAGGCTTGACATGGCAATGTGGGAGGCATGATAAACAAGTGATAGATAGCGCGACATAGCGATAGAACGAACAACTAGCAGGCAAAGATAGAAGTGGTATTGCGGGTAATGGTCATCTTGCCTGAAAACCTGCTAGGAAGAAGACTGAATCCATGAAGAAGAAGACGAACCAACATAGTCAAACGAATCCTCACAAACGCAACGTTACTGGAACTAATAAGAACAAGCAACACCCGAAAGAAGCAAACAACATGGTAAACCAACAAGCATAATCATGGCATGATTCACAATCAGGTATGATGCATGTCCGGCTTAATGAGGCATGGCAAAGTGCACCAACAAAACTACAAGTTAAGTGGAGCTCAACATGTAACAAGATGCATGTTGATGAAACACCACATTCGATATTTAGTTCAATCTCGTTTATGTACCCAACAATATTAAATGTTATTAAACATGGAAAGGAGCGAGGCATAAGTAAACTAACTATTTAGGCAAGTTTAAATGAGGCCAGAAATAACAAACAACAATTCCGGAAAATCCGCATATGCATATTATGAATTTGGTACTGTCCTGCACTAAACCATATTTTAGAGTTGTTAAACATGCAAAGTAATAGCACCATGTTAAACTATGCATTTTTTCACCCCATTTACATATCAAGTTAGTTTAATTCGGAGCTACGGTTATTTAGTTATGAAATAAATCATTTTAACATGGCATTTGAACAAATTTAATCAAACAACATTTTGAACATTTTAAACATGGATGAAAGTAGCATATTGTGAGAGTACATGAAATTATAAGCATTTGACATATATAAACCATTTCCATCCGATGCACGGTTAATTACTTATTATATGCATGAACATGAGGGGCCAAACTGTAAATATGCAGTTTTTCCTGGATAATTTGCAAAATTCGCTGGACAAAGGAATAAAACAATCGGGCCGACTCTGAAGGATCTGGGCTGGTGGGAGCTGCTCACATTGGGCCTCAGCCTGGTTCAGTATAGAGGGAGGCCGGCAGGGGGGCACGCTGGGCCGGCCTGCTTGTGGCCCACACGATCGCTGGAGCTGGGCCAGGGCGCTGCGCGGCGCATGAAGCAGAGGCGGCGCATGGGATTGCTGCGGCGGCGCGTTGGAACTCCGGTGAGGCCCAGGACAGCTGGGAACAGTTGGATCCAGGCGAGGGTGGTCAGATCCGAACGTGGGGAGTGGGGAGTCCGTTTTTGGTGGCTGAGGTGGTTGGCGGCGTCGACGACGGAGGTCCATTCTTGGGACTCCCATGGCGGGGCTTCCATGGCAAAGAGAGGGAGAAGGTTAGAGAGAAGGGAACCCAACAAGTTAAGAGGGAGGAGATATAGGGAGGCCGGAGAGGACCTGGGATTCTGGTCGCCGACGATGGGGCTCGTCGGAGTGGGGGAACCGCGGGAGGTGCGGTGGCAGACGAGAGATGGCGGGGTGCTGTCCCGATCCAGATCGGGATCGAGCGGGAGATCCTCAGGCGCGGGTGGTGACTCAGGACGCTCGGGCCCTGGATGGGCTCGGGCGGGCCCCGCATGGGCTCCACGGGCCGCGGTGAAGTGGGGCGCCAGGAGGACATGTGGCGCGTAGGGGTTGGCTGGCGCGGGCGCTGGGGCGACGTGGAGGCGCGCGATAGGTCGGGGAAGGCGGCGCTGGTGGTTTTAGGTGGCGGCGGCGACGGATCTGGCAGCGACAAGTGGCAGTAGGGGAGTGCACCGGCACTGAAAACAAGGAGGGAGCGGTGGCTGGCTGCGGAAATTGAGGAGAGGGTAGGTAGGAGGCCAAAAATGGAGAGAGGGGGTGTTATATAGGGAAGGTTAGGGTTTGAGGGGGTTAGGAGGGGTTTTCGGACCCTCTGATCTCGATCGGACGACACCGTATGCGAGGAGGCGTAGGTTGGAACTTGTGGGCTATGTAGAAGGCGTCAGGCTGAGAGGAGAGAAGAGAGAGAGGCCCGACAGCAGTTTTCAGAGACCGAAAATGTCCGAGTTAGATCGGCTGGGTGCCGCTATAGTTATCCGTCGGGGCATCAAACGTACTCCGAATGTGATGAAACTAGGCAAGTGGTCTACCTACAACACAACCACACCGCACGCGAACTTTAATGCCATTCCGAGAACAGTTTCCCGACCATTTATAAAATAATACTTCGGAGGTGCTGCGAGCATGTGCGAGTGTGTCTGAGCTCAGAATGGACAACGAAGAGAACTAGAAGACCCGGACGGATTCAAGTTTTGAAAACATGAGGATGCAATGTAGATGATGACATGATGAAATGCAACAAACAAATAAAACACACGACTGACACGCAAAACATGGAAGGCAACTTGGAAGGCATCTAGAGCGTCGGTCTCGGGGCGTCACAACACTCCTTCACTTACAAGAGATCTCACCCCGAGATCTAGGGATGGCACCGGAGAGAAGCGGGAGAGCAAGAGGTAAAACAAAGTTGCTTCTTGACAAAAGAGTGAAACCAAACAACCTCAGAGGTTGAACAACTTGAAATAAAGAATACAACAAAAATGAACAAAGTTGAAAACACTCCGTTAGAAAAGAGAAACAAGGAACATTACGAGAACCTAGAGGTAAAGTGACAAGATAGATATTGAAACCACTCTGGTTAAAACAAGATAGAGAAGGAATAAGAATGATATAATTTGGACAACACCCCGACTGTAAATGGAAGGAATTGAATATGAACTTGACAAGATCATAGGATACTTGATGAAATCAACAACACACTGCCTCCGGAACTATTGAAAGAATGGCACAAGGTGTAAGAAAGATTTTAGATAGCACTCCGGCTGAGAAGGGAGGAAAAACTTGATAAGATGAGAGAACTTGAATGGAGGACATGACACTCCGGTTGAATGGATAAGCAAAGGAAAGAACGTGATCTTTGACAAAAATGGGATGCTGGGTCGAAGAATGCAACATCACAATGCCTCCGGAACGAAAGAATAGAAGCTAGATCGTTAGGAAGAAAGAAATTAGAAGAAAATGATAACTTCTTCCACCAACGAATTTGAAGGCATCCTTAGAAAGAAGGATTGAATGTAGTTGTTGAAAATTAAACAAAAAAAGAATAAGATTGTTGTGGGCTTATGGAAAGCGTCTCAAAATTATGAGGTGAAATTCAGCCACTGATGGAAACAATACATTGTATTGATATCAAAAAGGAGACGAGAAACTTATTTCACTGGGAGGACAAACGAGGAACTTTGGTCGTTTATAAGCACCACAAATAGCAACAATCCTTAGGGAAAGCTTTAGGTGAAATATAACCCAAGATAACTCCAATGAAGAGATTGATGGGTTGCAAAGGATCTCATGAACGAATTGAAAATTATGGGTGTAAAATATGTCATTCCGGACAACTAGTGGATCATGAAACATGAAGGGAAATTGCCAAGAGTGACATAACACCACCTCTAAAGATAAGAGAGAAAGAATTGCACTTCGGAATGCAAGACGAAGAATGCTTGAACTCCTCAAAACAAGACATGTGTTGAACACCATGTTTATTTTAGAGTATAGCTTGGGCGGATCTTAGCTTCAAGAGAAATCATGAAGAACAATTGAAGAATGAAAGGAATCCTTGATGAACCACCATATAGAGCCTCCATGAAGAACTCCGGTAATAAAAGGATGATAGAAAGAAAGATATGTTGAAAACACAAGGTGAATCCTTGCATTGATTTAGATGGATCTTCATGATGATATAATTGAGAGAGCTTGGAACTCTGGAAAAACTATGAAGCATATGAACCGAGAATTTACTCATCGTGAACAAACTCCGGAAGAATGAATCAATCACTTGGATTAAGAAATAATAAGAATTATGTTATGCGTATCCTTCACCAATTTAGATTGATGACATGCAATGGATTTGGCATACTACTTATTCTCGTAGAAAGTATTAAGAGAGATATAGCGTAAACTTGAGAAGGTCTTGATGGAACCACCGGTGGGATTTGGAAACAATGAATGAATTGATATTATAACAAAGGAAGAGAAATCTTGAACGAACCACCGTAAAAATTGAAAAAGAAAGTAGCAAAGGCACAACTCACCGGGGAGAATTCGAAAACGAATAAAGATACTTGAGAGAATTTAGATAAATGTGAACCAAGAGATCCTGGGCTGATTTAAGAATACTTTAATGATGCCCCGGTAAGATTTGGAGAACAAGAGCTGAAAGCTGAAATGAATAATTCTGAGATGATGGGCTCTGGAGAATCAAACTGAAAAGACTCCTGAATTGCTCCGGATGGGTTAAAAGAATTCTCTCAATCGAAAACAATTATGAGAGGATGGCATCAAGCTTGAACTACACATCTTCAAGAGAACGGAGCAAGATATAAGATAAAATCTTCTTCATTCTTCAAATGTAGAGAATGACGATGAAAAACACCACCATGAATTGTTGAGGTACACCGGGAGAATGAAAAACAAAGAGGTTGAGCCAACAATGACAAATAATTTGAAATCGATCTTGGAAAACATCTGACTAATGATATTCATTCTTACGTCAAACTTCGAAAAGAATTTGGGAAGAGCTTCGGGAAAATTAGAAGAGTCAGGTAAGATCCTGCAAAAAGACCAGTGGGTTAGGGCCCACTCAAAAGAAACACCGTTGAATGATTTAAAAGAAAGATCGTGCTGGTTGAATTAAATGGCTTCAATGAGATAACAACCTCGGAATAGCTTGATCGGATTGTAATGGAGAGATACGTGAGCGATTAAGAGGTACACCGACATAAGAAAGCACTTGAAATGAGGAAGGGGTAAGATCAACACCTACAACTTGAATAGAATCCACCATAAAATAATACGAGAATGAAGAATGATAAACTTGAAGCTTCCTGAGAATCTTCCTGAGAATCACCGGATAAGAACATTGACGGAAAAGAATGGAGAGACTTCCCATCAATGAAAAGGATACTTGATTAAGAAATCTGAGTCCTTGAAGAAAAGGGGTGGGAGTGTGGGTAAAACAAAGGCAAGTTGTTATGGATGAAAGAAACACCATTGCGAAGAACTAATAATTTATCTAGCAAAATTGAAAGGATATGATTAACTTGAAGAGAAGCACACCGGTTGAAAAGGATTGACATGACAATATCGATTATCATGAAGGATTGGTATTCACATAGAAATATGAGAACAACGCTTAGGAAAAGTATGGAATCAACACTTGACATTGAAGCAACTCGAATACCACAACTCAAAACAAAACAAAGGATTTGGCTTGCAGAATAAGCCGAAACAAACATATGATAGACCCCATATCATATCATGTGTCTGTTGGAAAGAATTCCTACGTGATACTTGAATTCACACCTATAAACTCCCAAAACTTTCTGGTTATGCAATATGGTGTTGGGGACATAGGGAGGCACGATATATATCACACAACTAACAAGCCCTACGCTGCAACTGTATCCATCCGTCAACACATAACCAAGAAATCTTCGGAAATCGTGTACGTCAACCTTTGAAAAGCATCCGTTATACGAGTTATGGCAATACTCCCGAACTCCCACCCCAGTACTGGGTGGCGTCGAGGTTATCTCACCAACAACTGCATAAAAGAGATTCTCGATGTCGGCGAACTCAGGTATTCCAGAACTGCAACGATAAAATTGTGATGACAACACCTCGCAGCTCAACTCCCCGGGACACTGCCACAACCCCTAAATGTTAGGAGGTACCAAGAACAATGTTCTTGTAACAAGAATATCGGAATGATCCCAAGATACCCGCGTGATCCCAAATTTTTTTGGGTGAAATTTGAGGAGAGGTAAGTCAAAACATCTATGTCAGGAGGCCTCACCAGAGCGACGAAGGGGCTGAGGAGTAAAAGGAATCCTACTCTCCGATATATATAATCCTAAGACCCAAAACATTTTCGTTCTAGACTCAACAACATCAGCGATTCGATCAAGCAGGGGCTCCTAAGTCGGGGATGGCTCAGATTACCAACTTGTAACACCCACGATGCGGCTATAACTCCCACGTGTCGATGCACGACTTGGAGGCATAACCTCATAGTGGTTTTGTCGCAAGAAGGGTCATCTTCACAACATCCCATGTAATGAACCAGAAAGGGATAAATATAGTTGGCTTACACTCGCCACGCACGAAATATTCAAATGAGTCATAGATCATCAGAATACACTCATAGTCCGACTACAGACAACCAAATGAAAAGAAGATAAACCCAACTGCTAGATCCCCGATCGTCCCAACTGGGCACCACTACTAATCATCAGGAAAAGACACATAGTAACGACCAAGGTCCTCGTCGAACTCCCACTTGAGTTCAACAGTATTACCTGCACTGGTATCATCAGCACCTGCAACTGTTTTGGTAGTGTCCGTGAGTCACGAGGACTCAGCAATCTCAAAACCCGCGAGATCAAGACTATTTAACCTTATGGGTGGGATAAGGTAATGAGGTGGAGTTGCAGCTAGCACTGAGAAAATATGGTGGCTAACATACGCAAATAAGAGTAAGATGAGAAGCTACGCAACGGTCGTGAAGCTAGAAGTGATCAAGAAGTGATCCTGAAACTACCTACGTTCAAACATAACCCAAACCGCGTTCACTTCCCGGATTCCGCCGAAAATAGACCACCACGGCTACACACGAGGTTGATTCATTTTAATTAAGTCAAGTGTCAAGTTCTCTACAACCAAATATTAAAAAATTCCCATCTACCACATAACCGCGGGCACGGCTCTCGAAAGTTTATACCCTGCAGGGGTGTCCCAACTTAGCCCATCACAAGCTCTCGCGATCAATGAAAATGATATTCCTTCTCCCAGAAAGACCCGACCAGTCTCGGAATCCTGGTTACAAGACATTTCGACAATGGCAAAACAAGACCAGCAAGACCACCCGATGTGCCGACAAATCCCGATATGGGTCGCACGTATCTCATTCTCAAGGCACACCGGATGGGACAAGCTACAGGTAAAACCAGCCCTCAAGTTTCCCTGAGGTGGCCCCCCAGGCTGCCCATTTCAGACCAACACTGAGAGGAGCACAGGCCCCCCCCCCGGGGGGGGGGGGTTTAAATAATGATGACCCTTGGGCCGGGTTTGCAACCCCTAGGAAAAGTTATAGGTTGTTAGGCAAATGTAAAACCAAGGTTGGGCCTTGCTGGAGGAGTTTTATTCAAATCGAGCTGTCAAGGGGTCCCATAACACCAACCACATAAGGAAAGCAAAATCAAGTTACATAACACCGATATGACAGAAACTAAGGCGGTAAGAGTGGAACAAAATATTGAGCAGAAGGCCAAGCCTTCCACCATTTGCCAAGTATATAGATACATTAATTAAAATAAGAGATATTGTAATATCCCAACATATCCATGTTCTGACATGGAACAACCTGCTCTGCACCTGCAACTAGCAACGCTATAAGAGGGGCTGAGCAAAAGCGGTAACTTAGCAAACCACGGTTTGCTAGGAAGGTGGGTTAGAGGCTTGATATGGCAATATTGGAAGCATGATAAACAAGTGGTAGGTAGCGCGACATAGCAATAGAACGAACAACTAGCAAGCAAAGATAGAAGTGATATCGAGGGTAATGGACATCTTTCCTGAAAACCCGCTAGGAAGAAGACCGAATCCATGAAGAAGAAGATGAACCAACATAGTCGAACAGATCCTCACAAATGCAATGTTACCGGAACTAACAAGAAGAAGCAACACCCTAATGTAGCAAACAACATGGTAAACCAACAAGCATAATCATGGCATGATGCACAATCAGGAATGATGCTTGTTCGGTTTAATGAGGCATGACATGGCAAAGTGCACAAACAAAACTACAAGTTAAGGGGAGCTCAACATGTAACAAGATGCATGTTGACGAAACACCACATTCAATATTTAGTTCACTCTTGTTTATTCACCCAACAAATTAAATGTTATTAAACATGGCAAGGAGTGAGGCATAAGTAAACTAACTATTTAGGCAAGTTTAAATGAGGTTGGAAATAACAAACAACAATTCCGGATAATCCCCATATTCATATTATGAATTTGGTACTGTTCTTCCCTAAATCATATTTTAGAGTTGTTAAACATGCAAAATAATGGCACCATGTTAAACTATGCATTTTTCCACCCCATTGAAATATCAAGTTTATTCAATTCGGAGCTACGGTTATTCAGTTATGAAATAAATCATTTTAACATGGCATTTAAGCAAATTTAATCAAACATTATTTTAAACATTTTAAACATGGATGAAAGTGGCATATTGTGAGAGTACATGAAATTCTAAGCATTTGACATATATAAACCATTTCCATCCGAGGCACGGTTAATTAGTTATTACATGCGTGAACATGAGGGGCCAAAATTTAAATATGTAGTTTCTGGATAATTTGCAAAATTCGCTGGACAGAGGAAAAAAACAATCGGGCCGAATATGAAGGATCTAGGCTGGTGGGAGCTGCTCACATTGGGTCTCGACCCGGTTCGGTGGAGAGGGTGGCCGGCAGGGGGGCACGCTGGGCCCTTCTCCTTGTGGCCCACGCAATCGCTGGAGCTGCGCCAGGGAGCTGCGCTTCGCGTGAAGTAGAGGAGGTGCACTGGATGGCTGTGGCGGCGCGTTGGAACTCCGGTGAGGCCCGGGACGGCCGGGAACAGGCGGAACCAGGCGAGGGTGGTCAGATCTGAACGTGGGGAGTCCGTTTTTGGTGGCAGAGGAGCTTCGTAGCGTTGGCGGCGGAGGTCCATGCTTTGGGCGCACATGGCGGGGCTTCCATGGCAGAGAGATGTAGAAGGTTAGAGAGAGTGGACCCCAACAACTTATGAGGGAGGAGATATAGGGAGGCCGGAGAAGACTTGGGCTTCTGGCCGCCGGCGATGGGGCTCACTGGAGTGGGGGAACTGCGGGAGGCGCGGTGGTGGACGGGAGATGGCGGGGTGCTCTCCTTATCCAGATCAGGATTGAGAGGGAGAGCCTCGGGCGTGGGAGGCGACTCGGTATGCCCGGGCCCTGGATGGGCTCGAGCGGGCCCTGCGCGGGCTCCTCTGGCTACGGTGTAGTGGGGCGCGAGGAGGACAAGTGGCGCGTGGGGGTTGGCTGGCGCGGGCGCTAGGGCGAGGATGAGGCGCGTGATAGGTCAGGGAAGGCGGCGCTGGTGGGTTCAGGTGGCTGCGGCGACGGATCTGGCGGCGACAACTGGAGGCGAGGCAGTGCACCGGCAATGAAAACGAGGAGGGAGCGACGGCTGGCTGCGGAAATTGAGGAGGTGGTAGGTAGGAGGGCAAAATGGAGAGAGGGGGTGTTATATAGGGAAGGTTAGGGTTTGAGCGGTTTAGGAGGGGTTTTCGGACCCTCCAATCTCGATTGAACAACACCGGTCACGAGGAGGGGTATGTTGGAACTTGTGGGCTATGCAGAAGGCCTCGGGATGAGAGGAGAGAAGAGATTGAGGCCCGACAGCAGTTTTCGGAGACCGAAAACATTCGACGTTAAACCGGCAGCGGTGCCGCCATAGTTATCCGTTGGGGCATCAAACGGACTTCGAATGCGATGAAACTTGGCAGGCTGTCTACCTACAACACAACAACACCGTACGCCCACTTTCATCCCATTCTGAGAACATTTTCACTGGCACTTATAAAATAATACTTCGGAGGTGCCGTGGGCGCGAGCGAGTGTGTCTGAGCTCAGAACGGACAACGGAGAGAACTGGAAGACCCGGACGGATGCATGTTTTGAAAACATGAGGATGCAATGCAGATGATGACATGATGAAATGCAACAAACAAATAAAACACACAGCTGACACACAAAACATGGAAGGCATCTAGAGCGTCGGTCTCGGGCCGTCACAGCTGTGGCTTGGGGATACACTCCAAAATGACATCGAGTCGATGATGGCTTGACTTAATGATAACCCAGATCGGGTGCAAGCATGGAAAAAAACTGCTGCCCGCTGTGGAGCTGACGTGGCTCTTACACTCGTCCAAGTTCATTGTAAAGATGCCAAAGAAGATAAGCTGGAGTCTCTCTAGGTGGCGAACACGAAGAAGCTTCAGTTTGAGTCTTCCATGGAGACTTTCATCGAGGCAGCTACTCGCATAGCCAACGACATTGACCTGGACACCTTTGTCGAACCAGCAAGTCCCCCTCCTGCCAAGTGAAGAAAAACTTAAAGACCTGGATTTATTTGCCTCGGGATGCCGAGTGATCTTGTAACCGTTAAACTCATTCGGGCTTGACGCCTAAGTACTTTTGCTTGCTTTTCTGAACTTGATGGATTTACCCGAATATTGTTTTCCTATTTTCAGCACGCTTTGAGTGAACGATTTTTTAACTTAGGCAAAACTGGTTCATGGCTAAGCCGCCAAGTGGGAGGGATGCTCTCCGCTCGGAGTAGCTTTTTAAGTTAGGCAAAACTGGTTCGCAACTAAGCCCCCGAGTGGGAGGGATGCTCTCCACTCGTAGTAGTTTTTTTAACTTAGGCGAAACTGGTTCGCAGCTAAGCCCCCGAGTGCGAGGGATGCTCTCACTCAGACTAGTTTATTAACTTAGGCGAGGATGGGCTCGCGGCTAAGCCCCCGAGTGGGAGGGATGCATGCTATCACTCGGAGTAGTTTTTTAACTTAGGCGAGGACGGGCTCACGGCTAAGCCTCCGAGTGGGAGGGATGCTCTCCTCTCGGAGTAGTTTTTTAACTAAGGCGGCGACGGGCTCGTGGCTAAGCCCCGAGTGGGAGGGATGCTCTCACTCAGAGTAGTTCTTTAACTTAGGTGAGGATGGGCTCGCGGCTAAGCCCCCGAGTGGGAGGGATGCTCTCCACTCAGAGTAGTTTTTTTAGCTTAGGTGAGGACGGGCTCGCGGCTAAGCCCCCGAGTGGGAGGGATGCTCTCCACTCGGAGTAGTTTTTTAACTTAAGCGAGGACGGGCTTGTAGCTAAGCCCCCTGACTGGGAGGGATGCTCTCACTTGGAGTAGTTTTTTAACTTAGGCGAGGACAAGATCGCGGCTAAACCCCCGAGTGGAAGGGATGCTCTGCACTCAGAGTAGTTTTTTTTAACTTAAGTGAGGACGGGCTCGCAGCTAAGACTCTGAGTGGGAGGGATGCTCTCTAGTCAGAGTAGTTTTTCAACTTAGGAGAAACTTGTTCACAGCTAAGCCCCCGAGTGGGAGGGATGCTCTCACTCGGAGTAGTTTTTTAACTTAGGCGGAACTGGTTCGCGGCTAAGCCCCCGAGTGGGAGGGGTGGTCACACTCGGAGTAGTTCTTTAACTTAGGCGAGGATGGGCTCGTGGCTAAGCCCCCAAGTGGGAGGGATGCTCTCACTCGGAGTAGTTTTTTAACCTAGGCGAAATTGGTTGGCAGCTAAGCACCGGAGTGGGAGGGATGTTCACACTCGAAGTAGTTCCTTAACTAGGCGAGGACGGGCTCGCGACTAAGCCCCCGAGTGGGAGGGATGCTCACACTCAGAGTAGTTCTTTAACTTAGGCGAGGACGGGCTCGCGGCTAACCCCCCGAGTGGGAGGGATGCTCTCACTCGGTGTAGTTTTTAACTTAGGAGAAACTGGTTCGCGACTAAGCCCCCGAGTGGGTGGGATGCTCTTACTCAGAGTAGTTTTTTAACTTAGGTGAAACCGTTTTGCAGCTAAGCCCTCGAGTGGGAAGGATGCTCTCACTCAGAGTAGTTTTTTAACTTAGGCGAAATTGGTTTGCGACTAAGCCCCCGAGTGGGACGGATGCTCACACTCGGAGTAGTTATTTATCTTAGGAGAGGACAGGCTCGTGGCTAAGTCCTCAAGTGGGAGGGATGCTCTCCACTCGGAGTAGTTTTTTTAACTTAGGCGAAACTGGTTCGCAACTAAGTCACCACTGGGAATTTGAGCACATGTTTATGGAATTGAAATCATCATGGGTCTACAGGAGTCATGTCTTGATAAACAATCTTAGAGTACTCTTATTACATCTCGACAATTCGAGTGCTAGTTATAAAAATGACGAAGGAGATCCGTTTTTCGTGAGCGCGGCTTGTCTTTCTTTTGAGCTAGGTTGTAACGGTGATATGCCCCATTGTGAAGGACCTTGGTGACGATGACAGGGCCTTCCCACACTAGGGCGAGCTTGTGAGGTTGTTGCTGATCCACTCGGAGTACTAGGTCTCCTTCTTGAAATGCTCGACCTTTGATGTTCCTAGCATGGAATCGACAAAGATCTTGCTGATAAATAGTTGACCAGATCAAAGCCATCTCTCGTTATTCTTCTAGAAGGAATACCACATCTTGACGTGCTTGCTCTGCCTCAGCCTCTGAATAAAATTCCACTCAGGGTGCATTGTGAAACAGATCGCTAGGTAGCACGGCTTCAGCCCCATACACCATGAAGAAAGGGGTTCGGTAAGTGGATTGGTTGGTAGTCATCCTCAATCCCCACAGAACAGATGACAGTTCAGTCACTCAAGCTCTAGCTGCGTGTTCAAGGTCGCGCATGAGGCGAAGTTTCAACCATTGGAGATTCAGACCATTTCTATTTCAGCTTGACCATTCGTCTGCGGGTGTGCAACGTATGCGTAATCTACCCGAATGCCCTGGGAAGTGCAGAAATCTTTGAATTATTCCGAATCAAAGTTGCTGTTGTATGTAATAATACTATATGGAAGTCCATATCGGAATATCAGCTCTTTTATAAACTTGATGGATGTGCTTGAAACCAAGTTCTTGATAGGCTTGGCTTCAATCCACTTCATAAATTTTTGACTGCTACAAGTAGATGAGTGAAACCACTTATGCCGGTCCTGAGCGGCCCGATAATGTCCAATCCCACACAACAAATGGCCAGAACAGTGGAATGGTTTTCAAGGCAGATGCAGGCTTGTGGGACATATTTTCGTAGAACTGACATCCTTCACATCGCTGAACGATTTCCTTTACATCTCCATTGTCCCGCGGCCAGCAGAATCCGGGTCGGTGTGCTTTGGCCATGATGGTACGAGAGGATGCATGGTGACCACAGGTCCCTGAGTAGATCTCATCCAAAATTAGTCGACCCTCTTCTGGAGAAATACATCGTTGAGCTACGCCTGTAACACTCTCGCTGTAGAGCTGTCCGCCTATCACTTTGAAGGACTTGGATCTACGGATGATCTGACGTGCTTCAACTTCATCTTCTGGAACCTCCTGCCTGAGCAGATACGCAATGTATGGCACTGTCTAGTCGGGGTGATTACTAGGATCTCCATAACCAGATCAATAACTGCCGATACCTCGATTTCAGTCGGATTGGTAGGACTTATCGCTTGGGAAGGTTCTTCAGTGAAAGGATCCTCTTGCACTGATGGGGAATGGAGATGCTCATGAAACACATTGCTGGGAATAGGCTTCCTAGTGGAACCAATTTTTGCTACATCGCCCGCTGCTTGATTCTTGATTCGGGGAATGTGGTGAAGCTCCAATCCCTCAAACTTTTTCTCTAACTTCCTCACCACATTCCAGTATCGAGTCATGGCTAGATTCCTGACGTCCCACTCCTTCATCACTGGATTGACCATGAAATCTGAGTTGTCGTAGACCATAAGGCGACAGACGCCATGTGAGATAGCCATACGCAACCCATAGAGGAGTGCTTCATATTCAGCTTTGTTATTGGAGGAATCAAAGTAAATTTGGACGATATAATTGAGTTTATCACCTCTTGGGGACACCAGGATCACTCCGGTACCAGAACCATTCAACATCTTAGACCCATCGAAGAACATAGTCTAGTGTTTCGAGTGAACTTGAGTCAGTTGTTACTGTTTAAACCTCTTTGCCAAGAAATCTGCGAGCGCTTGAGATTTGATTGCCTTCTTCGCCTCAAACTTGATATCCAGGGGAGAAGTTTAATTGCCCACTTAGCCACTCGACCAGTTGCATATCGATTGTTCATAATCTCGGACAATGGAGCGTCACTTACAACTGAAACTGAGTGGTCTTGGAAATAATGTGCAACTTTCTTTGCAGTCAAGTAAATTCCATAAACAAGCTTTCGATAATGTGGATACCTTTGCTTGGATGGAGTCAAGACTTCAGAGATATAATACACTAGCCGCTGAACTTTATAGGTCTTGCCTTCTTCTTCTCGCTCAACTGTGAGCACTGTGTTGACAACCTGACAAGTGGCTGCAATATATTAGAGTAGAGGCTCTTTGTTGTTCGGAGCAGCAAGCACCAACTGGGTGGAAAGCAGGACATTGAGCTCCACAAATGCTGCTTCGGCTTCAGAAGTACACTCGAAAGTATCGGACTTTTTCATCAGCCGGTAAAGAGGCAATGCCATTTCAGTGAGACGCGAAATGAACTGACTTAGTAAAGCGAGACAACCTGTGAGCTTCTGAACATCATGCGCACGCATAGGGCATTTCATTCAGAGAATTATGCCGATCTTCTCGGGATTGGCATCTATCCCTCGTTCGGAAATGAGAAAACCGAGAAACTTTCCTCTGGGTACTTCGATGTGCACTTGGACGGGTTCAGCTTAATGTCATATCTTCTCAAATTG
This sequence comes from Triticum urartu, assembly GCF_003073215.2. Classification (NCBI taxonomy): domain Eukaryota; kingdom Viridiplantae; phylum Streptophyta; class Magnoliopsida; order Poales; family Poaceae; genus Triticum; species Triticum urartu. The sequence continues at coordinate 307,483,976 of NC_053023.1, forward strand.
GCAAAGGTTTCAGCAAGGTCAGTCAACAGGTCGGAAACTTTGCGTGACTTAACCATGATATCATCGATATAGGCCTCCACATTCTGACTGATCTGAGTGAGCAGGCACTTCTGAATCATGCGCATGAACGTGGCGCCGGCATTTTTGAGACCGAATGGCATAGTGACATAACAAAAACACCTGAACAGGGTGATGATGGCCGTTTTTATTTCATCTAGCCCATACAATCGGATCTGATGGTATCCAGAATATGCATTAAGAAAAGACAAATGCTCACATCCCGGAGTCGAGTCAACTATTTAGTCGATGCGAGGGAGTGGAGAATGATCTTTCGGGCAAGCCTGATTTATATGCTTGAAGTCAATGCACATGCGGCGTGAATTATCCTTCTTGGGGACCATAACGACGTTGGCGAGCCACTCGGAGTGGTATATCTCGCGTATGAACTCAGCTGCTAGGAGCCAAGCCACTTCCTCGCCAATCGCCTTCCTCTTCTCTGCAGCGAAATGACATAGATGCTCTTTGTCAGGTTTGGCTTTCGAGTCGACACACAAACAGTGCTCAGCCAGCCCCTTGGGTACACCTGGCATGCCGGATGGTTTCTATGCGAAGATGTCCCAGTTCTCACGGAGGAACTGGATGAGCATGGCTTCCTATTTGCTATTGAGTGTCGTTGAGATGTGGGTCGGAGCATCCGTGGGATCTTCTTGGTGGATCTGAACTGCTTTTGTCTCGCCAACCGACTGAAATGCGGATTCAGAAGTGTGGTTCTTGGAATGGAGAAAATCACTCGGATCAGTGTTCTATTTTGGATCCCTTCTGGAGGCATTCCTTTGCTCTTGAGAATCACGTAATCACATCTTTGAGGCCAGGCATCTTCAACTTGAGAATCACGTAACATGGACGGGCCATGAAGCGAGCATACGCCGGTCTGCCCGGAATGGCATGATATGCACTGTGAAAGTCTACCACCTCAAACGTCAACTTTTCCTTGCGAAAATTCTTCCAGTCACCAAAAACAACATCTAAAGCAATCTGCTTGAGTGATTTCGCCTTCTTCCTAGGGATGACTCCGTGGAACTGCAGGTTGCTTTTGCTGACTCGAGACATCAGAATGCCCATCCAATGGAGGGTGTCAGCATACAGAATGTTCAGACCACTACCACTGTCCATGAGAACTTTATGCAACCAAGTGCCTCCGATGACTGGGTCGACCACCAAAGCCTGCCGCCCGGGGGTGGAAACCTTGGCTGGGTGATCCGACTGGTCGAAGGTGATGGGGGTCTTGGACCACTTGAGGTACGACGTAGTTGCCGGAGCAACCATGTTCACCTCTCGGGTGATGATATTCAGTCGACTTTTTCTCTCAACATCAGCAAAAATCACCGAAGTAGCATTGACCTTCAGGTAATCATCTGCCTTTTCCTCATCTTCTTCCTTATCAGAGCCTTTGTCGCTCTGCTGACCCTCACCGAATTTCTGAATTAGGAACCTGCACTGCCAAGTGGTGTGCTTGGGAAAAATCAAATTACCCTCTCCATCTTTCTTCGTCTGGATGGCACACGATAAATCCAGGACATCCTGGCCTGACTGGTCCTTGATCTTCATAGGTATCCACGGCCCCTTGGGCTTTACCTTGAACTTCCCTCTGGTATTACCTACTACAGCTTCAGCTTGATCGGTGGCTTCAGCTTTGTGTTTTTGCTTCCGACTGGGATTTCTGCCCCCAATGTCGGGGTCGACTGTCTTCCATTTGCCATTATGGAGCCTGTCTTTTTCTTCGCCATTCGTGTATCGAGTGGCTATCTCCATCATCTGATTCAGAGTCATGGCCCCAGAGCGACTAAATTTCAGTGTGAGCTCTCTGTACCGTACGCCTTCCTTGAAAGCGCAGACCGCTTGGTGCTCTGAAACGTTCTCCACCAAATGGTGAAGTGTTGTCCAACACTGGATGTAATCTCTCAAGGTTTCATTCGGTTTCTGTACACAGTGTTGCAACTCAGATAATCCAGCGGGTCACTAGCAAGTGCGTTCAATTGTTTTGATAAACACTCTAGCCAAATCTTCCCAGCAAAATATGCTAGCAGGAGCCAACTGGTTCAACCACAACCTGGCCGAGCCTTCCAGCATCAACGGCAGATGTTTCATAGCCACTTCATCATTGCCACCACCAATCTGCACAGCCACTCGGTAATCCTCTAACCATGTGTCTGACTTCAACTCACCAGCAAACTTGCTCACCCCAACAACCAATCTGAAGTTGGGGGGAATTTCAACGGCCCGTATGGCTCTGCTGAAACACTCAAGCCCAGAGACGAACGCTCTGTTCCACTCAGGCAATCTCTATCCAGACCTTCTCTATTAGCTCTGCCTCTGTCAACTAGGCCCTGTATGAGGACTGACCTTCCATCAAACCTGGGCTCTCGGGGGTCGCCTGGAATCCTCCGCTCATCACCGTACGGGTGCCTACCATCATACTGTCGGGGCGCATACGAACCACCCCGCGGAGGGGGCGTGGGCACTCGATGGCGGTCATCACTACAAAAAAAATACACTTCCGTAAAGATATGTGTTTGTCACAGTAGGTCACGTTTTCTCCTATGCATGTACATCCAAGGCAATTTTATGACAGAATCAAGATAGTCATACATGTGCTTTCGTAAAAGTACCAAAATTATCATCACGGAAGTGTCCACTTCCATGATGATAAATGGCACGTCATGGAAGTGCTTTCGTCAAGGGTAACCGACACATGGCATCCACCATAATGGGTTGCTATTAAGCTATCGGGTCCGGTCTTGGATCCGATAACCCGTTAACACACCAGACCAATGGGGATTTTCCACGTGTAAAATTCTCATTGGCCGGAGGAAAACACATGTTGGCGCACCGTTGGGCAGGAGGCGCCTATGATACGTCGACACATGGCACGGCCCAACAGAGGCCCATTCTGGTGAAAAGGCCAGCCCATTTGACTTGGTCAAAAGGTAGCGGGTCGGCCCATGGAAAGCCTGTTAACGACGTGTTCGTATATAGCCCATTTACAGCCCGCTAACTCACGACCCGTCATCTAGGCCATCCAATATGATTCCAGCCCATTGTAAATTCCGGACCATGACGTCTTTCGGCCCATAAGAGGCCCTTCGTAACTCTTGGCCCATTAAAGGCCTGTGGTGAAACTGGCCCGTAATGAATAGTGTACCGCTTTATACCCATTAACAGCCCGTTATTCCATTGGGCCATTTCCAACCCGCGTTATCTTTTGGCCTTCTCAGGGCCCATTTATTCTTGGGCTCATTTCCAGCATTCGGTTACTTACGGCCCGTTACTGGCCTTTTCTGCTTGTGGGCCAAATTCAGCCCTTGGTTACAGTCGGCCTGTTAATTCATTGGGTTGTTTTCCTAGCGTCATCAAATACGGACGATCAACGACGGCCCGTTATGGTCTGCCCATGAACGGACGATTCCAACTCTAGCCCGTTTACAACCCATAATGTGGTCTGTTATTGGCCCATGTTTGGCCAATCGATCATACGGCCCGTAGGAGGCCCATTGATGCTACGGCCCGTAGAAGGCCCATTGTTTCTAAAGCTCGTAGGAGGCTCATGGTAACTACAGTAAATATGTAGCCATTGTGGCCTAGTTTAAAAAAATATGTTCTTGCGGCCACTAGCAAATAGCAGAAAAAGAACAACACTGACTACAAGCAAACAAATAAACAAGACAACAAGGAAATAAATAAGCAAGTAACTTACGCTAGGCTATAACGAGTATTACAGATATTACATCCACTTGGCAACAAAGTTCGCCACTAGTGCAAATATAGGGAACAAAGAAGCATATCATATACACTGGTTGTCAAAGTTGGCGACCAGTGCAAATAAACGCCGTAGCAAAACAAGTCCAGAACTGAAACCACTTCAGAAGAGCTCAAGAAACAATATCCCAGGTACCCATAATGCTAGCAAGATGGTTAGCAAGATTATTAACTTTCTCTTGTTTGGCGCTTAAATCCTCCAGCGCTTGCTGTTGCACCAGTAAGTATGCATCTGAATTCTGCAGGGACTTCCTCAGTCCTTCAGCTTCATGTCGCAGCACATCTGATCGATGTATTTCAACTTGAGTTGAGACTCAAGAAGACGAACTGATTCAAGTAGCGAATTCGAAGAGCTTGTGCCAGCAGTAGTGGCCAGTAACTCGAACACTACATCAAGATAGGACTTTTGGGTTATCTCACTGTCATCAAGATAGTTTTTATCAGCTTTCTTTGAGACCAACAGGGATGTCTCACTATCTTGAACCTTATCTGCATTACTTCCTATATCATTGCTTAACGGGGTACTCTTCTCCAATATTTCGTGTGTATTCTAAAAGAGGAACAAGTAGACACATCACAGGTTTACCGTGTTGCATATGAAACTCATTTTGGTAAATCAGTTCAGTAGTAAAGTGGACAGGATAACAACATGAAACAAACATATATCTATGTATCATGGTCACTGGATGGTCTATATCATTCTAGTTTTTGTTACCAAATTAAGATAGAGACACAGTTCAAATAATATTTGTTCAGGACAAAGCAGAATAGACAGAATATAAGTGTGGGAAACTACAGAGCAATAACAACACTTGTAATGTGCATGAGATGAGAACATAACTATTTATTCAATTGAAACTAAAATCAACATAGAGAAAGTTACAACAGCAAACCAGTTAAAGAAAAAGGTCTAAAACATACCTGTTGCGCCATTGGAGTTTCAATTCCATCCTTCAAATTTGAAATAGTTGGTATGAGTAAATACAGTGATGCAAGAGCAAAGGAGTATGAACCATAGCTACAGAACCTAACTTGAGAACAATTCTTCTTCTGCTTTAAGCGTTGAGATGGGATTCAGAGTGGTGGTCCTCATGCTTTGGGTACTGCAGTTCCCTTACTAACCGCTCGTGTTTGGGTGCTTTATGGTGGAGACAGTGCTGTGACAACTGGAACTGGGTTACTATCTGCTGGGGTTGGGGTTAGAAGGAGTGTAGCTGGTTCTCTGTCCAACTGGTTTGGGGTACAATCTGCGAGTCTGGGTTATGTGCGGTGGGGCTTGGTTCTTGTGCAACTACAACCGTGGTTCTATTTGCATCGACTAGTAGTATTATCTTTTCGGAAGACCGTGTTTTTACTCCCTTAGATACTGTCATCACCCTCTCCAATTCAACTGGCTGATAAACAATAAAAGTAATTGAATGTATAGACATTGTATGATAGACAGGCGCAATGGATAGTGGGGAATAAAAGAGGGCATGAAATAATTCACATTTATGTTGTCTAACCAAACTGGATAGCATGACACAATTTCACATATATGATGGCTAACTAAATAGGATAGCATGACACAATTTCACATATATGATGGCTAACTAAAATGGATGGAAAGACATAGTTCAAAATATGATGACTATGTACATAGGATGACATTTGGCACCTAGGAGCATATACTCATGTTTTTTAAAATGTATTTTAAACGTATTTTGAAATGGCATAAAATTTAGGCAAAATGTTTTGGGCGTACATCTCGACATCATATATACTCACAAAGTCGTTTCGTGAAAGAGAATAATTTTTGTGTTGCATCTCAAAAAGATAAAATTTGGTGTTAAAACGGGCTTTTCACAAGACTTTTTTTGTGTTTTTTACACAAACCACAAAAAAATGTTGGTTTTCCGTGAAACTTGACGTTCCCGAAAGAATATCGGGATGGACACGCCAATTTTTTGTTTGCACTTTTTTGACATTTTAAAATATTTTTCCCAGTAGCAGGAGCATATGCTCCCATGTGCTAAAGTGCATTTCTGGACATGAGATAACTATGTAATGTATTTATGAAATAGGTTGGAATGCCATAATTCACATACATGCCACCTATGGAAACATGATAGCATGATATAATTCATGGGTAGAATGACATAATTCAAATTATGATGATTGTAAACACTAAGCATGATGAGATGATATAACTATATGATGTCTTTATTAAATGGGTTGGCATGCCATAATTCAGATAGATGCTGTCTATGTAGACATGATGGCATGATATAATTCAAATATATGATTTATATACTAAGCAAGTAAGCATATGGCAATCGCATATATGATGTCAAAACTAAGGAATGCAAGAAAACATGCATGACATGAGTAATATAACCCTGCCAAGTATGAGCGTAGACCTCAGTGGGGAAATAGGACTGGTCATCAGTCTCTGAATCCTTATCGGAGGAACTATCTGTAACCAGCAGGTAGCATTGTTTGCTCTGAATACCTTGTTTTCACTCTAGATCCTTCCATCACCGCTTCAAATGGCTGATGCATAGGAAGAGTAGCTGAATATACAAACATTGTCGACAAATGGAACACGTAATACAAAAAAAGGATAGCATGATATAGCACATCTATGATGATTGGCTAAACAGCATGGCATTGCATAATTCACATATATAATGCCTTGCAACAAGATAGCATTGCATAATTCACATATATAATGTCTTGCAAGAAGATGACATTGCATAATTCACATATATGGTAATTAGACACTAAACATGTGGCATTCACACAAAGCATGTCTAAACTAATCAAATTACATAGCAATGCAAGACACCGTACGCATGATATAAGCAACATAACCTTGCCAAGTTAGAGCATACACCTCGGGGGGGAATAGGATTGGTCATGTTTTTCTATATCCTCATCTGAGCAGCTATCCATAACCAGCGAGATATGCGCTTCATTAGATAGCATTCTCTGCTCTGAAGACCTTGTTTTCACTCCAGAATTTTCCATCATCGTGTCAAATGCCTGATGCACACGAAGTGTAGTTGAATGTACTAACATTGTTAACAAATGTAATACGTAATGAAAAAAATGATGGCCTGATATAATTCACATATAAGATGACTGGCTAAGCAGGATGGCATTGCAAAATTCACATATATGATGCCTGGCTAAACAAGATGGCATTGTATAATTTACATATACGATAAAGAAACTAAACGGACGAAATTCACACAAAGCATGTCTAAACTAAGCAGATGGCATATTTGATGTATAAAGTAAGCAATGCAAGGCACCATATTCATGATATTACCAACATCAGCATGCCAAGTTAGAGCGAAGACCTCAGGGGGTAAATAGGAGTGGTCTTCTCCTTCTGAATCCCCCCGAGAACAGTTATCTTCCTCTTGATTACAATCCGAAATGGTGGAGGGGACTGCCTTTGTGCCCACCATGGAGTGACGTTTGCATGAAATTTTATTGCCACGCAAGGCTCGTCTCTTTTCTCTACATGTTTAGTTCCATTGTGTACAATAACTAACATGCATAGGAATAAAAACATAGTGAGATTATGTAAGGAGTGCATGCAGAAATCCAGGGTGATGGTAGCAACCTATGGATAGACCCAAAACCAATGATAGTGGGCAGATAATAGCTTCAATTAAAAATACAGAGATTAACAAGATAGTAGATAGATACTATTGATTACGGACCCAATATGTACCCCGCAACCATTTAAAAACTCAACTTTGAGCATTAGTTTGGAGCTGACTCAGAGTTTAATTGATGAACATGACGATAAAGTAGCATGTAATATTAAGCGATGCATAACGTAAGGAGACACGATAGAGTGCGACCTCTCTTGCGGACCCTTGTAGTCCTTGAGGTCATCTACTGAGTTGATGATGGTAATGCAGTTGTCGTGGCTACAGGCGGCAGGGAAGAAGATCTGAGGCAGTGAAAGAAAGTCTGTAGGCCGGATCCCTGCTGTGGTGGACCCTTCTGTCGTTGGAGCAGCTGAGCTGGGGTGGACGACGGCGCAGCAAGAGCTCGACAAAACACACAAGGTTTTCTTTGACAACTATCAATAAGAGAAGTAATTCTGTATGGGCTCGTTTGAATTGGAGGATTCAAACAACGTAGGGATAGGAAATACACAGTAATAGGATAGGAACGCACGTGCAAAACAGCGAATTTAAAAACACAGGATTTCTGACAATCTGGGTGTTTGGTTCACAAAAATTGGAAGATCACAGGATGCAAAGAAGCATGGTGAGATTAAGTCAAACCACAAGAAAATGTACGGTTATAATGCTATTATGCTACTATCTCTTAGTCTTGTGCTTTATGAATAGGAATTTGAAAAGGAGGACAGGTGGATATTAGAATTCCTATGTTTTTTTCAAGGAGACACTAAAGGAACAAATCCTACAGTTTTCCTTTGCTCCATTCCTTTGAACCAAATGCATGAATAGTAGTACCATAGGAAACTTTCCAATTCCTATGTTTTTCCTTCACTTTTCCTTTCAAGCACTGGAGATTCTAGTAGGCAGGTATGAGTAGGGAAAAGCCTACACTCAAAAAATGTTTTTGTGCTACTTATACTACTTTGGACCCATGCCACTGCCCTACTAGCTCAACTCCCAGGCCCATCTACAAATGCACAACTCAAACGCGCAGAGATAAATAATGATGTAATTCAAGAGAGTCCATCACGGATTGCTAAGTTGCTTGGTACCTCACTACTTGTTATATAGTAGGAAAAACAAATCATATTTCACGTTACTACGTGTGCTCGGTGGACAATATATATAACATGTAGAGTAGAAAAAGCGATGCAACAAGTGTACAACCTCTTTGGCAAAGCCATGTCGATCTCAGGGTGATTAGGTTGGTTGGTGAGGATGCTCTAGCTGATTTGGCTGTCGGGGGAGGGGAAGAAGATCTTAGGCGTCTGGAGATGGAGCCTGGGGTACTGCTCCACTATGATGGAGGGTTTCATCGTTGGAGCAGCTCCGGTGAGTTGTACGGCGGCGAGGCTGAAGCAGGATAAGAGAGACAACGTTAACCCGAGTGGAATTCTAATAGCATCTCCAATGGATGATGTAAAATACACAAGCACAAAGTGCTAGATGTAAAATACATCAACCGCTCATATCTGAACTTAAATGTCGAAATTGAATTTTGGTGTCGAAACTGAATTTTACTGTCGAAACTGAACGCACTAGTAGCAGAAAAGCAGTAGCAGCGCCCGGAGCAGCAACGCGTGCGAGAGCCGGGGTAGCTGGTCATGTAGCAGCATCTCGGGTAGCAGCTGTTGGGGCTCGAGTGAGAGCAGTATCTGCTGCTCATCCAGCAGCAGCACACGCAAGAGTAGAGCAAGAGGGGTGAGGCTACACACCAGTCGACTAACTTTTTCATCTCTGGTCAGTCGATTTTCTAGCCATTGGATACGAAATCAAGGGCCTGCAGTTCATCTTCAACCTCCACCCCCCTGAGCCGCCAGCCACCACCAGCCAAATCGACGGCCCCCCCCCCCCCCCCCCCCCCCCCAACCCCCCCCCCCCCCCCCCCCCCCCCCGCCTCGGCCATCCCTCTAGCCCCCCCTCGCAACGAGCTTTTTCTCCAGCGATCCCCACTCCACCGCCCCACCACCGCGCCCCCACCACCGGCGACCTTCGCCCCCACCCTAAACCCTAAGATAGATAGTGGGGTACCTCTCCAACGAGCCCCCCCACCCACCCCCGAAAATCGACTGACCCAAAAGTCGATTCAGTCAACTAAAGTGTAGCTAAATCAGAGAAGTAGTGCAAGCAAGAGCAAGAGCAAGAATAGCAGCGCAAGCAAGAGCAAGAGCGAGAACAGCAGTGCAAGCAAGAGCAAGAGCAGACTAGGAACGGGACCGAGAGCAAGAGCAGACCGGGCAGGGGACCAAGAGCAAGAGCCGAGTAGTAGTGCGAGCGAGAGCCAAAGCAACAGGAGCTCCTACTGATGTGGACATCGCCGCCGAGGGAGTGATGCCATGGAGGAAGTGGGCGGCGATGCCGCCTTGGATGGAGCCGCACCATGTCAGCTCGGGACGGAGCGCCGGCAGCACCGTGAGATCGAATCAAGAAGAAAATGCAGCGATTAGTGTAGAACCTCTTTGGTAGCGCCGATTAGGCCTCAGCTTCATCCGAGGAATCGGTGATGACGCTGCTCTTCCGGTGGTGCAGGTGAAGACGACAGTGTAGGAATGGAGGTGGCGTGAAAGAGGAGGGGAACATCGGGGCAGCTCCTTCGAGATGGATGACGGGGTGACTGAATCGGTGGGACGACGAGATCGACGGCTGATCCTCATCTGGTGTGGTGGATGAGGGACGTCAAGGTGTTGCTACGGACGATGACGTTATCGGGGAAGAGGCTCCGGCTAGGTGGCGGATGGTGGAGAGTGTGGGGCTTCGCGGGTTTTCGCGGCCTCAGTGTACAAATGGGTGGGAGGATGGGATGGGACGGGAACCATGGCTAAGGGACGTGCTTGTCCTAAATGTGGGGCAAGTTACAAAAGTACCCCCACCGATTTGAGCTAGAAGGTTCTTTTGGTTCAGGGGTATCATGGGCATTTCACGTGTCGGGATTTCGCAGGAGGTGGGAGTTTTTGCACCCGTTGTTATTTTGGGATATGATGGCATGGGTTGAAATGGTGGGAGTTTTCAGAGCACAACATGACAAAAATATATATTAAATATTTTGGGGTAACAAGGCGCGGGTTGAAATTTCTGGTCAAGCCTAATGTGTACTGTACCAAATCAATTCACACTTCCCTCGATGAGTAAACAAAAAGAAATCAATTCGCACCACACAAGAGAGTCGAGTCCCATGTACTGTAACAAATCAATTCGCACGACAAATGCCATTCAAAACTTTGAATTCATGTTATGTTCAATTAAAATATTTCGCTACATGTATAATTCATGCAACCTGCTTCTCAAATGAACGTTTTAGTGCATTCCAAACGTATATAATACCGCTTCAATATGAACTAAATTTGAATTCATTTCTCTATTTGAATAAGATCTACAATCATGATTGTTGTGAAGTTAAACCACTTGAATTCGTTTCTCTATTTTAATAAGATCTAGAATGAACATCATTTTCAAGTTAAACCATCGTTTGTGTATTATCTTAACATCATACCAAATGATTATTGTCGAGTTAGATATGAACTATGTGTACTATATGAACTCGAACATGATTTTTTGAAAACAATGTATGTTGATTGTAAATCATAGTAAATTTCAAGCTCTAGTTAGATCTTCATAATCTAAACCATGTCTCATATGTATAATATGTTTATCACATATTGTATGGTGCCCCGCCCCTACCCCTAAAACTATTTAGATGTGAGTTGCAAACACCACACATTATCACAAATTCAAATAAAATGTGAGATTGTTCGATATATAGTATGGTTTTCATTGTTCGATATTTAGTTGTGAGCTGCAAATGCCACACATTATCACAAATTCAAATAAAATGTGAGATTGTTTGATGTATAGTATGATTTAGATTGTTCGATATTTAGCTGTGAGTTGCAAGCGCCACACATTATCACATTATGGTATAACATGTCCAAAACCACACCACACGTATCACAGCTATATTCATGCATGCATATGTTTATAGCACTATGATCTCCTATTCAAATATATGAATGCACTTTCATATCGAATTATGATCTTTGTTAGTCTCTTACACCCACACAATCCTCTAACCTTTGTAGCTAGCACTAAATTTCTCTCATGCATGCACACTCTATCCTCGCCCTTCCCCTCCCTCAGCATTTTATCCATCACGCACATTAATTTTTTTTCTTTAGGTCGTTCTCCCACGGTCTCCACAACTCCTTTCCGACACACACCGATCGATAAACCTCTGAAGTGATGTCTACCTACCACATGCACACGCACCTTCCATCTCCTAATTTATGTGTCCATGCCCCATGTCTCTCATACGGTCCCACACATGTGTAAACTCTTGCCCCTCTTTTCATCGATCTCACAATCGCGCACTCCTCCCCTATCTATCTAGTAGGCCTCTCGCACCACCTCCTAGCTCCATCCTCTCTGTCTATCCATCTCTCTTGGCCTTATTTGCCTCTAACAAATGGATGTACACCGACCGATCTCCCGCTATAAATATAGCTAGCTAGGTCGTTATAACTCGTTTTCCCCATGCGTCGATCGATCTACCTCATTAGTTATGTCTCTCCCTTCCTCTGACACACAACAATTGATCTACCGATCTAGTTAGGTCGGCTTACCAAATACATGGTCCCCCTTCATTATCCATGCATGCCTCCCGACACATCTATCACACACACGCACACACAGATACACATACCCACTCTTCTTGATAATATTGCAGTTCTACCCTCAGTTTGTCTAGGCCTCTTCCACCATCTTCGAGAAGCAACTCCACCATCCCTCCAGCACTCTACCCATCTCTCCCTCTCTCTCTCTCTATCCCAACCTATTTCCCTTCCTTCACTTATGTATGGATGTCGACTGATCTCCCTCAAGACATAGCTGGGTCTCTCCTTCTCAAAACATATATGAGTCGATCTACCTCTCTAGTTAGGTCTCTGCCTCCTCCCCCATCCCCCCCCACACACACCGATACATCAAGCGCTCTAGTCATGTCTCCCCACCACACACAAACTTGCCTTGTGCCCTCTGACGTTCCGATAGGTCAGTCGCCCTATATCTTTGACTTGCACACACACAATTTCGATGGCTCTCTTCATCGATCTCGCACCCACCCACTTGATCCTCTCTTCGACTCTATCGATATCTATGACGCCTCCCTCTCTTCTCGTGGATTGCCCCCTCTATATATGATATAGATAGGCCTCTATTTCACACACAATGCATGTGTTAATTTTTTTGAGATATCATCGACACATATTCCCACAAATACATTCACGAAATCACCCCCAACAAAAAACAATCACGAACGCACACACCATCTATCTAGGTTTGTATCTCTTCCACACACACCCACATAGGTGGGGGACATGCATGAAGAGAAGAGGTGCATGCACGGCGCATGTACTCCCATCTCTTTCCCAACCACACCAGCGCGGGTACACGGTGGAGCTCATTTCTGTACGAAAAGGGAGCCCACATGGTAATTTGACACATGTACTGGTTGTCCACTTGATGGAGGATCGTGTACCATGGGTGAACAAACAAATTGTGACTTGATGCGTTATTTTAAAAAAGAGGCAAACCATGTTGGGACTAACTTACAGGAAAGGCGTTGTACACTGGAGATTCTCTATACGTATTACTTTTGATGTGTCCCATCAACTCATAGAACGAGGAGAAGTTTGCTCAGTACACCATCTCCCCCGCCCATGGGCATGGTGGCTCACAGAGTTGCAGTACAAGAAGAAGCTTGCTTACTATGCCTACGCCCGCTCCCTCACCCATGCACGCGGTGGCTCGCAGGACGAGGAGAAAATTTTACTACTCCCTCGATTACTCCTCGTCCCTACCTTGGTTAGAGAGAATATCATATTGTTTGGAATATATGTCTTTTAGTAGATTTCTATATGAACTACTAGTACATACTCCAAACACTGATGTATATAGACGCATTTTAGAGTGTAGATTCACTCATTTTTCTCCGTATGTAGTCCATATTGAAACGGACGTACTGGTATGCGCTCTCCCTCGCCCCTCGCCCCTTGACCCTCACCCACGTGGTGGACATGCATCAATTCATTCGGTCTCAGGTAGCTAGAAAGATATACTATAGTACCATTCTTGCTCGACTTCCCGAAGAGGCGAAGAGCCAAGCGCAAGGTTAATATTTTTGAGATGCCAACCGCATGGTTTATAGGAGAACGAGTAGTAGTAGCACTAGTAGTACGTACCAGTGGTAAGTACTGTATGAGGAAGAAGGCAACAAGTTGTATGTTTTGCATGAATATCTCTTCTTACAGGACGTGCTAGACCTAGTGGACCTCATTGTTGCAATGGGAGTACTATCATAGATGGCACGATTCATAGTGGTGGGCAGCAGGAATAATTCGAAGCTACTTAGTCTTAAACCCGATGAAGAAGTCCCATTGATATGTCCATTTGGCATCATGTTTTACTACTGTTATTTACGATGTTTTCATGCCCTTTCTCTCATAATTTGCAAGGTACTCACAAAGAGGGAGAATTCTGGCAGCTGGAAATCTGTACCTGGAAAAGCTACATCAGGCTACCTATTCTGCACAACTCCAAAAAAGCTGAAACTTTACAAATAATTTTTATGGAATATATGAAGAATATTGAAACAAATAAGTGCCAGAGGGGGCCCACCAGGTGGGCACAACCCACCTGGGCGTGCCAGGGAGCCCAGGCGTGCGCTGGTGGGTTGTGCCCACCCAGGCCCACCTCCGGTGCTAATCTTCTGGTATATAAGTCATTTTGACATACAAAAAAATAAGGAAGAGGACTTTCGGGATGGAGCGCCGCCTTCTCGAGGAAAAACTATGGAAGGACCACTTTAGCCCTCTGATGGAGCGATTCCGCCGGGGGAACTTCCCTCCCTGAGGGGGAAACCATCATCATCATCATCATCATAACAAGCAACTCTCCCATTTGGGGAGGGCAATCCCCATTAATATCTTTAACAACACCATCTCATCTCAAACCCTAGTTCATCTCTTGTGTTCAATCTTGTTACCGGAACTATAGCTTGGTGCTTGTGGGTGACTAGTAGTGTTGATTACATCTAGTAGTTGATTACTATATGGTTTATTTGGTGGAAGATTATATGTTCAGATCCATTATGATATTTAATACCCCTCGGATCTTGAGCATGTTTATCACTTGTGAGTAGTTACTTTTGTTCTTGAGGTCACGGGAGAAATCATGTTGCAAGTAATCATGTGAACTTGATATGTGTTTGATATTTTGATAGTATGTATGTTGTGATTCCCTTAATGGTGTCATGTGAACGTCGACTACATGACACTTCACCATATTTGGGCCTAAGGGAATGCGTTGTGGAGTAGTTATTAGATGATGGGTTGCGAGAGTGAAAGAAGCTTAAACCCTAGTTTACGCACTATTCCGTAACGGACCGATTCGATCGAAAAGTTTAATGCTATGGTTAGGATTTATACTTTATACTTTTCTCATAGTTGCGAATGCTTGCGAGGGGGTTCATCATAAGTAGGAGGCTTGTTCAAGTAAGAACAGAACCCAAGCACCGGTCCACCCACATATCAAATTGTCAAAGTAGTGAACACGAATCGAATCAACATGATGAAAGTGACTAGATGAAATTCCCGTGTACCCTCAAGAACGCTTTACTTACTAGAAGAGACCGTTTTGGCCTGTGCTTTGTCTCAAAAGGTATGGTCTACCTTGCTTCACTTTTTTTTACTATTATCATTACTTGCTCGTTACATAATATCTTGCTATCAAACTACTCTGTTACTTACAATTGCAGCACTTGCAGACATTACCTTGTTGAAAACCACTTGTCATTTCCTTCTGCTCCTCGTTCGGTTCGACACTATTACTTATCGAAAAGAGCTACAATTAGTCCCCTATACTTGTGGGTCATCAAGGCTATTTTCTGGCGCCTTTGTCGGGGAGTGAAGCGCCTTTGGTAAGTGGAATTTGGTAAGGAAACATTTATATAGTGTGCTGAAATTTACTGTCACTTGTTACTATGGAAAACAATCCTTTGAGGGGTTTGTTCGGGGTATCTTCACCTCGAACGGAACTACAATTAGCTACCCCTCAACATACTGCACCTACTGAAAAATTTTGAATATGAAATTCCTTCGGGTATGATAGAACAACCACTACTAGGAAAAGGCCTGCTAGTGGCGCACCTGTTTTGGCTACTAATGGTGCACTACAGGTGTGCCACTAGCACCACGCTATTAGAATTTTTTACCAATGGCGCACCACAGGTGCGCCATTAGTATCTGGTATACTAATGGCGCACCATAGTGGTGCGCCATTAGTATACCAGATACTAAAGGCGCACCACATAGAAGTGCGCCATTAGTAACATTTTTTTTTAAAAAAATTCCGATTTTTTTCCACAATTTTTTTCCAATTTTTTCGTTTTTTCTTAATCTCGGGTCACTATGGCTTAATCTCGGGTCAATATGCTTAATCTCAAGTTAACGCGCCATTAGTATACCAGATACTAATGGCGCACCACATAGAAGTGCGCCATTAGTAACAATTTTTTTTTAAAAAAATTCAGAATTTTTTTTTCAAAATTTTTTTTCCAATTTTTTTTTGTTTTTTTTTTAATCTCGGGTTACTATGGCTTAATCTCGGGTCAATATGCTTAATCTCAAGTCAAATCGCACTCTATGGTCGAACTTCCCGAAAGGTCACCTATGCTCTCACTACTCCAGCCCGAGCACGCTTAACCTCGCAGTCCTGCATGCATATGTTTATAACATGTCCAAAAGAATACCACACATATCACCGCTATATTCCTGCATGCATATGTTTATAACACTATGATCTCCTATTCAAATATATGAATCCACTTTCATATCGAATTATGATCTTTGTTAGTCTCTTACGCCCACACAATCCTCTAACCTTTGTAGCTAGCACTTTCTCTCGTGCATGCACACGCCCTCCTCGCCCTCCCCTCCCTCAACATTCTATCCATTGCGCACATTCATTTTTTTTCTTTAGGTCGTCCTCCCACGGTCTCCACAACTCCTTTCCGAGACATATTGATCGATAAACCTCTCTAGCGATGTCTGCCTACAACATACCCACGCACGTTCCATCTCCTCCTTTATGTGTACATGCCTCGAGTCTCTTATACGGCCCCACACACATGTAAACTCTCGCCCCTCTTTTCATCGATCTCACAATCGCACACTCGTCCCCTATCTAGGTAGTAGGCCTCTCGAACTACCTCCTAGCTCCATTCTCTTTGTCTACCCGCCTTGCTGGGCCTTATTGGTCTCTAACAAATGGATGTACACCGACCGATCTCCCGCTACACATATAGCTAGCAAGGTCGTTATAACTCATTTTCCCATGCGTCGATCGATCTACCTCATTAGTTATGTCCCTCCCTTCCTCTGACACAAAACAATTGATCTACCGATCTAGTTAGGTCTTCTTATCAAACACATGGTCCCCCTTCATCATCCATGCATGCCTCCCGACACATCTATCATGCACATGCGCACACACACAGAAACACATCCCCACTCTTATTGATAATATTGCAGTTCTACCCTCAGTTTGTCTAGTAGGACTCTCCCACCATCTTCGAGAAACAACTCCATCACCCATCCAACACTCTACCCCTCTCCACCCTCTCTCTCCTCTCTCCTCTCTCTCTCTCTTTCCCAACCTATTTCCGGTCCTTCCCATATGTATGGATGTCGAGCAATCTCCCTTAAGACATAGTTGGGTCTCCCCTTCTCAACACATATACGAGTCGATCTACCTCTCTAGTTAGGTCTCTGCCTGCCCCCCCCACACACCTATACATCGAGCGCCCTAGTCATGTCTCCCTGCCATACACAAACTTGCCCTATGCCCTCTGATGTTCCGGTAGGTTAGTCGCCCTATGTATTTGACTTGCACACATACAATTTTGATATCTCTCTTCACCGATCTTGCACCCACCCACTTGATCCTCTCTTCGACTCTATCGATATCTATGACCCCTCCCGCTCTTCTCGTGGATCCCCCCTCTATATATGATATAGATAGGCCTCTATTTCACGCACATTGCATGTGTCAATTTTTTTTGATATATCATCGACACATATTCACACAAATACATTCACGAAATCACACCCCCAACAAAAAACACTCACGAACACACATGCCATCTGTCTAGGTTTGTATCTCTCTCACACACACCCAGATTGTGTAACGCCCACGATGCGGCTATGGATCCCACGTGTCGAGGCACGACTTAGAGACATAACCGTATAGTGGTTTTGTCGCAAGAAGGGTCATCTTAACAAATATCCCATGTAATGAACAAGACAGGGATAAATAGAGTTGGCTTACGCTCGCCACATCACACAATACATAAATAATTCACACATCATCCAAAATACACTCATAGACCGATTATGGTCAAATCCGAATAAAAGGAAGATAAACCCCAAATGTTAGATCCCTGATCGTCCCAACTGGGCTCCACCACTGATCATCAGGAAACGACATGTAGTAACGACCAAGGTCATTGTCGAACTCCCACTTGAGTTCCGTAGCATCACCTACACTGGTATCATCGGCACCTGCAACTATTTTGGAAGTATCCGTGAGTCGCGAGGACTCAGCAATCCCACACCTATGAGTTCAAGACTATTTAAGCTTATGGGTAGGATAAGGTAATGAGGTGGAGTTGCAGCAAGCGCTAAGCAAATATGGTGGCTAATATATGCAAATAAGAGTAAGGTGAGAAGCTACGCAACGGTTGTGAAGCTATAAGTGATCAAGAAGTGATCCTGAAACTACTTACGTTCAAAAATAACTCAAACTGTGTTCACTTCTCGGACTCCGCCGAAAAGAGACCATCACAGCTACACACGCGGTTAATTCATTTTAATTAAGTCAAATGTCAATTTCTCTACAACTGGATATTAACAAATTCCCATCTGCCACATAACCGTGGGCACGACTCTCAATAGTTTATACCCTGCAGGGGTGTCCCAACTTAGCCCATCACAAGCTCTCACGATCAACGAAGGATATTCCTTCTCCCAAAAAGACCCGATCAGTCTCGGAATCCCAGTTAAAAGACATTTCGACAATGGTAAAACATGAACAGCAAGACCGCCTGAATATTCCGATAAATCCCAATAGGAGCTGCACATATCTCGTTCTCAGGGCACACCGGATGGGCCAGACATTGGGTTGGCATAGACCATGGTTGCCCAGGGGGCGCCGGACATCACCCAGGTTGGACCAACACTCATAGGAGCACTAGCCGGGGGGGTAGGTTAATATAAAGATGACCCTGGGGTCTGTAGAACCCAAGGGAAAAGGGCTTAGGTTGGGAAATGTAAAACCAAGGTTGGGCCTTCCTAGAGTTGTTTTATTCAAGGCGAACTGTCAAGGGGGTCCCATAACCCCAACCGTGTAAGGAACGGAAAATCAAGGAACAGAACACCGGTATGATGGAAACTAAGGCAGCAAGGGTGGAACAAAACACCGAGCAAAAGGCCCAGCCTTCCACCCTTTACCAAGTATATACATGCATTAATTAAAATAAGAGGAAATGTGATATCCCAACATATCCATGTTCCAACATGGAAGAACCTGCAAGGCACCTGCAACTAGCAATGCAATAAGAGGGGCTGAGCAAAAGTGGTAACATAGCCAAACAACGGTTTGCTAGAAGGTGGGTTAGAGGCTTGACATGTCAATATGGGAGGCATGATAAACAACTGGTAGGTAGCGCGACATAGCGATAGAACGAACAACTACCAAAGCAAAGATAGTAGTGATATCGACGGTAATGGTCATCTTGCCTGCAATGTTCTCAGAGTTGTCAAAAGTTTGATCCTCGTTAGCGTACTCTACATGTTCCTCGTTCACATACTTGTCTCCCGGCTCTACCCGAAGCAATAACACAAGCAACGGAACAACAATCAATCATGGCGCAATGCACAGACAACATGATGCAATACATGGCATGGGATGCAAGGTATGATGTGCAATGCAGATGGGTACTCTTGAAGGAAAAGTATGAACGAGGCATAAACTTGGAAAACCAAGTATGCCACTGGAAAGATGAGGTGATTTCGGTCGAAATTGATATAAGGATTACCGGAAACAGATGCACGGTTTGCAAATGACAGGTAATACAAGAATGATGCAAATATGCGATTAACAACATCATAGCACAGAGAATGCAACAAGAAACTATGCTATGGAACTCCAACATAGCAACAAAGCACATGGGCATAAAGTACAGATGAAGCTCTACAAATCATGAACAGTAAGCTCTTGCTAGTTCTCACTAGAACAAGCTCAAAATAGCATGGCAAAAATGCAAATGATATCAACTTCACAGACTTAGAGAAAATACTAAACATGTCAAAACAACAACATATAGCAATGTTTAGAGCTATCAATCAACATGCTACAAGAACATAACATGGCAAAAGAAGACAGGGCATGCTAGTATTAAAGACATAGAACAAAACTCCCTTACTAAACCTTATCCCAAGAGGCATGGAAAATGATGTGGCACCCATGCAACTATAGCAAGTTATATGAACAGTTTCAGACTTGTGAGGACGAAGAAGACTGAACTGCATCCCCGATTCTCTTCTTTGATGCCTCACACTTGAGATGAGCACCTTCTTGCTTGAGGGCCATGTTATAGAATTGATCGAACTTAGTAGGCTCAACAAGAATGAGAGCTAACTACATATCTTCTTTGAGGCCATGTCTGAAGTGATTGATCATGCTCTTTTTATCAGGAACATCCTGCCTTGCGAAGTGAGAAAGTTTTTGAAATTGGATGTTGAATTGGTACACGGACATGCTTCCTTGCTTGAGATTGCCTAACTCCTCACACTTGCTCTCAGCAACACTTCTTGGGATATGATGAGCTTTGATGTCTCGGCAGAAATCATCCTAGTTGAAACGGAGCGAACATGACAAAGCCCTCAGGCTTGACATTGCTACATTCAAAGTGCTTGCAGATGTCCACAAGCCAATCATCGGCGTCTGTGGCCTCAACACAGTTGCTGAAAGACTTCGGCTGATTTGCAAGGAACTGGTTGAGGGTAGCAAACTGAGGCTGATTGTTGAAATTCCCTTAGCCTTGATTCCCTTGGTTGCCTTGGCCTTGGTTGTGCTCTTGCAAGAGTTGCAAAAGCATCTGGGTGTTGGCATTGGTGGCTGCCATGACAGCTTGCCATGCCTCCGGAGGTGGAGGTGGAGGTGGAGGGTTCGCCTGACTCCCATCATTGCGTTCCAGATTCAGACGTGTTGGGGGAGCCATCCTGAAGAGGGTGACATCAATTAGAATCTTGATAGACAGATAGACAAGCTGAATCGATGGTTAGAAATTGCAACATATAGTCTTCACAATAAACATTCCAACAGAGTTGAACAAATGAATTCGAAAGTTAGCATCACACGTCTATTATGTTGAGAAGCTACTTAGATAAAGGTTGATGAATGAAACAACAAGGTACGACTGGAACAAATAAGTGGTAAGGATTACCCAATCACAAACCAAATATCTGCGGGAAGAATAACTAGAGCTACTTGAATTCCCATCTATAAACTCCCAAAACTTTCTGGTTATGCAATCTGGTGTTGGGGATACAGGGAGGCACAATATATATCACACAACTAACAAGCCCTACGCTCCAACTGTATCTATCCGTTAACACAAAACCAAGAAAACTTCGGAACTCATGTACCTCAACCTTAGAAAAGCATCCGTTATACGAGTTATGGCAATACTCCTGTCACACCCTGCATTTCATAACATGTCATTTGCATTAATAAATCATGAAAATTTGGACCAACAAAAACTTTTGCATCATTTGGCTTTTAACTAGAGTTGGTTTTCTCTCTATAACTTTCAAGTGCTCTTTAAAGTCAACACAACTCCACCTTATATACTTCATCTCCTCGCCCCAAACTTCTGCCCAATGATCATGCCATGTGTATAGTGCAATATAGTATTTTCTTACAAAAATAATTTGGCCAAATAGTATTTTCTAAATTCAGTTTTCCAAAAAACCCTGAATTGAGGTTTGCACTACAAGTACTTGATTTGGGGTGTGAAAAAACTTTTAAAAAGTATATTTCACTCCTATTAGTTATAGGATTCCCATAAACCACAAAAATTCAATTTTAAAAGTTATTTTCCTATTTTATTTAAAGGCTTTTTCTTAAGGACATAAATGGTCTTTAATAGGTTAAAATTATTTTAAAGCTTCAAAAATATTTGAGAAAAATCAGGGAAACTAAGTGGACATATATTTTCCATATATAAGAGTTTAAACACATAGTGATGTTCTAAATATTGGATAAAACCATCCAAAACCATTTCTGTCCATTTCAAGAATTCAAGATATTTCTATAAGAAATATTTTCTAATAAATCCAAGAAAATTCTAGCAAGTCACATATGCATAATGTGATGATCTTGAAAAGCTTCATCGCAATAAAAATCATTTTGGTTCACAAAGGTGCCCCAATACCCTCTCTGTCTAGATCCAAGTTTGAAAAACTCTACATTGCAAACTTATTCCAAACGACCCCAAACTTTGTGGACATGCTCAAAACCCCAAATGATGACACTACACCAAGTGGTGCATCAAGGGGAATGGTTATGCATGACTAGATATTGGTAAATGAATTTCTGTGAATTTCTAGGGTTTACAAAGGTTGCATTGGCAACTTACCCAAATTAACACTAATTTGGTGGAACACCCTATTTCTATATGCCATTCCATCATGTTAAGTCTCATGAAAATTGTAATTCATTTTCTTGCCCAAACCAACAACAAACACCTTCTACCAATTTTCCAAAGATATCACTTTGACCTCTTCCACAAATCTCCATGGGCTAATTTTTTTACCACAACCCCACCAAGTTCTCCTCTACCTCCAGTAACAATAGCTGCATCTCAGCTCAATGATTGACGGGTGAAACCACCTCATTTACCCCTATGGACAGCCCATTCCCCCCTCTCTCTCAACCACACTCCTCTCCTACTGGCTCCCCAGGGCAACCAATGCCCCTCCCCTCTTCTTTACACTCCCCTAGAGCCGCCAGACATCAGTGGTTGTGCCCACAAGGCATATAAAATGCCATGGCATGCCCAATGCACGCTCTAGAGCATGCTACAGTTCGGCCAGGCACTGTAGCCGCCCTTGCCCACCACCTCAGGCCACCTCGGGCCTCCCAAGCGCACACGACGATGCTCCTCGGCATCCGCGACACACCATGACCTGGTCCCCCTCCTCCTTGTCCCTCCTCTTGCTCCAGCTCACACGCGCGCCGGCCGCCCGAGCGCACCAGTGAGCGCGATCACACGCGTGCTGCCCCAGGGCCCCCTGCTTTCCCTCTCTTCTCTCCCCTCGCCCTAGACCAACCCCACGAGCACCCCTGACACCTCGCTACGATCCCCTGTGACCCGTAGCGATGGCAACGGCCTCGCCGGTGCACTGGACCATGGTGGACCGTCGCCCGCCTATTTAAGAGCCTCCCCGGGCCCTTCTCTCCTCACCACTCGCTCTCTCACTCCTCTAATCACCCCCTACACCAACCGCTACTCTCCAGATGCTCTCGAGCTCCGCCGCGGTGGCTCGCCATCGTCCACATGGTAGAAGCTCTCCCCGCTGCTCCTAAGCCCCGATCTGGAACCCCAGCACTCCACTGATCCTTTTTGTGTTGTTTCCGCTCTTTATAGCTGCCGGAAATGGCCGGAACCGCCGCCACCTGAAGCTCCTCCGCCGTGCCTCCTCGTCGCTGGTGAACCAGGCCACCCCGGAAACCGCAGCCACCACCACCTGAACGGCGACTCGACGCTGAGTCCAACCTTGCCCTCGCCCGACCTCGCTGTGCCGTGCATCGTCGCTAGTGAGCTCGCCGGCCATCTGGACTCAGGGTTTGGGATAACAGGCGGGCCCCGCCTATCAGCCTCTCCTCGCCATCACACCTCTCTCTCTCGCTTGACGCCTGGGCCCCGCCCATCAGGTGTAAAGCTGGCACACGCACGTGCACCAGTGCTCTAGATCGCCTCTCTGACTGGGCCTGCTGTGCTGCGGCTGTTCTGGCCCAGCACACACAGTGCCCCTTCTCTTTTTTTCTTTTTTGTTAAACTTGCAAAAATTACACAAGATTAAATAATAATCCAAATGCAATAATTCAAACTCCTAAATTCTTGTAATAATCCCACCTATTTCATGGTGCAGTTTTCACTCTTATCAAAGTAACTTTTCTACACTGTTCAAATTTAAATTTGAATATGAGCATTTGTGCATGTCATTGAAAAGTCCTAGCACTTTTTCCATGCCTCTAAATCCAAAACTAGGAATCTTCTCATTCTTACAATACACTCTAGTATTTAACAAAAAACTAGTTGACATTTTTCCGAGCACTTTGAATTTTTTTTCTGTTTTGCTATTGCCTTATTTTTTAGTTATTATTTTGTGATGATAGATTGCGTTGCTGATGAAGGAGTTGGACCAGAAGACTTTGCTGAGCTAGGCAAGCAGCCCTTTGACCTTGTCTAAGAAACCCTTTTTGTGCATGTCATATGGCACTTTTATTGCTTGCATCGAAGTCATGATAATGCGGTTACCACTTGAGGTGGATTGCCTCCATTGCTTATCTCGTTGACACTTGAGGTGGGTTGTCCGAGTGAGTGTAGTTAGGATGCTAAGTAGCTGCTACGCAAATGGGATGCGTGTATGCATGATGAAGGAGACCAAGTTGTGTTCAAGGACTTTTCAGAAACCCCGTCGGGTGCCACTAATGCCCGAGGGAGATGTTGAGATAGGTTACCACTTGATAAAGAAGTGGTGTACAGGAGCAAGTTGTGTGGCAGTGTTTTCTAAAACGGATTAGATTTAAGATTTGTCGACTATCCCAACCTTACATGCGCAACCACTCTACCCTTATATGGGAAAGGGAATTATTGATTACCTAGGTCGATACTAGCATGGTGCCCACATTACTAGTGACGGGGGTGACATGGGGTCACTCTCGGGATGGGGTCGTGCCAGGTAGGGCGGCCATGACTGTTTTTACAGGGCACTGACACACCATTGGTACCCCTTGCTTGTGGTATGTGATGAATATTGGAGCGAGGCTCCACAATTTTAAGATGTGAAATTTTGGTCTAGGGGGTTACTACCAATTGAGTGGACTCTATGTTAGTGTCGTCTAGGGAAAGATAGTGATCGGGTGCTTACCCTGGGTACTTGAGGTACCGCGGGATGTGGATGACACGGAAGTTCCCCGGATATTTTGGGTTAAGTGTGCAACCTCTGCAGAGTGTAAAACTATTCGAATAGCCATGTCCACGGTCAAGGACAGTTGGGCGGTGTTGCTTAAACTATGTCCAGAGTTTTACAAACCGCGTGTCTGTGTGTTGATAAAATTATTTGGGTCAAGTCAAATGACTTGACTCGATGGTCAAGTTGGATTGATGTCCAACTCTGCTGATGTTGATATTTGTAACTTGATCATTTGGATATTTGTACTCTTGTGATGCATACTTTACAAGTTGATAGATCATGTCATTGCACTCAAAACTAGCTTTCTGGAAACTACCTACATAGTGCCATATCATTGCATTATTGTGCCTTGTTCCAATCATGGGTTTCTTGCGAGTACATTCAAAGTACTCATTGGCTTGCCACCAGTTATTTAATTGACCAGGCATGGAAGAACAGGAGTTCGAAGAAGAATTCTTTGGAGACGAACATGCGAACTAGGACGATTCCCCGTCAGAATGCCTGTAGGGTTAAGGCTGATGGCATGGGTTGTACTTATGGACGAAGATTTCCGCTGCTTAAGTTCATTTTCTATTTAGCCCTTGAGGCTTTATCTATGTAAGACTTGACCATAATGGTCATAATTTGTGTAAGACAATCTGTATGGATGTAAGACTCTTTTTATTCATCTTTTGTGTGTTCAGTGAGCATTGATCTTTGGGATCACTATATGCGTGCACTCAGTGATCACGACTCATCAGTCGGGGTCCCCACAGAGCTGGTATCAGAGCCATCCTGACTGTAGGAAGCCTTAGTTAGCATGGGCGTTAGTTAGGACAAAACCCGTTTTGCAAAACCCTCTATACTCCTCTTCTTTTCTAAGGTTACCAAACCTAAGGTGTATTTCCCTTATTGACCTCTCCCCTTCCAACCTTTGTAGATGGCTTCCGTACCCGAAGACTTCCTGGCCATTGGATTTCCCGTGCTTCTCGAGGATAGCCTCAAGAAGTGCCATTTTCACCGAGCACCCATTTTCACCTACCATGAGCATTGGATCAATGACACCGAGACGGTGTATCATGAAGGCTAATGACTCTCCAACAAGATGGTTCTTCGAGGGACCCCAGATGGCAACACTAGTTCTCACCGTCGAGACGGCAACCCTCAAGACACTCACCCGCCTCTGAGACCTTCTTCCAAAGATGGCAGACGAGTTGGCAACCCACTTCTTGCCTTATCGGAAGGAAGGTGAGGATGAGAGCAGTGCACCAGCTCCACCATTTGAAGAAGGACTTCCACTCCGATTCCAGACATACTTCAGCCTCTGTGCCGATAGCTTGGCACAACAATTGGTCTCAGAATCAATGGAGCTCCGAAAGGAAATTCATGAGACCAAGGCACTTATTCGCCAAGCAAAAGGGAAGACAGATAGGATCAAGAAAGAAGGTGCTCCCCCTGGATAGCCTGCAATCGCATACCGAGGCGGAAGACCCCCACAGCAACACTGCATTAGCGCAAGGGATTACCGCAAGCTCTTCGCACCACCGGCAGAGCAACACCGTGTTGAGCTCCTCCACTCCCCCACCCCTTCAAGTGAAGAGGAAAGTCATGATGCTGATGAAGAGGAGGAAAACCCAGAAGAGCCAGACTACGCGACCGAGCATTTCACCACTTAGGCATCATCTGAACCCGGATATGCTAGTTCATAACCCCTACGGTAGGATAGGTCGTGTACCCCCTATGTGAAGTCGAGTCCTTGTAATGGTTCATATGAAACCATGTAGTGTTGTGTGTGCTTTTGATGTGTTTGATGGATGTCGTACTTTCCTTCGGGAACTTGTAAGAGACTACATCACCCATTTGGATTTAATGTATGTGTTTGGCCTTTTTGGCCCTTGTGAGAAAACAATTAGTATTATACCGACCCCTTACTAGGCATCCGGTCTATATTGCTTTCCCTCATCTTTCCCGATCATGAGACCTTGAGTGCACCAATAGGATGCCTGTTGTAACACGTACTGGTACCTCTACCCAGTAGCAAGAAGTCGGTGGTTCTGCCGGAGCAGGAGCCAGTCAGGACCAAACCCAAGGACAAGCTCCACCACCGCCACCACCTTCAAACATGGACATGGCTCAGCTTCTCCAAGCCTTCCGTGAGGAATGCCAAGCCAACACTGCAGCCCTCCAGATGATTGCTTAGGCTGTCAATCACCAACCGGCAGGGAACGACAATGGACGTTCCAGGTTGGCGGAGTTCAAGAAGCATGCACCACCCACCTTCTTCGAGACTGTTGAACCCCTAGATGCAGGCAACTAGGTCCGCACCATTGAGGATCTGTAGCAATTAGTCGGCTGTACCGAGGACCGTGAGAAGGTGTGTAAGTGCTTCTAGTGCCCCTTAGTGATTTTGGTGTATCGAATACTTATAGGTTAAGGGACTAATGCATTTGTGAGTGTACACAGGTCTATAAGTCTATGAGGAGTTTGATATTTATAGAGAAAGTCGACCCCTAAAAATGAAGTTCTTCGACTGAAGACTTTGGCTTTCTGAAGACTTCGAAAGTGAAGAAATTGGTGTGACCTTGAAGACTTGGTATTCATTCGAGGAACATGAAGCGTGAAGACTTTTGTTTTCGTAGTTTCATTTTCTCTTTCTTGAGTCATAGGACACACTGTACTGTTAAAGGGGGTCGAGGAAATACTAAGGAAAAATTTCCATGTGATGCTCAACTCAAAATCCTACACCTACCAATCCCTTCGAGTGAAGCCATTGGAAATCTCATATAGTCCAGTCATATTCTTCAGTGACAGAGACGAAGTTCTTCTGGTCTCTGAGGAATTTGTTCTGACTAGGGAGTTAGGAATTCACCAGTGCGGATTACCTACACAGCGAGGAACATGATAGCCCTGAGGATTTTGCTACTCAAAATTCTGACCGTTGATGTGTTATGAGCCAGCTGTCCCAAAATATCTATTCACCTAACGGTCATATCATTGAAGGGCATTTATGTATTATCATGTCGGGCTGCTCCCTAGGCTATAAATAGCCGCCCCCTACAACCACTAGCTGGTTGGCTGCTCCGAGAAAAACTGACACTTGTCATTTGAGAGCAACCCATCCTCCGAGGACTTTGAGCGAAAATCATCAAGTGAGGAAAACCCAAACCCAAACACCTACAAACCCCAGGTGATTGAGCATCACTGAAGAGATTGATCCTGCGTGGATCCGACACTTGTTACCTTTCAAGACTGTGCTTCTTCCAGACGGTTAGGCGTCATGGTCTAGAGCATCCAAGAGGAATTGTGGATCGTGGAGTGTCCAAGTTCGTGAAGGTTCAGAAGTCACCTAAAGACTTACCACGAGTGATTGGGCGAGGTCTGTGTGACCTTAGCTCAAGGGGAATACGGTGAGTACTGAGGGTCCTGAGCTGCGTGTTCAGGAGTGGGTGTCTGGGACTGTGTGTCCTCAGGTTTAAATACCTAGCCACCCTAACCAGACGTACAACTGAGATAGCAGTTGGAACTGGTCTACCAAATCATTGTCTTCACCAAGCTTACTTGTAACACCCTCGATGCGGCTATATCTCCCACGTGTCGAAGCATGACTTAGAGGCATAACCGCATTGAACGCAATGTCGCAAGTGAGGTAATCTTCACACAACCCATGTAATACATAAGGGAAAGAGATACATAGTTGGCATACAATCGCCACTTCACACAATACATGAATATAACATTACATCAACCAGATACACACAAGGTCCGACTATGGAACCAAAATAAAAGAAGATTACCCCAAATGCTACACAGATCCCCGATTGACCCAACTTGGCTCCACTACTGATCAACTGGCAACGGAACAACATAACGAACACGAACTTCATCGAGCTCCTCCTTGAGCTTGGTGCGTCACCTACACGGTATCATCGAGCACCTGCAAACTGGTTTTGGAAGTATCTGTGAGTCACGGGACACAACAATCTCACACCCTCGTGATCAAGACTATTTAAGCTTATAGGAAGGGTAAAAGTATGAGGTGGAGCTGCAGCAAGCGACTAGCATATTTGGTGGCTAACATACGCAAAAGAGAGCGAGAAGAGAAGGCAAAGCACGTTCGAGAAATCTATGATCAAGAAGTTATCCTAGAACAACCTACGTCAAGCATAACTCCAACACCGTGTTCACTTCCCGGACTCCGCCGAGAAGAGACGATCACGATAACACACGCGGTTGATGCATTTTAATTAAGTTAAGTTTCAGGTTTTCTACAATCGGACATTAAAAAATTCCCATCTACCCATAACCATGGGCACGGCTTTCGAAAGGTCAAAACCCTGCAGGGGTGTCCCAACTTAGCCCCATCACAAGCTCTCACGGTCAACGAAGGATATTCCTTCTCCCAAGACAATCCAATCAGACTCGGCATCTCGGTTACAAGACATCCTCGACAATGGTAAAACAAGTCCAGCAAAGGCACAAAGATGTGCCGACAAATCCCGATAGGAGCTGCACATATCTCGTTCTCAGGGCACACCAGATAGGTCAAGCTACGAGTAAAACCAGCCCTCGAGTTGCCCCGAGGTGGCCCCGCAGGCTGCCCATTTCGGACCAACACTCAGAGGAGCACTGGCCCGGGGTGGTTAAATAAAGATGACCCTTGGGCAGGCCTACCCGAGGGAAAGAAAAGGCTAGGTGGAAAATGGTAAAACCAATGTTGGGCCTTACTGGAGGAGTTTTATTTAAGGCGAACTCTCAAGGGGTTCCCATTATAACCCAACCAATATGACGGTAACTAGGGCGGCAAGAGTGGAACAAAACACCAGGCATAAGGCCGAGCCTTCCACCCTTTAACAAGTATATAGATGCATTAATTAAATAAGAGATATTGTGATATCCCAATAAATATCCATGTTCCAACATGGAAGAAACTCCATCTTCACCTACAACTAGCAACGCTATAAGAGGGGTTAAGCAAAGCGATAACATAGCCAAACAACGGTTTGCTAGGACAATGTGGGTTAGAGGCTTGGCTTAGCAACATGGGAGGCATGATATAGCAAGTGGTAGGTATCGCAGCATAGGCATAGCAAAAGAGCGAGCATCTAGCAAGCAAAGATAGAAGTGATTTCGAGGGTATGGTCATCTTGCCTGAGATCCCGCAAGGAATAAGAACGAGTCCATGAAGAAGGCAAACGGACATAGTCGAACGAATCCTGAAAAACGCGACGTTATCTGAACTAACCCGAAGAAGCAACACCGGAAAGAAGTAAACAACATAGTAAACAACCAACACATGAACATGGCATGATGCACAACCAAGTATGATGCATGTCCGGTTTAATGATACATGGCATGTCAAAGTGCACAAACAAAACTACAACTTAAGTGGAGCTCAATATGCAATGGGTTGCATATTGACGGGACACCACATCAATTAATTTATTTTGATCCCGTTTGTGAACTCAACAATATTAAATGTTGGTTAACATGGCAAGAGGTGAGGCATAATAAATTATCTGTTTAGGCAAGTTTAAATGAGGCCGGAATGCCAAACAACAATTCCGGTAAATCCCCATATGCATTTATCAATTTGGTGAAGAACAATTTTAAACATTTAAATGTTATAATCATGATGTGAATGACATGAACAAGTTTATGCAATTTTTATTAAAATTTGACAAGAGCATTATGAAGCATTTGTCACCGTGGTGGAAAGGAAAGGGGTGCCACGGCAACGATAACGAAAACGGTGCCACGACAGCGTTCTGATTCCGGTAACTCGATTGAGATACCGATGCAAAGGAGAAGTGTGCGGATGCGTGCAAAAGATGGTGGGGCATTCCCGGATTCTGGGTGTCCCACGAGTTGGCGACAAGGAAACGAGTGACAATTTGGACATGGTGCAAACACGAGCATCTCATACAACACATGCAAACGTTCTCGGACGGTCGTTCCGACGGTTATACCTTCGGAGCGTGCAAAGGGGCGGTTCTCGTTCATAGAGGGAAGTAGGCATTCTCGCGACGGCGGTAGTGGAAGTAGTCGTTCTCGCATGCTCTAGGGTCGACGGTAGAGGTTCTCGCGATCTCGGCGACGGTAGTGGTACATGTTTTTCGTTGCACGAGTTTCCATAGACGTTCATGTCATTGGTGTCGTGGTACTTGTGGTCTTCGGACTTTCCGGTCCCGTTCTTGCGACGGTAGTCGTTCACGTTCGTTTCGGAGAGGTACTTGATGACTCCAACGTCTTTCGGGGCGATGGTAGTTGTACACACGAAGGTAGTAGAACTTGATGGATCCGAGGGCTCCGGCCATCGGGGTACTTGGCGCAACATCTGTCCCCGAGGTCGTCGTGTACACATTCACATAGTAGTCGTACACATCGACGGTAGTGGTACATGGCGAGGAACTTGACGTCCATGATGCCTTCGAGGGTTGACGGTAGGGGTAGTTGTCGCATCGCCAGGCGTAGTCGTACACTTGGTGTTCTCGGGGCATCGGCGGTAGTCGTACTCGAACCGGTATTTGGCGAACCCTGGACGGTCTTGGCGGTCTCAGTAACGTAGTTGTACAAGAGCATCGTCGAATTTGTCGAATCCAAATTCTTGAAGGGCCGTCGCGGTCCAAGCGAGCAGCAGCAGGGTCGTCGGGCAACACGCGGTACCACGGCGAGGACGCCAGGGAGAGGAGAGACGCAAGGCGGTGGTCTCCTGGTGGTCGCCGACGGCGGCGGGGAACGCGGGAGGCAGCGGAACTGGACGGCGAAGTAGCAACTGCAGCGAGGCAGTGGTGCGGTGGTGAGCTCGTAGGGCGAGGACGACGACGAGCTCGTCGCGCCGGAGGTAGGGACGAGGCCCTGCCGGCGGGCAGGAGGTGCAGTGACGGAAGGGACACGGACGAAGGAGACGGGGCGCGAGGTCGTCCTTGCAGAGGAGGTTAAGGCAGGCCGACGAGCAGAGGACGGGGTCGCCGGAGAAGGGGCTCGCCGGTGGGCAAGGAAAGGTGGCTCCGGCGAGGTCACCAGTGTAGGCGCAAGGACGAGGCGTGGTGGAACTCGCGCGAGGTAGCCATGGGGATCGAATGCGAGGAGCTCTCGCTCCCCCCTCTGAGCATGACGACACTGGAGAACGGGCGCGGGGAGCTGTGGGCCTGTGTGCGAGCAACGAGAGGGAGAGGGATGGGGATCAGGCCAGAGACTCTGGCGGCGTGAGAGGGAGATCGAGGAGAGCGAAACTCTCCTGTGGCAGCGCGAGGGAGAGCGATGGGATCGTGGGAGTGGGGATCGGGTGAGGGAGCGCTAGGGTTCGGTGGCTGGGCTGCGGGAGGCCTTTGTGGGCCGGCGCGGGAAGCCCGGTTGGGTGGAGGATTGGGCTTAGAGAGGCCTACTGGCTAAGCTCTCTCTGTCCCTTATTTTTTTAACTATATAAAAGAAAAGAAACTTGAAGAAAGGCCGAGAGGGATTGCAGTGGAGTTTGGACATGAAGTAAATTTTCTCAGAGTCACAAAAATGAGCCTGATCCAAGAAAAATGGAAATGAACACATGGGTGAAGTTTGAAACGAACTCATTTGAATTTAATTCAAATGGTTTTGCATAGGAAGTAGGTGATAGGGAGGTCCAAAAATGTTGAGGTTTTTGGTGGAGCTCCGGAATAAGGTAAAAGAATTATCGACAAAGTTGAGAGTCGAAAACCGGAAGCAGGAAAGGTCAAGGATTTATCTAGCAAGTGGGTTGCGGATAATTCCAAATTAATGGAATACTTTATAATAGCTCCCTAAAATATTGGGAGGATATGTTATATAGAGAAATCACCATGTGAGTTCCCTCGATTTAAATGGACCGAAGATCCGTGCAATTTATTTAGTTGAGTTAAAAAAAGAAATGACATGATGGCATGATGACATGATACAATGCACACGATGCAAAGAAGAATGCAACCGACGAAACAAATCACACAACGAAACCAGGAAACCCTGGAAGACACCTGGCACAACGGTCTCGGGGCGTTACAACACTCCACCACTACGAGAGGATCTCGTCCTGAGATCTAGAATGGCACCGGAGGGAAAACGGAGAAAAAGAAGAGGTAAAACTAAGTTGCTTCTTTGACAAACAAGTGAAACCAAAGAACCTTGAAAGGTTGAAGAAATTGAAAGAAAGAAAGCAACGGTGATGAACGAAGTTGAAAAACACTCCGTTAGAAAAGAGGAACAAGGATCATTACTAGAACCTTGTGGGTTGAAAGACATAAGACAAAGGTTACAATGGACAAGAAGTGGATGCAAGCACCTCGGTTGACACAAGATGTACAAAGAATGATAAAGATCAATTACGGCAACACTCCGGTTGGAAAAGAGATTCAAGACTTGATAAGTTGAAAAGAACTTGAGCAAAGGTCACAACACTCCGGTTAAAAGGATAAGCATGAAAAAAAATCATGATCTTCACAATTTGAGATGATGACTGAAAAGAGCAGCATCACAAAGCCTCCAGAAGAAAAGAGAGAATGGAATGGAATGAACGGAGGAGAAAAAAACAAGGTCTTGAGAGAGCACACTTACAACAAATGCTAGAACGGAGTTGTTGGACTAACAACAACGAAAAAGGATAAGCTTGATATGGACTTATAGAAGACATCTCAAAGTTTTTGAGGTAACAACTTGCCACTAACGAAAACAATGGATCTGGATTGAGAGCTAGAAAAGATAGAAGGCTTCTTCCACCGAGGTGATAAGGATAAAACTTGGATCATAGATAACCACCACAAAGAACAACATTCCCACTGGAAGGCTTTAGGTGAAAACTACACCAAGATAACTCTAAGGAAGAAAATGATGGGTTTAAATATCTCATTCCTGACAACTTTTGAATCATGAAACATGAAAGCAAAATTGTCAAGAATGGCATATCACCATCCCAAAAGATAAGGTAGAAAGAATTGCACTTAGAAATGCAAGATGAAGAATACTTGAGCTCCTCTGAAAAGAATATTGATGAACACTTCGAGAAGGGATTAAGTCCTTGATGAACCAACATGTAGAGCCTACATGAAGAACTCCGGAAATAAAAGAAAGATCAAATGAAAGAGAAATTGAAAACACAAGGTGAAACCTTGTAATGCTTTAGATGGATCTCCGTGATAATTAGAGCTTGGAACTCCGAGAAAGAAAAGATAAAGCCTCTTGAACCGAGAATGTGATATGATGAACCACTCTGGAAAGCAGATATTTAATTTACTCGATGAAACAATAATGAGAATTACATTATGCTTATCCTCCATCAATTTAAATTGATGACAAGCAACAGATTTGGCATACTACTTATTCTCGTAGAAAGGATTAAGATAGATATAGCGTCAACTTGGGAAGGTCTTCAATGAACCACTGGTAGGGTTGAAACAACGAATGAATTGATATGATAAACGAAGGAGGAGAATCTTGAATGAACCACCGTAAGAATTAAAATGGCAGAAGAAAAGATAAAGGAACACCGGGAAGAATTATGAAATGAACGAAGATACTTGAGAGAATTTAGATACAAGAGGACGAATAGATCACGAACTTAATAGAGAATATTTGAATGATGCACCGGTAAGATTTGGGGAACGAGAGCTGAAAGCTGAGAATGAATAACTCTGAGATGATGGGCTCCGGATAATCAAACTGAAAAGACTCCTGAATTGCTCCGTATGGGTGAAAATAATTCTCTTAATCGGAAATAATTATGAGAGGATGGCAACAAGCTAGAATCACGAATCTTTGAAGAGAATGAAGCAAGATTTAAAAGAATCTCTTCTTCGGTCTTCAAATGTTGAGAATGACAATGAGAAACACTACCATGAATTATTTAGACACTCTGGTAGAATCAAAAGCGAAGAAGTTGAGCCAACGATTAAAAGAATTTGACAGATCTTGGAGAAATACCTATGACTGATGATAATTCATTCTTACGTC
This sequence comes from Triticum urartu, assembly GCF_003073215.2. Lineage (NCBI taxonomy): Eukaryota > Viridiplantae > Streptophyta > Magnoliopsida > Poales > Poaceae > Triticum > Triticum urartu. The sequence continues at coordinate 307,518,720 of NC_053023.1, forward strand.
ATACTTGAAATGAATTTGAGAATAACTCCGGGAGAATAAGAAGAGTCGGGTAAGATCCTGGAAAAACACCTGTGGGTTAGGGCCCACTCTAAAGATACATCATTGAATGATTACCCTAAAAAGAGACTGCACAGGTCGAATTAAACGGCTTGAATGAGATAACATCCTCAAAAGAAATTGAGCGAAATTGATAATGGAAACTTGAATCTTCTGGGATATCTTCAGCACTCCGGACCAAATGAATAGTGAGAGGTGAAAGATAAAGAGGTGCACCGGCATGAGAAAAACATTTGGAACGAGGACAAGATATGATGGACAAACCTTGACTTGAACCCACCGGAGAAGAAAGAGAATGAACAAAGATGAACTTGTAGAGCATCTTCATGAGAATCACCGGATAAGAACATTTACTGAAAGGAATGGAGAGACTTCACATCAATAAGATGGATATTAGATTAAGAAATCCAAGTCCTTGAAGAAAAAGGGGGGGGGGGGGGGGGGGGGGGAAAACAAAGACAACTTGGGACGAACAAAACAAACGCCGTTGAGAATACTTAGAGTTGATCTTGCGAATGTTGAAATGATCAGATCCACTTAAGGAGAAACACGCTGATTGAAAAGGATTGATATGACAATCTCGATTGTCATGAAGGATTGATATTCACATAGGAACATGAGAACATCGCTTAGAGAAGGTATGGGATCAACACTTGACTTTGAAGCAACTCGAATACCACAACTGAAAACAAAATCAAAGGATTGGCTTGCAGAATAAGCTGGAACAAACATATGATAGAGATTTCGTCCGAAGTTTTCATGGTGGAGCCGACACGGGCTCGATCGTACAACACTATCATGTACAAGGCAGTGCACATGACATACGAAGCGTGCCCGAGTCAGCATAGCCAAGCACTCTTTAAGACACAACGAGACCACTGTAAAACCAACCTTGGATAGGCGGACCACTAGACGTCGAACCCCAATTTCATATCATACATCTGTTGGAAAGATATCCTAAGAGCTACTTGAATTCCCACTTATAAACTCCCGAAACTTTCCTGTTATGCAATCAGGTGTTGGGGATACAGGGGAAGCATAATATCTCACCCAAAACTAGCAAATACTACATCCAGCTATATCCATCCTTCAACACATAACCAAGAAACCTTCCGAAATCATTTACGTCAACCTTCGAAAAACATCCGTTATACGAGTTATGGCAATACTCCCGAACTCCCGCCCCAGTACTGGGTGCCGTCGAGGTTATCTCACCAACAACTGCATAAAAGAGATTTTTGATTTCGGCGAAACTCAAGTATTCCAGAATTGCAACGATAAAATTGTGACGACAACACCTCGGAGCTCAACTCCCCAGGACACTTCCACAACCCCTAAATGTCAGGAGGCACCAAGAACAATGTTCTCGTCACAAAACCATCAGAACAATTCCAAGATACCCGCGTGATCCTAAAAAAATTTAGAGAAATTTGAGAAGAGAAGAGTCAAAACTCTACGTCAGGATGCCTCACCAGAGTGACGAAGGGACTGACGAGTAAAAATAATCCTACTCTCCGATATATATAATCCTAAATGACTCAAAACATTCTTCTAGACTCAACAACGCCAACGATTCGATCAAGCAGGGTGCTCCTAAGTCGGGGAAGGCTTTGATTACCAACTTGTAACGCCCTCGATGCGGCTATATCTCCCACGTGTCGAAGCACGACTTAGAGGTATAACCGCATTGAAAGCAATGTCACAAGTGAAGGTAATCTTCACACAACCCATGTAATACATAAGGGAAAGAGATACATAGTTGGCTTATAATCGCCAGTTCACACAATACATGAATATAACATTACATCAACCAGATACACACAAGGTCTGACTACGGAACCAAAATAAAAGAAGACTACCCCAAATGCTACACAGATCCCCGATCGACCCAACTGGGCTCCACTACTGATCAACCGGCAACGGAAGAACATAACGAACACGAACTTCATCGAGCTCCTCCTTGAGCTTGGTGCATCGCCTGCACGGTATCATCGAGCACCTGCAAACTGTTTTTGGAAGTATCTATGAGTCACGGGGGCTCAGCAATCTCACACCCTCGTGATCAAGACTATTTAAGCTTATAGGAAGGGTAAAAGTATGAGGTGGAGCTGCAGCAAGCGACTAGCATATTTGGTGGCTAACATACGCAAAGGAGAGTGAGAAGAGAAGGCAAAGCACGTTCGAGAAATCTATGATCAAGAAGTGATCCTAGAACAACCTACGTCAAGCATAACTCCAACACCATGTTCACTTTCCGAACTCCGCCAAGAAGAGACCATCACGGTAACACACGCGGTTGATGCATTTTAATTAAGTTAAGTTTCAGGTTTTCTACAACCGTACATTAACAAATTCCCATCTGCCCATAACCGCGGGCACGACTTTCGAAAGATCAAAACCCTGCAGGGGTGTCCCAACTTAGCCCCATCACAAGCTCTCACGGTCAACGAAGGATATTCCTTCTCCCAAGACAATCCGATCAGACTCGGCATCCCGGCTACAAGACATCCTCGACAATGGTAAAACTAGGAATATTTCCTTGACTCCAAATCCAAAACTAGGAATTTTATCATTCTTAGAATACACTCTAGTATTTAACAAAAACTAGTTGACATTTTTCTGAGAACTTTTGATTTTTTTGCTATTGCCTTATTTTTTCTTTCGCGACGATAGATTGCGTTGCTGATGAAGGAGTTGGACCAGAAGACTTTGAAGACCCAGAAGACTTTGCTGAGCCAAGCAAGCCGCCCTTTGACCATGTCTAAGAAACCCTTTTTGTGCATGTCATATGGCACTTTTATTGCTTGCATCAAAGTCATGATTATGTTCTGACCACTTGAGGTGGTTTGCCTCCGTTGCTTTTCTCGTTGACACTTGCATGATGCATGACCCTACCTTTCTATGAGGGTTATGTGAGTGGGTGTAGTTAGGATGCTATGTAGCTGCTACGCAAATGGGATGGGTATATGCATGGTGAAGGAAACCAAGTTGTTTTCAAGGACTTTTCAAAAAACCCGTCGGGTGCCACTAATGCCCGAGGGAGATGGTGAGCTAGGTTACCACTTGATAAAGAAGTGCTATACTGGAGCAAGTTGTGTGGGAGTGTTTTCGAAAACAGCTTAGACTTAAGATTTGTCGACTGTCCCAACCTTACATGCGCAACCATTCTACCCTTATATGGGAAAGGGTATTATTCATTACCTAGGTAGATACTAGCATGGTGCCCACATAACTAGTGACGAGGGTGACATGAGGTCACTCTCGGGATGGGGTCGTGCTAGGTAGGGCAGCCATGACTGTTTTTACAGGGCACCAGACACACCGTTGGTACCCCGTGCTTGTGGTATGTGTTGAATATGGGAGCAAGGCTCCACAATTTTAGGGTGTGAAATGTTGGGCAAGGGGGTTACTACCAATCGAGTGGACTCTATGTTAGTGTCGTGTAGGGAAAGATAGTGATCGGGTGCTTACCTCGGGTACTTGAGGTACCGCGGGATGTGGATGACACAGAAGTTCCCCGGATCTTGTGTGTAAAGTGTGCAACCTCTGCAGAGTGTAAAACTATTCGAATAGCCATGTCCACAGTCAAGGACAGTTGGGCGGTGCTGCTTAAACTATGTCTAGAGTTTTACAAAACCGTGCGTGTGTGTGTGTTGATAAAACTATTTGGGTCAAGTCAAACGACTTGACTCGATGATCAAGTTGGATTGGTGTCCAACTCTGCTTATGTTGATATCTGTAACTTGTTTATACAGATATCATGTCATTGCATTCAAAACTAGCTTTCTACAAACTACCTACTTAGTGCCATATCATTGCATTAATGTGCCTTGTTCCAATCATGGGTTGCATGCGAGTACATTCAAAGTACTCATTGGCTTGCCACTGGTTATTTAATTGACCATGCATGGAAGAACAGGAGTTTGATGAAGAATTCATTGGAGACGAACATGCGAACTAGGACGATTCCCCGTCAGAATGCCTATAGGGTTAAGGCACATGGCATGGGTTCTACTTATGGACGAAGATTTCTGCTGCTTCAGTTCAGTTGGTATTCAGCCCTTGAGACTTTATCTATGTAAGACTTGACCATTGTGTAAGACGGTATGTATGGATGTAAGACTCTTGTTATTCAACTTCTGTGTGTTTAGTGAGCATTGATCATTGGGAGCACTGGTATCATCGGCACCTGTAACTGTTTTGGAAGTATCCGTGAGTCACGAGGACCTAGCAATCCCACACCCACGAGATCAAGACTATTTATGCTTATGGGTTGGATAAGGTAATGAGGTGGAGTTGCAGCAAGCGCTAAGCAAATATGGTGGCTAACATACGCAAATAAGAGTAAGGTGAGAAGCTATGCAATGGTCGTGAAGCTAGAAGTGATCAAGAAGTGATCCTTAAACTACTTAGGTTCAAACATAACTCAAACCGTGTTCGCTTCCCAGACTCCGCAGAAAAGAGTCCATCACGGCTACACACGCGGTTGATTCATTTTAATTAATTCAAGTGTCAAGTTCTCTACAACCGGATATTAACAAATTCCCATCTGCCACATAACCGCGGGCACGGCTCTTGAAAGTTTATACCCTGCAGGGTTGTCCCAACTTAGCCCATCACAAGCTCTCACGAACAACAAAGTATATTCCTTCTCCCGGAAAGACCCGATCAGTCTCGGAATCCCGGTTATAAGAAATTTTAACAATGGTAAAACAAGACCAGCAAGACAGCTTGAATGTGCTGACAAATCCCGATAGGAGCTGCACATATCTTGTTCTCAGGGCACACCGGATGTGCATAGACGCTGGTTTCCCACGGGGCGCCGGACATCGCCTAGGTTGGACCAACACTCAGAGGAGCACTGGCCCCGGGGGGTTAAAATAAAGATGACCCTCGGGTCTGCATAACTCAAGGTAAAAGGGCTTAGGTTGGCAAATGTAAAACCATGCTTGGGCCTTGCTGGAGGAGTTTTATTCAAGGCGAACTGTCAAGGGGGTCCCATAACCCCAACTGCATAAGGAACGCAAAATAGAGGAACATAACACCGGTATGATGGAAACTGAGGCGGCAAGAGTGGAACAAAACACCGAGCAAAAGGCCAAGCCTTCCACCCTTTACCAAGTATATAGATTCATTAATTAAAATAAGAGATAATGTGATATCCCAACATATCCATGTTCCACCATGGAACAAGCTGCAAGGCACCTGCAACTAGCAACGCTATAAGAGGGGCTGAGCAAAAGCGGTAACATAGCCAAACAACGGTTTGCTAGGAAGGTGGTTTAGAGGCTTGACATGGCAATATGGGAGGCATGATAAACAAGTGGTAGGTAGCGCGACATAGCGATAGAACGAACAACTAGCAACGCAAAGATAGAAGTGATATCGAGGGTAATGGTCATCTTTCCTGCAATGTTCTCAGAGTTGTCAAAAGCTTGATCCTCGTTAGCATACTCAACAGGTTCCTCGTTCACGTACTTGTCTCCCGGCTCTACCCAAAGCAATAACACAAGCAATGGAACAAAGATTAATCACGGTGCAATGCACAAACAACAAGATGCAATACATGGCATGGGATGCAAGGTATGATGTGCATTGCATATGGGTACTCCGGAAGGAAAAGGAGGAACGAGGCATCAACTTGGAAAACCAAGTATGCCGCTGGAAAGATGAGGTGATTTCGGTCGAAATCGATATAAGGATCATCGGAAACGGATACACGGTTTGCAAATGACAAGCAATACAAGAATGATGCAAATCTATGTTTAACAACATCATAGCACTTAGAATGCAACAAGAAACTATGCCACGGCACTCCAACATAGCAACAAAGCACATCTGCGTAAAGTACAGATGAAGCTCTACAAATCATGAATAGTAAGCTCCTACTAGTTCTCACTAGAACAAGCTCAAATTAGCATGCAAAAATGCAAATGATATCAGCTTCACAGACTTGGAAAAAATACTAAACATGTCAAAACAACAACATATAGCTATGTTTTGAGCTATCAATCAACATGATACAAGAACATAACACATCAAACAAAGGTATGGCATGCTAGTATTAAATACATAGAAGAAAACTCCCTTATTAAACTTTATCCCAAGAGGCATGGAAAATGATGTGGCACCCATGCAACTATGGCAAGTTATATGAATAGTTTTAGACTTGGAAGAAAAACATGACATGGCAGGAACAGATTCATGATAGCAAATTTCCAAGCTCAATTCACTAACCATAGGGCACTTCATGGCATAACAAGGTAACAAACATTAAGTAGGCATATATAATAGGCTAATAATGGCAAGAGCAAGTTCATAGGGTACATGCATCACTAGAAAAATACATGGCGATATTGAATCTCATGTTAACAATCTGCCAGGAACAATATTTAGAAAAAGTAGAGCAAGGACATGATATTCTAGAGTACTCCATAATTACAACTAGGGACATGAATAGATAGAGCAAAACCACATATACAAAACATGCTTAATGAACTATCCCAAAATATGCATGGATCTCATGGTAGCAACAAGTTTACATGGCATCAAAATGTAACAGGAGAAGGACTTGGCAAAATGTCTAAGTGTCTGAAAACAGCAACAATGTGAAGCCTACTTTTCATGCTTGTGCTAGGCAGCACATAGATAACAAAAATACAAGACTTCCACCACTGTAAATATGGCATGATGGCTCTCATAAAACATGTAGACATCAAGCTCATAGGATGCACACACAAAACACAACGAAAATGACAAATCATCAAGTTCAGTTAACAGACAGCAGTTAACGTCATATAGCAATTTTGCAACGAGGATATGGCATCAATATGGATAGTAACATGCATGCAAATGGCACTAACGTGAAGAACATCATGAGAAAAACATTTTGATATACCATATGGGTGAATCGGAGCACCGATCACGGAGATATAACATGTTGAACAGGGCATCATAATATTAGGGAAATCGGGGACAGACAAAATTTACCACCGGAATTGGATCTAGGGTTTCGGCGTGCGAACTAAGGTTCGCCCGGATCTCGCCGGAGGAGGACGGGCACGGCCGGCCGGAGCTCGAGGAAGGGGTGGCCGGACCCGGATCTGCCGGATCTTGGCTGGAAGAGGACGCCGGAGGAGGACGGCGTGGGAGGCGTCGCGTGCGGGCACCACGGATGGCGGGCAGCGACGAGGGGCTCCGAAAATGGCGCGTGCAGCGGTGGTGCCGGAATGCAATGGAGGAGGTCCGGCGAGCGGGGCACCGGCGGAGAAGGCGGCAGCGCGGGGCATGTCATGCGCGGGCATCGTGGGAGGTGGGCGGAGGAGATGGGCTCGCGCGGGCTCCCCGTAGGCCAAGCGGGCCAGAGCAGTGGCGGGCGGCGGGGCACCACGTGGGGGGAATGGGTTGGCTCAGGTCGGCAGCGCGAGTTGTCCGTCCGCGCCCGGACACATTCGGAGGCCGAGAGGAGGAATTTCTAGGGTTTGGACCCGAAAATGGAGGGGAAGGGGCCTTTTTATAGGTAGGGGAGCTAGGATTGTCCAAATGAGGTGTAGTTTTCGCCCACAAGATCGTGATTCAACGATGGAGAGCATGGAGTGGGTTTAGCTGGGTTATTGGGCTGTTTTGGAGGGGTGTTGGGCTACAAATAGAAGAGGCTTTTAGGGTTACCCGGTTAACCGTTGGGGCATCAAACGACCTCCAAATGGAGCAAAATTTGGCAGGCGGCCTACCGGTGATGTACCAAGGCCACTGGACAAATCTTGACCCATTCCGAGAACGTTTTTCTCCTGCCAACGAAACAAGATTAGAGGGGTGCAACGGGGGCACGAGAGAGCGTCGTATTGCGAAACGGACAACGAGGAAAATGACTGGATGCATGAGACGAACACGAATGCAAAAGAGATGCACATGATGACATGAGATGAAATGCATGACATGGAAAAAATGTAACACGAAGACAAAACCCAACCACGAAGGGAATATCATATCACATAGCCGAAAATGGCAATAGTTGGAGTTAAAAATATGGAAAGTTACATCCGGGGTGTTACACATAGGTGGGGGACGTGCACGAAGAGAAGAGGTCCACGCACTGCGCACGTACTCCCGTCTCTTTCCCATCCACACCCCTGTGGGTACACGGTGGAGCTCATTTCCGTACGAAGAGGTAGCCCACATGGTAATTTGACATGTGTACTGGTTGTTCACTTGATGGAGGATCGTGTACCACGAGTGAACAAACAAATTGCGACTTGACGCGTTATGTTAAAAAAGAGGCAAACCATGCGGGACCTACCTTAGAGGAAAGGCTCTATACACTTGAGATGCTTTGTATGTATTACTTTTGATGTGTCCCGTCAACTCACAGAACTAGGAGAAGCTTGCTTAGTACGCCGTCTCCCCCGCCCACAGGCGCGGTGGCTCGTAGAGTTGCAGGACAAGGAGAAGCTTGCTTACTACGCCTTATGCCCGCTGACTCGCCCATGCGCGCGGTGGCTCGCGGGATGAGGAGAAAATTTTACTACTCCCTCCGTTTACTCCTTGTCCCTACCTTGGTTAGAGAGATTATCATATTGTTTGAAATATATGTCTTTTAGTAGATTTCAATATGAACTACTAGTACATACTCCAAACACTGATGTATATACATGTATTTTAGAGTGTAGATTCACTCATTTTGCTCTGTATATAGTCCATATTGAAACGGACATAATAGTACGCACTCTCCCTCGCCCATCTCCCCTCGACCCTCACTCGACCCTCGCCCACGTGGTGGACATGCAGCAATTCATTCGGTCTTAGATAGCCAGAACAATATATACTGCAGTACCATTATTGCTCGACTTCCTGAAGAGGTGAAGAGCCAAGCGCAAGGTTAATATTTTTGAGATGCGAAGCGCAAGGTTTATAGGAGAGCGAGTAGTAGTAGTACTAGTAGTACATACCAGTGGTATGTACTGTATGAGGAAGAAGGCAACAAGTTGTATGTTTTGCATGACAGTCTCTTCTTACAGGACGTGCTAGACCTAGTGGACCTCATTGTTGCAATGGGAGTACTATCATATATGGCCCGATTCAGAGTGGTGGGTAGCGGGAATAATTCGGAGCTGCTTAGTCTTAAAACCCATGAAGAAGTCCTATCAAAAGGAATAGCCATCCTCTACACGTGCTCCTACGTAAAATGAGTAAATGAGACAAAATGAGAAAGCGACAAAGTAAAAAATATCACCAACCTTTCATCCAGCCCTATTGTATCAGTGAATGACATTTCTACGTCGTGATTGACATGGCTATATTATTAACCATGTTGTGGAGGTAGAAGCGGATTTTTCTTTATTTGGGGAGGTAGCAGTGGATGGATATTCAACGAGGAGTGAAATGATGGTTGATTCCTCAGTCAAACATAGAGAAAGGTGTGCCTCGCGATTTGACGGCTTATTAGTCATTTTTACTACCTATACTCTTTGGCCATATATAATAACCGCGTGGTAGAGTAGTGGGCTATACTTTTAATAACCATGCTCAGAGAGAATAGGTGCACGCACCCACGCACGTAGTACTAGTAGCACTCCTTGCATCTTTTGTGTCATCCCCAACCACACACATGACATGGTGGAGCTCATTTCTGTAAGATGATGCAGCCCATGTGATAATTTGACGCGTCTTGTAGTAGTTACTCACTTATAAATAATGGAGGGTCGAGAACCATGCATGAACGGTGTCGCGTCATTTATAAAAAACTTTTTTTCTTTAGTGGCACATACGCAATATAAATAGGTTCATATGGAGAGAAAAAGAAACCACTTCACTATATACATAGCCAGGACGAGCCTACACGGTTGCTTGCTGGGTTGCCCTCTTCACACTCTCTCACACAAAATGACTATGGCCACATCTCTAACATCCGAGCGGATCACGTACGCCGGTGGAAGGGGTGGATGCTTTGTGTAGATGCGGTCGCCGTCGCCGACAGCGAAAACCCATTGTCGGCACGTCCGGATCAGGGGTCCCCACTGAGGGAGTCCTGGATTAGGGGGTGTTCGGGTAGCTGGAATATACCTTCAGCCGGACTCCAGGACTATAAAGATACAAGATTGAAGACTTTGTCTCGTGTTCGGATGGGACTTTCCTTGGCGTGGAAGGCAAGCTTGGCGATGCGGATATTCAAGATCTCCTACCATTGTAACCGATTCTGTGTAACCCTAACCCTATCCGGTGTCTATATAAACCGGAGGGTTCTAGTCCGTAGGATAACTTCATCATACAACAATCATACCATAGGCTAGCTTCTAGGGTTTAGCCTCCTTGATCTCGTGGTAGATCTACTCTTGTACTACCCATATCATCAATATTAATCAAGCAGGAGTAGGGTTTTACCTCCATCGAGAGGGCCCGAACCTGGGTAAAAACATCGTGTCCCTTGTCTCCTGTTACCATCCTCCTAGATGCACAGTTCGGGACCCCCTACCCGAGATCCGCCGGTTTTCACACCGACATTGGTGCTTTGATTGAGAGTTCCTTTGTGTCGTCACTTTTAGGCCCGATGGCTCCTTTGATCATCAACGATGATGCGCTCCAGGGTGAGACTTTTATCCCCGGACAGATCTTCGTCTTCGGCGGCTTCGCATTGCGGGCCAATTCGCTTGGCCACCTGGAGCAGATCGAAAGCTACGCCCCTGGCCATCAGGTCAGGTTTGGAAGCTTAAACTACACGGCAGACATCCGTGGGGATTTGATCTTCGATGGATTTGAGCCACAGCCAAGCGCGCCGCACTGTTTTGAGAGGCATGATCTTGCTCTGCCGCCGAACAGTGCCTTGGAGGCCGCACGCGCACCGGTTCCTACCCTTAATCCGGAGCCTATTGCGCCAATCGAGGATGAGCGGCTAGACGTCACCTCAGGGGCTACGATCTCAAAGGCGATCAAGCCGAATGTCAGCCACGCGTTCCGCGTGACCCGTGACTCCGAGGATCTGGATTCCTCTCCGGACTCCGAACCCCCCGCGCCCCTACCGATCGAATCCGATTGGGCGCCGATAATGGAGTTCACCGCAGCGGACATCTTTCAGCACTTGCCCTTCGGCGACATCCTGAACTCACTAAAGTCTCTCTCTTTATTAGGAGAGGCATGGCCGGACTACGGTCAGCAAGGATGGGATGCGTACGACGAAGAAATTCGAAGCCCACCCACCACCCACTTTGTAGCCACTGTCGACGATTTAACCGACATGCTTGACTTCGACTCCGAAGACATCGACGGTATGGACGACGATGCAGGAGACGAACAGGAACCAGCACCTATAGGGCCCTGGAAGGCCACCTCGTCATATGTATATACATGGTGGATACTCCAAAAGATGAAGATGGCGATGGAACAGCGGAGGATGACACCTCCAAGAAACAGCCAAAGCGCCGGCGTTAGCGGCACCGCTCTAAATCCCGCCAAAGCAAAAACGGTGATTCTGGCACGGGAGATAATACTAGCCCGAATAGCGCCGAAGAACACCCCCTACAGCAAGATTCGGCACAGGAAGATGGAGAAGCCAGCCCTCATGAGAGAGCGGCAGACTGAGAGGTTGAGGATGATAACTATATGCCTCCCTCCGAAGACGAGGCAAGCCTCGACGACGATGAATTCGTCGTACCATCAGACCCCGCCGAACAAGAGCGTTTCAAACGCATGCTTTTAGCCACGGCAAGCAGCCTCAAGAAAAAGCAGCAACAGCTTAGAGCTAATCAAGATTTGCTAGCTGACAGATGGACCGAAGTCCTTGCAGCCCAAGAGTATGAACTCGAACGCCCCTCCAAGAGTTACCCAAAGCACAGGCCGCTACCCAAATCAGAGGAGGAAGCACCTACATCACCAGCGCACAACATGGCTGACCGGCCACCTCGCGGCCGCGACAGAGAGGCCTCTTGGCCCTCCACCCAAGCGATGCCCCGGCGCCGTTCAACCAAGGCACGGGAAAATGCGCCACACCTGAGAGACGTACTGGAGGACAAGGCAAGACAAACAATATCGATCTACGGATCGAGCAGGCGCCCCACGGCACGTGACGGTGATCTTCATTCCGGATACAACAAATCCGGCCGGGCCGAACACAACAGACATAGCTCCTTCGAGCTGCGTCGTGATATAGCCCAGCATAGAGGCGCCGCACACCCATTATGCTTCACAGACGAAATAATGGATCATAAAATCCCAGAGGGTTTCAAACCCGTAAAAATCGAATCATATGATGGAACAACAGATCCTATGGTATGGATTGAGGATTATCTCCTCCATATCCACATGGCCCGCGACGATGATCTACACGCCATCAAATACCTCCCACTCAAACTTAAGGGACCGGCCTGGCATTGGCTTAACAGCTTGCCAGCAGACTCAATCGGTTCTTGGGAGGACCTGGAAGCCGCATTCCTCGACAACTTCCAGGGCACTTATGTGCGACCACCGGATGCCGATGACTTAAGCCACATAATTCAGCAGCCAGAGGAATCGGCCAGGCAATTCTGGATACGGTTCCTAACAAAGAAAAACCAGATAGTCGACTATCCGGACGCAGAGGCCCTAGAAGCCTTCAAGCATAATATCCGCGATGAGTGGCTTGCCCGGCACCTGGGACAGGAAAAGCCGAAGTCCATGGCAGCCCTCATGACACTCATGACCCGCTTTTGCGGGGGAGAAGACAGCTGGCTAGCTCGCAGTAACAACTTAGCAAAGAACCCTGGTAATTCGGATACCAAGGACAAAGTGGTAGTACACGTCGGAATAAGCAAAAGCGCCGCATTAGCAGCGATAGCAACGAAGACACGGCAGTTAATGCCGGATTTAGAGGCTATAAATCCGGTCAGCGGAAAAAGCCATTCAAAAAGAATACTCAGGGCCCGTCCATTTTGGACCGAATACTCGACCGCTTGTGCCAGATACATGGCACCCCCAAAAGGCCAGCCAATCACACCAACAGGGATTGTTGGGTGTTCAAGCAGGCAGGCAAGCTAAGAGCCGAAAATAAAGACAAGGGGCTACATAGTGATGACGAGGAGGAGCCCAGGCCGCCGAACAACAGTGGACAGAAGGGTTTTCCCCCACAAGTGCGGACGGTGAACATGATATACGCAACCCACATTCCCAAGAGGGAGCGGAAGCGTGCGCTACGGGACATATACGCGATGGAGCCAGTTGCCGCAAAGTTCAACCCATGGTCCTCCTGCCCGATCACTTTTGATCGAAGGGACCACCCCACTAGCATCCGTCACGGCGGCTTCGCCGCATTGGTTCTCGACCCAATTATCGACGGATTTCATCTCACAAGAGTCCCCATGGACGACGGAAGTAGCCTGAACCTGCTTTACCAGGATACAGTGCGGAAAATGGGCATAGATCCCTCGAGGATTAAGCCCACAAAAACGGCCTTTAAAGGCGTTATACCAGGTGTAGAGGCCAACTGTACAGGCTTAGTAACACTTGAAGTGGTCTTCGGGTCCCCGGACAATTTCTAAAGCGAAGAGTTAATCTTCGATATAGTCCCGTTTCGCAGTGGCTATCACGCCCTGCTCGGGCGAACCGCATTTGCAAAGTTCAATGCGATACCGCACTACGCATATCTCAAGCTCAAGATGCCAGGCCCTCGAGGAGTAATCACGGTCAACGGAAACACCGAACGCTCCCTCCGTACGGAGGAGCACACGGCGGCCCTCGTAGCGGAAGTACAAAGCAGCCTTCTTAGGCAATTCTCCAGTCCGGCCGTTAAAAAGCCAGACACTGCCAAGCGCGCCCGGAGTAACCTACAACAAGACCGCCTGGCACGTTCTAAGCAGGCGTAGCAATGCGACCCCAACCCCAGCCCTCGCGACATAGCGAAACCAGTGCCTCGCGTACATAACTACGCTCTTGAAATACCATGGGCGCAGGGGAAGGGCACAATACCGGCAAATGCAAAATACGGCTTAAAACGTACTAGGGGCTGCCGAATTCTTTTTTTAATTTTCTCTTACTTTCAGGACTCCATACTTCAGACGACCTGTTCGGCAATTCAACTGCCGCACAAACGATGCAAGATCCAGGGAAGTAGACAAGCCATGCCGCATTATGGAACTCCCAGGTGGTCTCTGTTACGAGCAGTATACCTGTTTTGGCATACAATTCCGCGGCCTGCTCCTGGCCAGGACATGTTAAATAGCCCAATATCTTTTGCTTATCACACTACTTTTATCGTTCTGCTTTGGTAGCAGCCTTTCTATTAACAATGCATAGCTTTTTGTCTATTTCTTGCATTATCCTCCTTTCATATATATGTTTATTAAATGACATGTTGCACCCGTACACCATGGTACGGCAAACACGCCAGGGGCTTCAGTACCCCTCAATATGGTGTGAGAAGCCCGTACACTTTCACAAGTGCGGCACCCCGAACTTATAGCACTATATGAATCGGCTCCGAATCATGATTTGGGTCAATAATTGGGTTTGCCCGGTTCTATGTTTTGGTGCCTTACGTTCCGCTTTATTGGCTAAGGTAGCACTAGGAGAACCACTGCGATTGTGCCCCAGTTGAGCTGGGTTGAGCACCTCAGTGGAGAAAGCTAAAACTGACTGTCATGATGAGGCGAGAGACCGGTCGCTGTTCGAGAGGTTTTTCGAGTCCCTAAAGACTTATGCCGCTTCGAGCAAGGAGCCGGCTTTGTCCGGCCAAGGCATGGATAGCGCCCCGAACTCGGTCTTCCGAACTCGGGGCTTTGCCGAAATTTAAAATTATAGAGTTCTATGGCTAGGTGAGAGTGTTCAAGCATTATAGTCTGATTGCCTGGTTCGTTGTGCTGAGCGCCTCCCTCGAAGGACCCAACTATGGGAAAAAGAGCGCTCAGGTTTATCCCGAACACCCCAGCACTAGTCGCATGGGGGCAGAAGCCGACAACTGGCCATCTCTCAATTTTTTGATAAACGGACGCACAGAAAGTAATATTTTAAATTCAACAAGCATTGCTTAGCGCATATGAAAAAGTTTTCAGCGCATAGGATAAACACGAGCGAGTTCATTCAAAAATTACATCCTTGGTACACTCATCCGCCACAAGGCGGGCACCCGCAAGAACATCCTTATAGTAGTTCTCGGGCTTGCGATGCTCCTTCCCCGGCGGCGGCCCGTCCCTCACAAGCTTCTCACCGTCCAGTTTACCCCAGTGCACCTTTGCACGGGCAAGGGCCCTACGGGCACCTTCGATGCAGACGGAGCTCTTGATGACCTCGAGCCTTGGACATGCCTCCACCAGCCGCCGCATCAGCCCGAAGTAGCTCCCAGGCAGGGCCTCTCCGGGCCATAGCCGAACTATGAAGCCCTTCATGGCCTGTTCGGCCGCCTTGTGGAGCTCGACCAGCTGTTTCATCTGGTCGCTCAAGGGCACAGGGTGTCCGGCCTCAGTATACTGAGACCAGAACACCTTCTCCGTCGAGCTGCCCTCTTCAGCTCGGTAGAATGCGGCGGCATCGGATACGCTGCGGGGAAGATCTGCGAATGCCCCTGGAGAGCTCCGGATTCGGGTAAGTAACAAGTAGTTTACTTTTATATTTCTGCTTTGCATAAAGAATGCCTTACCCGCTGCTATCTTTTTCATCTCCTCCAACTCTTGGAGGGCCTTTTGGGCTTCGGCCTTGGCAGACTTGGCAGTCTCAAGGGCCGCCGCGAGCTCGGACGCTTGCGTCTTTGACTCAAGCTCCAAACTCTCATGTTTTTTCATGACAGCCTGAAGCTCTTGCTGCACCTCGCCGACCCGGGCCTCAAGTTTCTCTCGCTCGGTGCGCTCCGCGGCCGCTTTCTTTTTGGCCTCGGACAGCGCCAGCTTGAGGGTCGCCACCTCAGTCGTGGCCCCTACAATAAGCAGTACAATCCTGTTATTTTTTGCAATCACGTCTTTTTATAGGCACTTTTTTCTACAAGGTATTTTTTACCTTCTTTCTCCTCGAGCTGCCGCTTGGCAAGGCCGAGCTCTTGCTCGGTCCGCTCGAGTCCCTGTTTCAAGGCACCCACCTTTGCAGTCAGTGCCGCGGTGGCTAGTAGCGAAGCCTGCATACGCATATTGACTCTTTGTTGTTAGACTCCTGCGAAATTTAATACATCCTCTATTCGGCTTTTCTTTCCAAACGCCAAACAGAGCATCAGGGGCTACTGTCTAAGCGGTTATATTCTTACATATTTTTTACATACCTCGAAGCCTGTTAGAAGGCTAGCGCAAGCTTAAGTCAGTCCGCTCTTGGCGGACTGAACCTTCTGGATCACCGTACTCATAATAGTACGGTGCTCCTCGTCGATGGAGGCGCCGTCAAGCACCTCCAGCAGATTGTCCGGCACCTCCGGTTGGACGGAGGCTGCCGGCTCAGAAGTCTTGCTCCTCTTGGAAGGAGTTCGCCTACCGCGGTCCGGAACTGTTGAAGATTCTGGCGCGGTGTCCGGCACAAAGCCGGACTTGGAGCCCTGGGGGGTCTTGTCCCCTTTACTCCTGGAGTCCGGGAGGTTGCCTTGCGGCTCCTCCAGGACCACCTCCTCCTGCCCCGGAGCTCGTTGCGACGCCACTTCAGCGTCATCCGCAGTGTGGGGGGAGACAGCGGGCGGAACTGAGTTCACGTCCGATGAATCCAGGGAGCCGCTCAACAACTCGTTGAGTTCGGCTCGGGGCGGGCTGCATAATTATGTTTGACATTAGGGAAGGCTGTGCAACAAAGGAATGTCATGAGTTACTCTGATATCCGAATACTTACGATTTTGCCGGACGCTTGGCCCTATCTGGCCACTCTTCGTCCTCTTCGGTGTCGGGGGAGTAGTTCGGTGGAGGGGTCTTCCTCTTCCTAGACCCTTCGGCCTCCCCCGTTGGGGCGGCCTTCCTTTTCTTTCCTCCCACCGCTGGAGGGGGAGAGTGTTCTTCTTCCTCCTCCTCGTTCTCACGGGAGGAGAGCGTCTCGGACTCATCGGATGACGAGTCCGACACCACCACATTACGGGTACTCTTTCGAGTCCCCGTGGCCTTCTTCTTCTTGGCCTTCTTCTCCGGCACCACATAAGGCGCCGGAACCAGCAGCTTCACTAGGAGAGCAGGGGCTGGGTCTTCGGGCAAGGGAGCCGAACAGTTAATCGATCCGGACTGCGCCTGCCAAGCCTGTCAAAGGTGAGGGAGTTTAGATCCCGCATAGAGTCAAACTATGAAAAAACTTAACATCCTGTAAAAGGTGAAAATAGCTTACCTCGCTAGCGTGACGCTGCGAGCTGTATCCGCGGTCCTCGGAAGCGGATGTGGGAGCCTCGGCGCCTTTGGTTAGCACCTTCCAGACGTCTTCATACGTCGTGTCGAAGAGCCGGTTAAGTGTTTGGTGCTGCGCCGGGTCGAACTCCCACAGATTAAAGCCCCGTTGTTGACACGGGAGGATCCGACGGACGAGCATAACCTGGACTACATTGACAAGCTTGATCGGCCTGCTCACGAGGGACTGGATGCATGTCTGCAATCCGGTCACCTCTTTTTCGTCGCCCCACAACAGGCCCGTCTCTTTCCAGGACATAAGCCGCGTGGGGGGTCCGGATCGGAACTCGGGGGCTGCGATCCATTTTGGATCGCGTGGCTCGGTGATGTAAAACCACCATGATTG
This sequence comes from Triticum urartu, assembly GCF_003073215.2. Classification (NCBI taxonomy): domain Eukaryota; kingdom Viridiplantae; phylum Streptophyta; class Magnoliopsida; order Poales; family Poaceae; genus Triticum; species Triticum urartu. Next base: position 307,536,414 of record NC_053023.1, read on the forward strand.
CCACCCCTTCAGGGTCTCCACGAAGGAGCCCTTGAGCCATAGGACGTTGGCATCTTGCCCGCCATGGCGCCTCCGCACTCCGCTTGGCTGCCGCGCACCACCTTGGGCTTGACGTTGAAGGTCTTGAGCCAGAGGCCAAAATGGGGGCGGATGCGGAGGAAAGCCTCGCACACGACGATAAACGCCGAGATGTTGAGCACGAAGTTCGGGGCCAGATCGTGGAAATCCAGGCCATAGTAGAACATGAGCCCCCGAACAAATGGGTGGAGTGGGAAACCCAGTCCGTAGAGGAAGTGGGGAAGGAATACTACCCTCTCATGGGGCCTTGGGGTGGGGAGAAGCTGCCCTTCCTCGAGAAGCCGGTGCGCGATGTCCTTGGACAAGTATCCGGCCTTCCTTAGCTTTTTGACATGGCCCTCCGTGACGGAGGAGACCATCCACTTGCCTCCCGCTCCGGACATTGCTGGAGGAGGTTGAGGTAGGAAGCGCGGGCTTGGCGCTGGAGCTCGAGTGCACAGGTGATGGATAGGCAAAGGAGGAAGAAGGCGTAGGTAAAAAGGTGGATCCTTATCCCCTTATATGGGCGGATGCGGTTGTGCGTCCCCACCAGCCTAGTAAAACTCGCTTGCCTCCCAAGCGCCGTGATAAATGGTGCAGTTGTGTTACCCACGTCTGTATTGATGAGAATCCCGTAAAAGGGGGCACACGATCTCTGCTTTGACAAGACGTGCCAAGGAAACCGCCTCGCTAAATGTGCTGAGGTGGAAAAGTAAAAACGATTCGAGTTAAGGACTTGGCCGTAGTGTGATGTCACGCTGCGGAATACGTCAGCAGATTAGATTTGTGTTGATATTATTCTCTCTATGGCAATATGTGGGAACTTATTTTGCAGAGCCGGACACTATCCTTGGTGTTTAAAATCTTCTTGAAGGACTTGGAGGAGGAACCCGCCTTGCAATGCCGAAGACAATCTGCGCGCCGGACTCGTCGTCATTGAAGCCTGGTTCAGGGGCTACTGAGGGAGTCCTGGATTAGGGGGTGTTCTGGTAGCCTGACTATACCTTCAGCCGGACTCCAGGACTATGAAGATACAAGATTGAAGACTTCGTCCCGTGTCCGGATGGGACTTTCCTTGGCGTGGAAGGCAAGCTTGGCAATGCGGATATTCAAGATCTCCTACCATTGTAACCGACTCGGTGTAACCCTAACCCTATCCGGTGTCTATATAAACAATATTAATCAAGCAGGAGTAGGGTTTTACCTCCATCGAGAGGGCCCGAACCTGGGTAAAAACATCGTGTCCCTTGTCTCCTGTTACCATCCGCCTAGACGCACAGTTCGGGACCCCCTACCCGAGATCCGCTGGTTTTGACACCGACACCCGCCGTTCTCTCTCACAAAGCCGGTGAGGTTGCCTTTGTCCCTTGCTCACTGCCATGACACGGGAAGTTGCCGCCTCCCGCCGCCCTCCTCTACGTTGAGCTAAGTCCCAGCATCCCTCAGGTACAACTTCCTTACAGCCGGCTTGCACCACTGCCCCAGCTGCCCACGTCGCTCCATGTGGATATTTCTCTACTTCTTTGCCCCGCACATACCTCTACTGGCTTCTACTATATTTGTGATGAGTTTATGTCTCATTAACCAGTCCTAGTAATCTTATTCTAATCAAACTTCTTCAATTTCTTTGCCACAAGGATGCTCATCTCGATTTTAGTGAAACTGCCTAAAATGATCCGATGGTCAAAGAGTTGCAAACTTCATTTCATCGGAAGATTCAATGTCCCTAGCAAATTAAAGCCTGTTAGGGTTTAGGGTTCAAGGGCTATGGACTGCATGGATTGTGTTTTTCTTTAGTTATCTCTGTTCCAAAATAAGTGTCATCTTTAGTAGTAGTACAACTTTGTACTAAAGTTTTCATAAAATTGAGACACTTATTTTGGAACGGAGTGATTACATATTGGCTATGATCTATGAATCATTGAGATGCAATAGCATGCATGTTAGTCTCCTTTGTATTTGATGAAATCTTGCAATGGGGAAACCCTGGACGCAAGATACATGAAACAGAAGCTGGAAGCTTCATTGCATTGTACAAATTTATCTCGCTAAGATATTACAATACATACTATGCTACTATGTAAAGAGTTAGGTGTCACACGGTGTCCGGAAAATATGTTGGTAGTGTGAGGTGGGCCATGTAATCACTAAGCATTCGTGTTTTCACTGCTTTCGCACTCCTCCGCTATAAGAATGGAGAAAAATGTAATCTAGTACCTCCTTTCGCCAAAACATGCGACATCTAGCTGTCATAACACCTCAGTAATAATGACCAATGAGCCGTCAAATCATAGACCCAGCAGTAAGTTGGACGCACGAAGCAACCATCACTCTTGAATCCGCTTCTCCCTTCAACGTAGGCGCCGGTGAGAGGTCGCGTCCGCTCTGCCCGGGCAGGAATGTGGCACCGATTCTCTAGAGTGGCGCTGACTGTTTCAGGGGGGAAGCGCGCGCAGGCGTTGGAGGGGCTTTGGGTGGGCCAGGCTGGTCAGGAGCGGGCATGGCAGCTGTCTTGACCGGACGCCCGAAAACGAGACGAAGCACCGACTCTTGCGGCTAAATCTTACAGTACACACCATCTCTCTGTAGGCGTAGGTCGATGTGTCGCTCTTTCTAACACACACGCACTATTAAGACACACACACACACAGAGGTTCATAGAATATGAATGTCGTGCGAGTGGGAAGCCATAGGAAGTGAGATAAATTGAGTACGTACAAGAAGAGAAGTGTCGGCGCCCTGGGAACAGGGGTACCCAGACTTGCCTGCCTGCGGCCTACGGCATGGCTCTACTGGCAGCATGGTACGGCCCATCTTCATTAACAACCACTCAACACCCTCGCGAGGGGCCAAGCCTCATGAGGTGGATGACACATATCCTCCTCGGGGGCAGCCTCACAAGGCTGGCTGCCGAGGAGCGGAGATATCAAGGTGGGGGCACCTTGCGAGGTTCGCATGATGTGAGCCATGACGACCGAAGCCAGGCGGGCGCCAGCAGGCGCAGATTGCCAGTTTCCTCTTTGGTGCTAAAAAGGAAGGCACATGCGAGGAGTCCCGAGGCATCCGGCAAAGGTTTTGGATATCGTTGCAACAAGACCAAGACCAGCAGGACGACAGGACGGAAGTCACCACGGAGCCCATAGCTGCATCACCACCAGAGCCTTTGGCAGGCGAAGACCACCTTTTGTCAAGATAACTTGTACTAGTTGTGTCCCTTCAAAATTGGCTGTTGTGGGATCCCATCCCGCCTAACATTTGGGAAGAGGACCAGGGCCTCTATAAATAGGGCTAGCCACCACCATAGCAAGGGACGGATCATTCGGACCATCCTCAGACACACCAGCTCATCGAGCTCTAGAACACCTCTCCTTAGGAGGCTGTTTGTCCACTATACAGATTCATCCTAAGCCCACGAGGCAATCCACCACACCACACTGGAGTAGGGTATTAAATCACAACGGTGGCCCGGACTAGTATAAACCCTCGTGTCTCTTGTTCCTTGGGGTCGGCGAGCTAGGCCTTCAGATCGTTGCGAGAGCGAGCTAGGAAGAGAGGGATCTTCGTGCACACCCTAGAGTTCGAACCTCAAGGGTTTGCCGGAACCCCGAATCTGACATTTGGCGCGCTAGGTAGGGGGCGCCGAAGCTTCACTCCTCCAGCAGCTTCACCTCCCCGTTCGCACCCCCATGGCCGGCACCGCTCCTCCAACTAGACCGACGGACACCCGCGACAGTGTCGTGGGGCTCAGGGCCCTCACCCCGACCTTACGGTGGGTGTAGTGGCCGCACAAGTTCAGGTTGGAGATGCCACCCCTCTATGACGGCGCGGCGGATCCGTCGACCTTCCTGTTGGCGTACGAGGAGGCCGTTTTGGAGGCTGGAGGCGACGAAAAGGTCATGGCCAACTGGTTCCCCATGGCCCTCGCCAGTGCGCCGCGTGCCTGGCTTCTCAACCTACCCGGATCCTTTGTGGCTTCTTGCGAGGAGCTGCACGGCCTTTTCATCGCGCGCTTCACAGCGCCGGTGCCTATCGCCGGCGCGACCCTCCTCGGCGGCTCGCAGGCTCCGCCCTCGGACCGCCATGTCAAGAAGTTCTTCCACTAGATCTGTGCTGCCTCTGTGCAGCCAGGAGCCCCTCCAGGATGGGCGGCGCCCAAGGCCAACCTCACCTTCGACTCAGGGGACCACCCCGCTACCACTGCTGGCTCGGGCCTGCTCCCAATGCACTGCACACCCACCATCTACAATGTCGCCATGACCAAGACCCTCATCGACGACGGAGCTAGCCTCAACGTGCTCTCCGTGGAAGCTTTCGGCTTGCTTCACGTGCCGTACGGCCGGCTCCGCCCCACCAAGCCTTTCTCCGAAGTCGATTGCAGATCCACCAGCCCCTGGGGCAAATACGCCTCCCGGTCACCTTTGGTAGCCGGGACAACTACCGCACCGAGATGATCGACTTCGACATCGCCTGCATCAGCCTCCCATACAACGCCATCCTTGGGTACCCTACCTTGGCTCAGTTCATGGCAGTGCCCATCCGACCTACAACCTCATGAAGATGCCAGGCAGTAGCGGCATCCTCACCGTGGCTGGAGACACTAGGGAGGCTTTGAAGACCCTCAAGCTCGCCTTCAGGGCCGCCGCAACGGCACGCCCGGCCGATGTAGCTGCCCCAGGGGCTAAGGGGCTGCACCAGCGAAAAAGAAGCAGCTGTTCACTCAGGATCAACCGAAACGAAGCAAGTGCCGGTAGAGGGGGGCGGATCCTCGGGAGCCACCTTCACCAGAGGCGCCAACCTTGACCCGGATCAAGGGGAGGCGTTGGTGAAGTTCCTACGCATGAACAAGGAGGTATTCCCCTAGGAGCCCAAGCAGCTGGTAGGGGTCCCAAGGGGGGTAATCGAACATCAATTAAGTGTGTGCCCCAATGTGCACCCTGTGAAGCAGAAGGCGCGACGGTAGTCCACGAAAAAGCAATCCTACATTCTCCAGGAAACTCGCAAACAACAAGCAGCAGGCATCATTCGCGAGGTCCGGTACCCGGAATGGCTGGCGAACCCCATCGTCGTGTGCAAGAAAGGCGGGAAGGAGCGCATGTGTGTTGATTTCACCAAACTCAACAAAGCGTGCCCCTAAGACCCGTTCCCACTCCCGTGCATCGACCAGATCTTCGACTCCACCACCGAGTGCGACCTGCTGTGTTTCTTGGATTACCACCAGATCAAGATGGGGGTGGAGGACGTGGAGAAGAAGGCCGTCTTGACCCCGTGTAGGGAATACTGCTACACCTACATGCCATTCAGACAACGCAACACTGGGGCGACCTTCCACCGGTTGATGCACATCGCCCTAGGCCAGCAGCTAGGGAGAAACGCTGAAGCCTACATCGATGTCATCATGGTAAAATCTCGGGAGGCAAGAACCCTCATTACGGACCTGGAGGAGACTTTCACCAGCCTGTGCCAGGTGGACCTGCAGCTCAACCCGGAGAAGTGCGTATTTGGTGTCCCCTCCGGCAAGCTACTGCGCTTCCTCATGTCGCATAGGGGGGTTGGAGCCAACCCGTAGAAGGTCAAGGCGATAGAAGACATGAGCCCACCGCAAACTCTCAAGGGAATGCAGAAGCTCACAGGCTGCGTGACCTCGCTGGGGCGCTTCATCTCCAAGTTGGGGAGTGTGCCCTGCCATTCTTCAAGCTGATGAAGAAGAAGGGCCCGTTCGAGTGGAACCTCAGGTGATGGTACCACCTCGTCCCCTCGAGCCCCTGGTGCTCTACCTGGCCGCCACGCCCCACTCAACCAGCGCAGCGTTGTTAGCTGCCCAGGAGGAGCGCCAGGCCAAGAGCACGCCGCGTAATACCACACCTTCAGCCAGGACGATGCGGTGCCGAGACAGCGTCACTAAAGCCACGGCGACACCCGCGGATGATCAGGCCCCACAAGACGGCATTTCTGGGCCTGCGGAGGCCCCGATGGGTGACCAAGCTGCTGAGGTACCCCCACCTGATGAAGCGCCACAACCTCCAGAGGCCACAGGCTCCATCGACGCTCCCGCCGTCATTGCGCACCCGGTATACATCGTCAGCACGGTGTTACGGGACACAAGAGCATGATACCCCATGCCATAGAAGCTTTTGCTCGTGCTCCTGGTGGCCTCACGCAAGCTGCGTCATTACTTCCGAGGCCACCCAATTAAGGTCGTCTCAGCTTACCCACTAGAGAGGGTGCTCCGAAGCCCCAACGCTGCGGGAAGAGTCGTTGAGAGGAACATCGAGCTGCAAGCGTTTCAGCTGGAGTTTAGCACAACCAGGGTCATCAAGGGAGCCGCCCTCGCCGACTTCGTGGCAGAATGGACCGACGTTCTGGAGACCGAAGCAGGCAAGAGCCGATCCCTCTCGCCAGGAAGTGAAGCGCCAGGTGGCTGGGTCATGTACTTCGATGACGCTTTCGCACGCCAAGGTGCGGGGGCTGGCGCCGTGCTCATCTCACCTACCCAAGACAAACTATACTACACCGTGCAGCTCTGCTTCCAGCGAGGCGAGAAGGTCTCCAACAACATCGCGAAATACATGGGGCTGATCGCCGGCGTCCAGGCTACAACATCCTTGGGGGTGAAGCGCCTCACCATGAAGGGCGACTACCAGCTTCTTGTCAACTTCTCCAACAAGGTGTACGAGCCACGGGACGAGCACATGGAGGCGTACCTCACTGAGGTGCGCAAGATGGAGAAGCAATTGTTGGTCCTGGAACTGCAACATGTCCCACGCGGCACAAACAAGGAAGCTGATGAGATCGCCGAGAGAGCGTCAAGGCGCCAGCCCCAAGAGCTTGGTATCTTCGAAGAGCGACTTTTCAAGCCCTCGGTGGCCCCCTCAGCCACGGAGCCTGCACCGCCTCAAGAGGAACTCCCCCAGCCACTAGCCTCGGGAGCCCCCGCCTGTGGCCCGACCTCGGGAGCACACCTGCTCCTGGCACTCAAGACACAGGAGGGGTGCTGGACCGAGGAGCTCAGGGCATACCTGGTGCAAGGAACGCTGCCGGAGAAAGAGGAGGATTTGGAGCACGTGGCCCGACAGGCTACGGCATATTGCATCTAGGACGGTGTGTTGTACAAAAAACGACCAAATGTTGTTTCCTTGTGATGCATCTCCAGCAAGAAGGGGAGCGAGATGCTAGCTGACATACACGGCGGGGACTACGGGCATCACTCCTCGTCGCCCACTCTGGTTGGCAAGGAGTTCCACAGCGGGTTCTACTCGCCCACGGCACTCAACGACGCCACCGAGCTGGTAAGTTCCTGTGAGGCCTGCCGGTTCCATGCCAAGCAAATCCACCATCTTGCCCAGGGCCTCCAGACTATCCCATTCTCATGGGCATCCACGGTATGGGGGCTGGATATCCTGGGTTCGTTCCCTCGGGTGCCCGGGGGCTACCGCTACCTCTACATCGCCATCGACAAGTTCACCAACTGGGCAGAGGTCGAAGCGGTCTCCACCATCCCAGTCGGGTCGACAGTTAAGTTCATCAAGGGCCTCGTGTGTCGGTTTGGGGTCCCTAACCGCATCATCATAGACAACGGCTCACAATTCACTAGAAATCTCTTCAAGACATATTGTGCTAACCTTGGAACGCAGATATGCTACGCCTCAGTGGCACACCCCAGGAGCAATGGCCAAGCCGAGCGTGCCAACGCAGAGGTCCTAAGAGGCCTCAAGACCAAGACCTTCAAGAAGAGGCTCGAGGCCTGTGGTAATGGGTGGAAGAACGACCTCCAGTCCATGTTGTGGTCCATTCTGCGCCACCGCCACCAAGCCAACAGGCGAGACCCCATTCTTCCTCGTCTACCAAGCTGAAGCAGTTCTCCCTCACGAGGTCAAGCATCACTCCGCGTAGGTCCTTGCGTTTGAAAATGCATGTCAGAACGCTATGCGAGGGATGGACCTTGTGCTGGGGGAGGAGCGCCCAATCAAGCCTCGCTTCGGGCGTCAAGATACCAGTAGACACCATGACGGTACCACGGCCGCAGCGTCTGCTCCAGGACGCTCGAGGTGGGTGATCTTGTCCTGAGGCGGGTGCTCTCTAGGGAAGGGCTGCATATGCTCTCACCCATGTGGGAGGGCCCATTTAGGATTGCCCGTGTCTCCAGGCCTGGCGCCGCATGCCTGGAGGCGCATGACGGGATCCCCATCCATAATGCCTTGAACATCCAGCACCCCTCGATGTTATACCCATGAAGCAAGGCCTAGTGCCTATGAATGTCTCCGCTCGTGACACTCTCACGTAATAATGAGTGGGGCTTTACATGGCCCGGAGTCTTCGGAGTGCCACCCTCGGGCCTCGGGGGCTCCCTCCCACGTCCTAGTGGCAGCACTTAGCTCCGCGCTAGTGAGATGACTAGACTAGGTGCCAGACACGGTTGTTCATTTGATTTCTGTAGTTGGCTTGCACCCCCTTTTTGATAATGGAATTTGAAGTTCTGGCGTTTCTTGATGTCTTGGTTGAATGCCCTCTTCTCTCTGATTCTTGCCCCGGTGCTTTGTTTTGCGCCAGGGAGGGTGGCAGTTGCCTGACGCTCTCCCTCGCACGCCTAGTGAGGGGGTGGATAGGTGTGCCTGCATGCGCGCTCCTATGGTCTCCGCGAGGCGCCCTCAATTGAGCTTGTGATCAGCACACACCCCCTTTAAGTCCGTGCCCCACAGGTACCGCGATGTTGTGCGCTAGGCCATGACCAGCCCATGCCTGAGGCCTCGCGCAAAGAGGGATAAGAATTTCCGAACGAATTTTCGCGGCTTCGTGATGTCGCCCGAGTTGGCAGCAGGGAAGCCCCGCCGGATGCCAGGAGGCGTGCGCCCTCAGAAGGTGGAAGCTACCCCAGATGCATCAAGCTAAGTTATTCCTCTATGCCTGCATAAACCATAGATTCCACAACACAACCCTGAAAAAATAAACATAGCGCAAAGCAGCATAAGCACAACGTTTCATTACACGCCCTCGCAGGGCCCCATACTTGTTTCTTGTAATACAGGAGGAAAGGAAAGGACAGGCAAAAGCGGCTCCCTACGACGCGGCTGCTCACGAGGATCAGCCCCTAGCGCCCCTGGACTCAGTCAGATCCCTCCTCGCGCTTCACTGGGGTGCGGCGACGTGGCGGCTGGTCGTAGCCACTGCTGTTGGAGCTTTTGCCGGAGGAGGAGCTACCGTTGGCGCATGAGCAGCCGCCGTCTCCGAGGGGAGTTCACCCTCAACCTCATCATGGTCGTCGCCAATGTCGAGCACTTCATCACCATCGTCGCCCATCTTCCCCAAACGCCCTCATGAAGAGGGTCGCGGCACCGTCATACTTGAAGTGGAGGGTGCACCGCCTGCTCAGACCGCACGTGCGGGCAAACATCTGGCAGCCGCAGGCCATGGATACGTTGCCCGTGACGGAGACCTCCACCGCGACCCACGAAGCCTTTCTGCAGCAGTCGTCAGTCTGCAGCCAAAGGCTGCTAGGACCCATGGTTGGCAGCTAGCCGGCAAAGAAGCGCGGAAGCTGAAGCCAGGTGCCGGCCGGGTTCTCCGACCACACGACGAACTCCGGCAGGATCTCTGACGAGTGGAAGCGCGACCAGGGAGGCCGAGCGACCATAGCATGGATCCCTTCATGGGCAGGACATTCGCATCTCGGGCGGCTCCCCCAGCGCAAAGAGACGTCGCTGCGGCTGCCAGGGACGCCGCCGGACCCCGAGGAAGTTCGTCCGCGCCCACGAGGGACCACGGCGGGGGTTGCGGCATGCTTGCGGGGGTGACCACGCCCCTCCTAGGCGGTGGCGAGCCGGACCCCTCTTGGCGAGCCTTCCCCTTCTCTGTGGCCGAGAACCTCTTTGTCGGTGTCATGAGTGTCGCTGCAAGGCGGTGGAGCAAAGAGGAAGAAGAAGCTTGCGGAATGGAGGAAGAGATGAGCAACGGGGGATCCGCCCCTCTAATCATTTATAGCCAGAAGGAGGCCAACCGCCGGCCTCCACGATCGCAGGTAACGATGGTTTTTTCTGCATGCAGTAGGGACTCGTCAAGCCGAACGGTTGCCGAGGCAGCGTGGGGAAGCGGAGATGCCCACGTCCTTTCAATCGCCACGCATCAATCAAGGCCGCAGGCAGTGAGGGCCAGCGGCGCTCCACACTTGCCCTTGGGCCCAGGGGGCTACTGCCGGCGTCCTAGGAACGGGGGTACCCAAACTTGCCTACCTGTGGCCTATGGGGTGGCCCTACCGGCAGCCCGGTATGGTCCATCTTCATCAGCAACCATTCAATACCCTTGTGAGGGGCCAATCCTCGTGAGGCAGACGACACAGGACCTCCTCGGGGGCAGCCTCACTGGGCTGGCTCCCGAGGAGCAGAGATATCAAGGTGGGGGGCACCTCGTGTGGTTCACATGACATGAGCCATGACGACCGAAGCCAGGCGGGCACCAGCGAGCGCAGAGTGCTAGTTTCCTCTTTGGTGCTAAAAAGGCAGGCGCGGGCAAGGAGTCCCGAGGCATCAGACAAAGGTTTCCATATCGGTGCAACAAGACCGAGACCAGCAGGACGGCAGGACGGAGGTCACCGCGGAGCCCACAACTGCATCACCACCAGAGCCTTTGGTAGGCGAAGACCACCTTTTGTCAGGATAACCTATACTAGTTGTCTCCCTTCAAAATTGGCCGTTGTGGGATCCCTTCCCACCTAACATTTGGGAAGAGGACCAGGGCCTCTATTAATAGGGCTAGCCACCACCATAGCAAGGGACGGATCATTCGGACCATCGTCAGACACACCAGCTCATCGAGCTCTAGAACACATCTCCTCAGGAGGCTGTTTGTCCACTGTACTGATTCATCCTTAGCCCACGAGGCAATCCACCAGACCACACTGGAGTGGGGTATTACACCACAATGGTTACTCGAACCAGTATAAACCCTTGTGTTTCTTTTTTCTTGGGTTTGGCGAGCTAGGACTTGAGATCATTGCGAGAGCGAGCTAGGAAGAGAGGGATCTTCGTGCACACCCTAGAGTTCGAACCTCACGGGTTTGCCGGAACCCCGAATCTGACAAGAAGATGTGACGAATATTCCATCAAACCTAGACGGAGGAGTAGTACTCCCTCTTCTAGGTGTTACGTTTTCTTACGAAATCAGATATTCCCAAAATGTTTAGGCGTCGTCCATTAACTTCGCATCTCAATCCCCTACTGGCCTTGTTGCTAGCGAGCATTGTTACTTACTCTGCCTTGTTATCTCCCCCGAAAACTCAATGCACGGAGCGCAACTATGCGTTGATATGTCAAGGAATCAATGTCGTCTTGCATGTGAGTTAATACGTGGCCCTGCACTGTAGCTAAAATGGCATCTCTTAATTGTTGTGATGAATTGTTGCGTTTAGAGACAGAAATCAGGGCTTTGATTGGACGAAGGACCGGTCAAGTTTCACCTTCTCCTCCAATCTGGTTGCACCTTGGTCCCGCTGCACCTTCTAACGTGACTTACACCTAGACGGAGGGAGTTGTACGAGATACGGTGGCACACTGGCTTAGGTCGAATACTAGTGCCCAGAATTATTGGAAGAGAGCAAACTGTACAAACTAAATAATTAAAATTGAATTTCTCGTTTTTTCGAAATGGAGGCAAAAGATTTGCCTCATCCACTAAATAAGAATAGAGTTTCATAGTTTGTACGTGACAATACAAATAAACGGCATGTCAATTACTCTCAATATGCCCTAGTTTCTTGGCACCCGCTGTAGCCCTTAGTTCATATGGTGTCACACTGACTTGGGCCGAATACAAGTGCCAAAAATATTTAAAATTGGAGGATGGTGTAGCCCACCTTTCCGATATTTTGACTGTGTGGTTCAGTTGTTGTTCACTTCGGACGGTCGTGTACCATAGGTGAACGTTAGTAAGCGCGACCGGGAGGCGTCCAACATTAATTGCGAGTTCACTCCTTCGAGTGTTAAATTTTCTTCACATATTAGCATTGCCCCTAGTATTTTTCTTCGCTGTGTTAAATAAAGAATTCCGTTTAGTGCACAATTTAAAATTATTTTTATGGAGAGAAAAAAACCACTCCATCTATATACGCTGCAGCCTCGGCGCTTGTTTTCTAGTGTTTGCTCTCTTCACACACTCTCTCCACTATATATACACACGCTGGAGCCTCAGCGCCTGTAGTTGCTCTCTTCACACTCTCTCACCCTCTCTAGATCTAAACAAGACTTCGTTGGTCTCTCTCTCTCTCTCTCTCTCCCCTCACTGCTGGTCAAACAGCCGGCAGGATCCGTCCCCGGGAAGGGAAGGAGGCTTAACATTGTCGTTGTCAGCTAGGGAGGGAATCCACTACTGGCACAGCTGTTCTCATTGCCAACGGCGGCATGGGAGGGCCTCCGACCCATTATTCCTCGCTGCCATACATAGTGTGGGAACATCCGCCTCCCTTCGTCGACTGAGCCACACCCCGAGAACCTTAAGGTATAATTTACTTATTCCACATGCATTGCTCTAACTGCATGTGGGCTTTTTCCGCTTCTCCGCTCGAATCTAGGTGTTGGATCAAACATGAAAGTAGTGGGGAAAGTTGTATAGCATGAATCTAGAACGTGGTTCAAAGAGGAAAGGAAGCTAAAAGTAGTACAGGCTGGCTATCCAGCACCTATGTTGGTCGAAAAGGGAAAACAATGACAAACATAGTACGCACATCTGTAACGAACTGATCTTTTTGTTTTGGGGGACAAGGCTGTAGAGTTTGAGCAGGACTAGATTTGCTGCCCTCACATCGGGAAAGATGTCTAAAGATAACAAAATTGGGACCAACACAAATATGCCCCTTGGCTGGTTGTTCTTTGTTGCAATAGAATATGCATCACCCCTTTATACATCAGTAGATGCACATGGTGCTGGTGCGTCCACTGTCCCGTACAACTCTTTAGCTGTTATTAATCTAAGGCCCTATTTAATTAAAATGTCCTAGGACTTTTTGTAGTCAAAACTAAAAAGTCCCTAGTCCCTACCTGTTTAGTTCCAGGGACTAAACATGGACTAGAGGTTATTAAATGACATGCTAAAAGACCATGTTACCCCTAGTAGTGAACTAATAGATATAAGGTGCGATGCGGGGCAGGGACAACTATTGGAAAAAGTCCCAAAAAGACTCTCCCTCAGGGTCTTCTTTCTTTAGTCCCAAGTACCCACGTTTAGTCCCTAAAAGTCCCTCCTATTTGGCTTAGATGGGACTAAAAGGGACTTTTTTAGTCCCTACACCAAAAAGTCCCTGTAAACAAACACCCTCTAATAATGCCACTGGAAAATTGAAGCAATGCCACAGTTAAAAGAAAATTACATGTTTAATGTATTTTATTGTCAATATAATCTCTCTGTTAGTATGAATCAATGCCACTGTTTGAGAAATGCTATTGTCTTGCTTTCTCTCTGATTTAGATAAGTTAGATGCTTCTTTTTGTTGGCTTCTCTCTCATCCACCGTTATTGACCACTAGTTGTTTCCTTTTAAGCTCTGTGTAAACAGGGCTATCTACTTCATCTCGTTGCTATTCTGACCTTTTGTTGCACTGCACAAAACACTTTTGTTTTAAGAGTGTTTTGTGCAGTTCAACCAAAATGTCACACCGACAACGTTTCTTTATTGCTTGATCTTAGTGGAGCTGGACAAGAGGGTATCTGATTTCCTATCCGTGTTGGCAAATTTGGTTTAGATCTTCTTTTTGTGAGTTGTTTGAATTTCCCGTCATGAGAGGTCACTACTAGCCTTCTTTCACATTGTGCAGTGTGCTTTCATATGTTGTGCTAATTATATGGTAATGTTGGTTGATTTTGGTGAACTGCACAAATGGAGACAAGACATCCAATCTGTATGTGGACCGTAATATCCCATTGAGTTAAGATAAGGATATTTCACAACTGTTGGCCTATATTTTGCCACTTTCATCAAAAAATTAATGATGTTGTTTAGTGCTATACTTGTGCTCCCTACTTGACATGCCAAATCTTACATTGAAGGCGAAGATTGTCTATTTTGAACCAAGTGATGAAGGAAAGAACAAGCGAGAGAAAAACAAAATCAACTCCCGGTGCTATAATCAAGCACTAGAACTGTTGTCGATGTCAAAACCGGCGGATCTCGGGTAGGGGGTCCCGAACTGTGCGTCTAAGGCGGATGGTAATAGGAAGCAGGGGACACGATGTTTACCCAGGTTCGGGCCCTCTTGATGGAGGTAATACCCTATGTCCTGCTTGATTGTTCTTGATGATATGAGTATTACAAGAGTTGATCTACCACGAGCTAGCCTATGGTATGATTGTATATGTTGTCCTACGGACGAAACCCTCCGGTTTATATAGACACCAGAGGGGGCTAGGGTTACACAGAGTCTATTACAAGGGAGGAGATCTACATATCCGTATTGCCTAGCTAGCCTTCCACGCCAAGGAGAGTCCCATCCAGACACGGGACGAAGTCTTCAATCTTGTATCTTCATAGTCCAATAATCCGGCCAAAGGATATAGTCCGGCTGTCCAGAGACCCCCTAATCCAGGACTCCCTCAGTAGCCCCTAAACCAGGCTTCAATGACGATGAGTCCGGCGCACAGTATTGTCTTCGGCATTAAAAGGCGGGTTCCTCCTCCGAATACTCCATAGAATATTTTGAACACCAGAATAGTGTCCGTCTCAGCAAAACAAGTTCCACATACTACCGCAGAGAGAATAATATTTGCACAAATCTAATCTGCTGATGTGTTTTGTCAGCACAACATTACGTCATGGCCCGGTCATTATTTGAACCGTTTTTCTCAACTAGCACTGCACATATCGCGAGGCGGTTTTCTTGACACGTCTTGTCGAAGCAGATATCGTGTCCCCCTTATTACGGGATTCTCATCAATATGGATGTGGGTAACCCACTCGTGCCCGTTGGTATGACTCCTCAATTTTAGGCGAGCCCCAAAACGGCCGCGAGGAGGATGCTTGACATTCACCCTTTTTATAAACAGGCCAAGACCTGTCCCTTTTTCCTCTCGCGGTCAATCGAATCCTTCCCCCACCTCGAGTTCCAACACCCCAGACTCAGGTCAGGCGCTTCAGACCTTCAACTATGTCCGGATCCAACCTCCAAGCTCAATGGATGCCTTCCTCTGTCACAGAGGAGGACATCAAGAAGCTGAGAGAGGCCAGATATCTGACCATCGTAATCTCGCACAAGCTGCCTGCCCGGGGGTAGGTCATCCCTACTCCCGAACCCAACGGGAGTATTGTGTTTGTCTCTCACTTCCTCTGAGGACTAGTCCTCGCTATGGATCCCTTTGTCAGGGGACTCATGTTCTATGATGGGCTGGATTTCCACGATTTGGCCCCGGATTCCCTCCTTCACATCTCGTCGTTCATCGTCGTATGTGAGGCCTTCCTCCACACTACCCCTCACTTCGTCCTGTGGCTAAAGACCTTCAATGTGAAGCCTAAGATGATCGAGGGGCGGCACGTAGAGTGCGGAGGTGCCGTAATAAGCAAAAGCGCTAACACTCGATGGCCAGAGGGTTCCTTCCCGGAGGTATCCGGTTTGTGGCAGCAGGAGTGGTTTTATATCACAGCTCCTTGAAGTGCCAAGTGGGCAGGCATCCTTGCCTTTCGCTCGGGCCCCCCATCACAACTGACGTCATGGATCAGCGAGGGGCTAAACTGGGGTTCGGTAAAGGATGTGCTGATATTGCAGAATCGCATCCGAGATCTCATTGAGAGAGACGTCAACCTGGTCACGGTGATGTAGGTCATGCTAGTTCGCCAGGTCCCTCCTTGCAAACGTAGACCTCTCCGTTTGTGGGAGTTCAACCCGGAGGGACCGCGAATCATTCAGCACTTCCTCGGCACTTCCTCGGCATCACAAATAAAGTGTCCGGACACCACCAGGGATGCGGGTCTGAGCTGTAATCGCCCGGATACCCAAGTAAGTAATCCCATGGACGAACACACTATTTATCTTATTCATCATAACATCCTTCTGAGAAGTCGCCCTTTGACCAGGACTGGATAACAAAGGCGAAGATGATCAGGTGTCCGCCCCCCTTCCCGAGGGCTTGGCTAATCCAGTACTAGACAGAATGCTGGAGCCGACGCCTTATCAAGTGCCCTCGAAGGAATATAAATGGGAGAATAAAGAGGCCGGAAGCTATAACACCCTCGATGCGGCTATATCTCCCACGTGTCGAAGCACGACTTAGAGGCATAACCGCATTGAAGGCAATGTCGCAAGAGAGGTAATCTTCACACAACCCATGTAATGAATAAGGAAAAGGATACATAGTTGGCTTACAATCGCCACTTCACACAATACATGAATATAGCATTACAACATCCAGATACAATCAAGGTCTGACTATGGAACCAAAATAAAAGAAGACTACCCCTAATGCTACAGATCCCCGATCGACCCCAACTGGGCTCCACTACTGATCAACTGAAATGAAACAACACTATGAATAAGATCTTCATCGAGCTCCTCCTTGAGTTGGTTGCATCACCTACACGGTATCAACAGCACCTACAAACTGGGTTTGGAAGTAATCTGTGAGTCACGGGGGACTCAACAATCTCACACCCTCGTGATCAAGACTATTTAAGCTTATGGGTAGGGAAAAGGTATGACGTGGAGCTGCAGCAAGCACTAGCATATATGGTGGCTAATATATGCAAATGAGAGCGAGAAGAGAAGGCAAAGGCACGGTCGAGAATCTATGATCAAGAAGTGATCCTAGACTACTTACGTTCAAGCATAACCCCAACACCGTGTTCACTTCCCGAACTCCGCCGGAAAGAGACCATCACGGTTACACACGCGGTTGATGCATTTTAATTAAGATAAGTTTCAGGTTTTCTACAATCGGACATTAACAAATTCCCATCTGCCCGTAACCGCGGGCACCGCTTTCGAAAGTTCAAATCCCTGCAGGGGTGTCCCAACTTAGCCCATCACAAGCTCTCACGGTCGACGAAAGATATTCCTTCTCCCAAGACAATCCGATCAGACTTGACATTCCGGTTGCAAGACATCCTCGACAATGGTAAAACAATTCCAACAACACCGCCCGATGCGCCGACATCCCGATAGGAGCTGCACATATCTCGTTCTCAGGGCACACTGGATAAGCAATCCGTACAACTAAAACCAGCCCTCGAGTTTCCCCGAGGTGGCGCTGCAAGGGGCTCTAGTTTGGACCAACACTTAGACAAGCACTGGCCCGGGGGGGGGGGGTTAAAATAAGATGACCCTCGGGATGTGCGACTCCCAAGGGAAAAAGGCTAGGTAGCGAATGGTAAAACCAAGGTTGGGGCTTGCTGGAGGAGTTTTATTCAAAGTGCACTGTCAAGGGGTTCCCATTATAACCCAACCGTGTAAGGAACGCAAAAATCCGGGAACATAATACCGATATGATGGAAACTAGGGTGGCAAGAGTGGAACAAAACACCAGGCATAAGGCCGAGCCTTCCACCCTTTACCAAGTATATAGATGCATTAATTAAATAAGAGATATTGTGATATCCCAACAAAATATACATGTTCCAACAAGGAACAACTCCAATCTTCACTTGCAGCTAACAACGCTATAAGAGGCGCTGAGCAAAGCGGTAACGTAGCCAGACAATGGTTTGCTAGGACAAGGTGGGTTAGAGGCTTGGCTTAACAATATGGGAGGCATGATAAGCAAGTAGTAGGTATCACAACATAGGCATAGCAAAAGAGCGAGTAACTAGCAAGCAAAGATAGAAGTGATTTCGAGGGTACGGTCATTGAGGGAGTCCTGGATTAGGGGGTGTTCGGGTAGCCAGACTATACCTTCAGCCGGAATGCTGGACTATGAAGATACAAGATTGAAGACTTCGTCCCGTGTCCGGATAGGACTTTCCTTGGCATGGAAGGCAAGCTTGGCGATGCGGATATTCAAGATCTCCTACCATTGTAACCGACTCTATGTAACCCTAACCCTATCCGGTGTCTATATAAACTGGAGGGTTGTAGTCCATAGGCAATCAACTCCATATACAACAATCATACCGTAGGCTAGCTTCTAGGGTTTAGCCTCCTTGATCTCGTGGTAGATCTACTCTTATACTACCCATATCATCAATATTAATCAAGCAGGACGTAGGGTTTTACCTCCATCAAGAGGGCCCGAACCTGGGTAAAACATCGTGTTCCCTGCCTCCTGTTACCATCCGGCCTAGACGCATAGTTCGGGACCCCCTACCCGAGATCCGCCGGTTTTGACACCGACATTGGTGCTTTCATTGAGAGTTCCTCTATGCCGTCACAATCAGGAAGGATGCCTCCTCCCGTCTTTAAAGACGGCGCCGTTGCTAAGGGAGCCTTGGCTGTCGGCCAAACCCTCCGGCTAGGTGGTTTCCTCATGACCGCCTGTTCGGCTGTTGCACCAACGGTGACCTCTCGGGTCATCAAAAGCAACCTACATGTCAGCTCGGAGCTCGTCGAGCAGCTAGATCCAATGGAGCTCTCTTCCGTAAACGAGCTCTTGGATCGCATCGCCGCCCTGGGGGTCGCTACGGATTACGACCAGGTTGGGCTTAAACCTGATCTAAGAGAAATTAACTCTCCCCAAGTCACCCACCACGTTGCCGCGGTAGAGATGCTGTGCGGCGAACCTTCATCTATTTTTAGGACTAGCTACGTCTGAATTCCCGACCCCTCCAAGCCGGATACCCGCAGAGGGGGAGATATAACTCAAGACCTGAGCTTAGGATCAGGCAACGAGCTAGATTCACTAGACAACATCCAAGAATCCGAACTTCAGAGTTCAGAAACTCTTCTGCCTCCGAATCTTGGATTGGATGAGGTTTCAGATTCAACGACACCCGCCCACCCAATCATAAGCGATCTCTCCCAAATCAGGCAGAGGCCCGAGGAAACAATACATCATTACTGGGCCAGATTCCTCCTGGTTATGAACAGGATAAAGGATTGCCGCGAGGAAGACGCAATCTCAATTTTTTGCGGTAATTGCACGGACAAGGGAATCCTCAACGCCGTAAGCCGTCGTGATATCACACACTTCGCTGACTTGGCGTCCATAGTACAAAAATACTGTGCGATGGAAAGCGCCTGGAAAACCGAAATAATTTTTTTGGATAATCCGGCCTTGAATAGTAATCCCGTCCGAACTAAGAGGGTGCATCATCACAGGACACCCGGGATAAACACCAAAAAGCCAAAACCCTCTACAGGGCATGGAACCATACTGGAAAGATGGCTTGATGGACCCTATAGAATTCACGGTACAGAGGATGCCACACCAACTCACAGCCTTAGAGCATGTTGGATACTCCGGCAGGTGGCCAAAATCGGCAAGGACCTCTTAATTCCGGAGGCCGCAGAAAGCCAGCCCAAGGACACCAGTACCGTTCTAACAGTCTTCGAGACTTTCGCATCAAACAATGTGCGAAAAAGAACACTCCGCAGCCTCGCCGAAGTCTATCAAGTTGCAACAATAAATCCATGGAGCGACACTGCCATTACCTTCAACGCAAGCCGCATTGGTCCTCAGTCCCATAGTGGACGGCTTTCGCCTCACCAAGGTGCTCATGGATGGAGGCAGCGGACTGAACCTCATTTATGAGGAAACCCTTCAAAAAATGGAAATAGACTGGAACCGCGTCGAGCGAAGCAGCACAATCTTTAGAGGAATAATCCCTAGTCGGGAAGCGCGCTGCACAGGAAAAATCACACTAGATGTGGTGTTCGACACGCTGGATAATTACAGGTCCGAAGAAGTCACGTTTCAGGTGGCCCCATTTAAGGGCGGATATCACGCTTTACTATGGCGGGAAGCATTCACAATCTTCCAAGCAATACCCCATTACGGGTACATGAAGCTTAAGATGCCCGGGCCGAATGGAATTATCACTCTAGCTAGTGATCCGGACATAGCACTCCGCGCCGAAAACAAGACGGCCGCATTAGCCCTTGAGGCGCTATCCGAAGCCTTAGCGGCCGAGGAACTGACTGCGCTGCGCTCCACGGTTAACAGGGATGATGTGATACTCGATAAGAGATCCAAATCCACATCCTTCAAGCCAGCCAACGAAATAGTCAAATTCCAAGTCCATCCAACGGACCCCAATAAAACAGCTTCAATCGGGGCACGACTGAACCCTGATGCAGACGCCGCACTGTGAGAGTTCCTACGAGAGAACTGGGACATCTTCGCCTGGCACCCTTCAGACATGCCAGGGATCCCACGCAGGCTGGCCGAACATAGCTTAAATATCCTAAAAGGATTTAAACCTGTCAAACAAGCCCTTCGGCGTTTTTCCAAACCCAAGAGACAGGCTATGGGAGAGGAGCTAGCCAAGCTATTGGAGGCCGGATTCATCAAAGGCATAAAACATCCGGATTGGCAAGCAAACCTGGTGATGGTACCAAAGAAGGACAAATGCTGGCGCCTGTGTGTCGATTTTAAAGACCTTAACAAGGCTTGCCCAAAGGATCCCTTCCCCCTCCCCCGCATCGATCAAATTATCGATGCCACCGCAGGACACGATTTGTTGTGTTTCCTCGACGCATACTCCGGTTACCATCAAATCAAGATGGCAGAATCAGACCAAGCTGCAACAGCATTCAACACACCATACGGCCCATTCTGCTTCAACACAATGCCCTTCGGGCTGAAAAACGCCGGCGCAACATATCAGCGCATGATCCAGACATGTCTGGCAAACCAGATCGGCAAAACAGTGGAGGCGTATATGGATGATGCGGTCGTCAACTCAAGACATGTCGAATCCCTAGTAAACGACTTGATGCTTACATTCGATAACCTCCGACAATATGACATCAAGCTCAACCTAGAAAAATGCGTCTTCGGCGTTCCAGCCAGAAAGCTCTTGGGCTTCATTGTATCCGGTAGAGGAACTGAAGCAAACCCAGCCAAGATCCGAGCTTTGTGACAATTGGATGTCCCAAAGGACCTTAAACAAATACAAAAATTAACCGGGTGCGCGGCGGCTTTAAGCCGCTTCATCTCCCACTTGGGAGAAAAGGCACTACCCCTTTATCGCCTCCTTCGGCGCACCGAACACTTTGAGTGGACGGATGCCGCCACGGCCGGACTTGATGAAATAAAATCCATATTGGCAACAAACCCAGTCCTGGCCGCGCCAATCACCGGCGAACCAATGTTATTGTACATTGCAGCAACACACCAAGTCGTCAGCGCAGTGCTCGTTGTCGAGCGGGAAACGGACGGACACAAATTCCCCCTCCAAAGGCCGGTCTTCTACGTGTCCACTGTCCTCACTCCATGCAAATCACGGTACCCGCATTATCAAAAGATTGCATACGCGGTATTCATGGCATCCCAGAAGCTACGACACTACTTTCAAGAGTGTTCCATAACAGTAGCCTCGGAAGTGCCACTGAACGATATTATCAACAACCGTGATGCAACGGGCCGGATTGCAAAATGGGCCATCGAGCTTCTCCCATTCGATATAACCTATAAGCCACGGTGAGCTATTAAATCGCAAGTTTTGGCCGACTTCGTTGCAGAATGGACGGAGGCCGAGCTCCCTAAAGAGTACGGCACATATTCAAATTGGATTATGCATTTCGACGGCTCCAAAATGTTGGCCGGACTGGGAGCCGGCGTCGTCCTGACGTCCCCCACAGGAGACACAGTCCAATATGTGCTCCAAACCATGTACACGAATTCCAACAATGCAGCCGAATATGAGGCCCTCCTACATGGCCTCCGGATAGCAGTATCCATGGGTATCCAGCGCCTAGAGGTACGCGGGGATTCAAACCTCGCGATATCCCAAATAAATGGAGACATCGACGCCAAGGACCCAAAAATGGAAGCTTACCGCAGCGCCGTCCTAAAAATGTCAGCTCGGTTCGAAGGGTTGGAGTTTCACCATATAGCCCGAGAAAACAATCAAGTGGTGGACGTCCTAGCACGCATCGGAGCAAAACGGGATGCAGCCCCCCCAACGTCTTTTTGGAAAGATTGTTCAAGCCATCCGTAGCATGGGAGGGGGAACCCGCAAAGAACAGCCCGAACCTAGCCGCACCACTCGACGCCGAACAATCTGACACAATTGGAGGCTCTGCCAACGAAATTACACCTTCAGCCCACGTAATAATGGCGGTTATCGCCCCGTGGACAGAACCATTCCTAGCCTACCTTACTAGGCAGGAACTCTCGGAGGACCAAAATGAGGCCCGCTGCATAGTGCGGCGATCTAAGGCCTACATAGTCCATGAGGGAGAACTTTATAAGAAAAGCACTACCGGAGTCCTTCAAAGGTGCATCTCCCAAGAGGAAGGGCGGAACCTCCTGGCTGAAATTCATGCCAGACTCGGTGGTCACCACGCCGCTGCTCGGTCCCTTGTTAGCAAGGCTTTCCATACAGGCTTTTACTGGCCGACGGCCCGAGCAGACGCTCAGGACCTAGTCCAATGATGCACTGGTTGCCAACTTTTTGCCAACCAAAGCCATATGCCACCCACCGCACTCCAAACTATACCCATCACCTGGCCTTTTGCTGTCTGGGGACTTGACATGGTCGGACCCCTTAAAGGTGGAACCCATAGGAAAAAATACTTACTGGTCATGGTGGATAAGTTCACCAAATGGATAGAAGCCAAGCCTGTTAAAACGGCCGAATCCGGACCTGTGATAGACTTCATATCCGGGGTTGTACACCGTTATGGCATCCCCCATAGCATCATAACCAACAACGGTACAAATTTCACCGCCGACGAGGTAAAACTCTGGTGCAAAAACATGGGCATCAAGCTCGATTATGCTTCCGTCTATCACCCACAAACCAACGGCCAGGTCGAACGTGCAAATGGTCTTATCATGAGCGGCATCAAACCCAGACTGGTGTGGTCCCTCAAGGAATCTAACACGCACTGGGTAGAGGAGCTCGACTCCGTGATATGGGGGCTGCGGACCACGCCAAATCGCACCACCGGGTACACACCATTTTTTATGGTGTACGGCGCAGAAGCAGTTCTGCCCTGCGACATAATTCATGACTCACCTAGAGTGCGCATGTACGAAGAAAGAGAAGCCGAGCTCGATCGGCAGGACAACTTGGACGCCTTGGAGGAGGAGCGCGATGTGGCAAAAGCCCGTTCCGCATTTTATCAATA
This sequence comes from Triticum urartu, assembly GCF_003073215.2. Lineage (NCBI taxonomy): Eukaryota > Viridiplantae > Streptophyta > Magnoliopsida > Poales > Poaceae > Triticum > Triticum urartu. The sequence continues at coordinate 307,559,665 of NC_053023.1, forward strand.
GCAGGCCCGAAGATATCAAAGCAGAGAAGTACGGGCCAAAAATTACAATGTTGGCGAACTAGTTCTACGCTTGCCGGATAAGAAAAAGGACAAACTCAAGCCCAAGTGGGAAGGTCCATTCATAATCGACCAAGTCCTGACTAGTGGGGCGTACCTCCTGCGAGATGCGTCGAACAACCGACTCGAGCCGAACCCGTGGAACGCCACCCGTCTCCGAAGATTCTATGCCTAGCGCCGGGCTCTGTGTTCGTCTCCTTCCTCTGTCCATCCCTTTTTGTATTTTTCTGTCTTACGTTTCTCTCCTTCCCATTTTTTTTTCTTTCATAGCCCTTAAAGGCTCATCTAGTGACGTGCCACTCGCGCTCATTAAACCTGGGGCCTTCTTTAACAGAAGCTTATTTATACGGGCTTCACGCCCAACACATGCGTCAAACTTCCGCATGTACCTTTTTTCTTCACCATTATATGCATCGATATGACTTAAGTTTTGGCCAAGCTGGGTTGCCTGGCTCCTGTGCTTACCCCTATGTTCCCGATTGTTCGGCTAGGCGGTAAAGGGAGCACCTCTATGATTGTTACTTCCGGGTCAGCCGGATGTGTACCTCAGACTGGGTGAAGCCGAAAGCTAGCGTTCTTAAGGGAATATTCGGTCGGTGAAACAAAAGATGATCTTTTTACTCATTCTATGCGCCCCCAGATGCCTTTTATTTCTGCATCTCTTCACGCAGTCCGGACATGCACCTTAGGGCAGGCCTCCCAGCGAAAGGAACCCTTAACGGAACTATTCTCTCTCGAAGATGTTTCTTACTAACCATGTAATATAACATAACTACTTGGGCACTTATCTGATAAAGCACTGATGACCCCTACGCCTGGTCTCCACGCATACCCCATTTCTTATATAACCGCTAGGGTATTCGGACACACTCCGGACCATCAGGTCCCGAGGTTGAAGCGAAAAGGTCGGCAACGACAAACGATCTACAATCCGGCTAGAAGGCATTACACATGTCAATTCAAAATTACACAGCCATTCTGACTGATTGTATTCCTCTTCTATACCATCTAACAGGCTGTCTAATTTACAGTCCTGCTGGAAAAACTTCGCGGCCAACTCTACTTGGCCGTATACTAAGCTTACAGGGATCTCCTTCCCGTCAGGCCCCACTGGTCCGACCTCGGCCATGTGGTTTGGCTCAGACGTCGTAAAACGGGTCTTCGCCATGGCCCAGGCCTCCCTAGCGCCTTGTCGGCAGGCCGATATCTTCTACAACCGGAAGCACCGCCGAGCTCCCTTCAGCTTCTCCGCAAGCTCTCCAAGGTCCTCGGGAACGGAGTGGGCAGGCCATAAGGCTTGGGCAATATCCCGCATCGCCTGCCGAATTCGCTCGTGCAGTTGCAAGAGTCCGGAAAGAAGGTCACCCATAGAACCGGGCATCTCCTCTGCAGGACGACCTGTGAGCATACCTACAGACATTACTCTGTTAGTCGACTTCCTCGCCGAACTCTTTTTTTCGAAGTTCGTTCAAGCACTTACTAAAAATGCCGCGTCGAAGCCGCTGATTCTCCTTCGTGGAGTCCGACAGCTAGCCACGAACATCTTTAAGTTCGACATCCAGCTTGGTGTTGGCATCCTGAAGATCATTCTTCTCTCGCCTCACCTTTGTCAACGTACTCTCACCGGCCTTTAGCCGGCGTAAGAGTTGTTGCTTGTCCGGATCGAGTCCGGCGCCATCTGCAATATGATTTGTTAGATTTGCACCCACACCGCACAATACTAATCTTTCGAAGTGTATCTTACCTGAGGGGGTCTCTTTGGGCTCCCCTGCTGCGGCTAGTGCGGCCTCTAGTTGGGCCTTGCACTTTTCCAGCTCCTGGGACAGTACGGTATTCTTCTCTGTAAGAAGCTGCATATTAAATGAACCTTAAATCAGTTGCTCTAACTGCTTCAAGTCTCGGGGGCTACTGGCATATATATATATTCAACCAAAATTTTCTTACCCGTATGTCTTTTACATACTGCTCCGTGGCTCTGGCTAAACCATTTTGAGCGGAACGGAGGTACGCATCTCCCGAATTAAAGGCATCTAAAGCCTCTTGGGAGAAACAAGCGTCGCGTAGAATTGTCCGGCGACGCCTGTGGTTCATGGCACTCTCCACTTCAGAATTTGTGGCAGACAGCCTGTCCGCATCCTCTGTCGGAGGAGCGTCCGGTGCGCGCCTTGTGCTCACCTCCGCTTCCTGGCCTGACGTTGGAGCCTGGCTGGTGGAGGCGTGATTGGCAACCTCTCCGGACTCCGGATATAGTCCGGCGAGGTCTCTTCGTTCTGAAGATAGCACGAACGTTAATATGCCCGGACAGAATAACTCCAGGGAAACAGAGGGTGCACTATACCTTTGCGCCGGCATCTCAGTCCGGATTTCATTCCTTTTTGCCCACGGGGCCCTGCGGCCCCTCGTTGGCTAGCCGCCACAGGTTCGGCCTCCTGCCTCGAAAATCTCCCCTGCAAAATATGGTTGTCGTCAGAAACACCGGGCTACGTGAGGGTGGAATCTCTTTCAAGGGAATAAGACCCCGGTTTTTGTCACCTGGGAGGCTGGGATTAACCCTGGGTAATCCGCCATAATGCCTACCAAGGTATTGTCCTTGCTTAGCTGATGGAACACCCCGTCGATAAGCTCCACCGATATGTCCGGATCCTCTTCGGAGTCCGGATTGAGGGACCGTTCTGGGTCCTCGGGCTGTGGAGGGCGACTGCTTATATCCTTTACCTCCTGTCGCAATTCCTGCATTGAAGTCGTTAGACTACCTATCTAACCATGGGAGTATAAAACAAACGGGCAAGCGCAATTGTTCACTTACCCAACTTGGAGCATCGTACATGTTGAATCCGGCCCGCGGGTTGACACGGAGGAATTCCTCCTTTTCTCCCTTGTACAAGGAGGATAAGATCTTCACTAAGGCGGCGGCTGAGGCCGGCCCCTTACGACCGTAACATGTGGCGTCATCCTCCCCATTGAAATCCCACATGGGGTGGCCTCTATATTGAAGCGGCTGCACCCCCCGCATAATGCATGCGGCCATGACTCCAATCATGGTTAGTCCGGAATGAGCCAACAGTCTTATCCGGCCCATCAGGTAAAGGACGTCTCTGTCGCTTTCTCTCTGAGAGCTCCGTGGACGCCAGCTCAAGCGTTTCTTCAATGGAGCATTGTTGAACTCAGGGAGACCGACCCGAATAGGGTCCGGTAGCGGGACGTCATCTATATAAAACCATTCCGAAGGCCAGTCCTCGGACGCCTTCTTTGGGGTTCCGGATAGGTATTCGGTCCCGGTGATGCGCCATACTTCGGATCCGCCCACTTGGTATATAGACCCCTCTCGAGAACGGGGCACCAGGCAGAATAACCTCTTCCACAACGCGAAATGAGCCTCAACACCTAAAAATAGCTCGCAAAGGGCGACGAAACCCGCAATATGCAATACGGAGGCGGGCGTGAGATTGTGCAGCTGGAGGCCGTAGAACTCGAGAAGCCCGCGGAGAAATGGATGAATTGGAAATCCCAGTCCCCTTATTAGATAGGGGACGAGGCACACCCGCTCTCCTTTAGAAGGATTGGGGGTGCTCTCCGCTTGTTTTCCGCCATTGTAGGTGGCGAGACCGGCTCGGACCTGGACCATGTATGCCTGAGGGAGAAATCCCTTGGCCTGAAGCGACACTAACTCTCTATGCGGGATGGTGCAACTCTCCCAGTCCCCGGGTTTGGGACCGGAGGGGCGAGGGGAGGAGCCGGGACGGCTGGTCATGTTGGAATGGACCTTTGCTGGAAGCGCTCTGATGATAACTCGCGGAAAGGAGAAGATGTGGTTTGGACCTAAATCCCCATCCCGTTAAATAGGTGGCTCGTTTATACGGCTAGGGGTGTGGATGTAAAAACGCCCCGGCTTTTCGCATTCGTTTGACACATGGAAGACGACCATTATTGGGCATGGAAGTCGAGGAGCACTACATTACAAAAATCGGACATTATTCCTACAGGTACACAAGATTTGGAGAAGAACCCGCCTTGCAATGCCGAACAATCTGCGCGCCGGACTCGTCGTCATTGAAGCCTGGTTCGGGGGCTACTGAGGGAGTCCTGGATTAGGCAGTGTTCGGGTAGCCGGACTATACCTTCAGCCGGACTCCTGGACTATGAAGATACAAGATTGAAGACTTCGTCCCGTGTCCGGATGGGACTTTCCTTGGCGTGGAAGGCAAGCTTGGCGATGCAGATATTCAAGATCTCCTACCATTGTAACCGACTCTATGTAACCCTAACCCTATCCGGTGTCTATATAAACCGGAGGGTTGTAGTCCGTAGGCAATCAACTCCATATACAACAATCATACCGTAGGCTAGCTTCTAGGGTTTAGCCTCCTTGATCTCGTGGTAGATCTACTCTTGTACTACCCATATCATCAATATTAATCAAGCAGGACGTAGGGTTTTACCTCCATCAAGAGGGCCCGAACCTGGGTAAAACATCGTGTTCCCTGCCTCCTGTTACCATCCGGCCTAGACGCACAGTTCGGGACCCCCTACCCAAGATCCGCTGGTTTCGACACCGACAGTCATCTTGCTTGAAATCCCGCAAGGAAGAAGAACGAGTCCATGAAGAAGATAAACGGGCGTAGACGAACGAATCCTCACAAACGCGACATTATCGGAACTAACCCGAAGAAGCAACACCGGAAAGAGAGAAAACAACATAGTAAACAACCACCACATAAACATGGCATGATGCACAATCAAGTATGATGCATGTCCGGTTTTAAATATGCATGGCATGGCAAAGTGCACAAATAACACTACAAGTTAAGTGGAGATCAATATGCATCGGGATGCATATTGACAAACACCACAATTCATTATTTAGTTCACTCTCGTTTAGGTACTCAACAATATTAAATGTTGGTTAACATGGCAGGGGTGAAGCATAACAAAACTATACTATCTAAACAATTTAAATGGGGCCGGTTATAACAAACAACAAATCTGGTAAATCCCCATATGTCTTAGTAATTTAATGCAACAACAATTTTAAACATTTTAATTGTTGTTATCACGATGCGGATGACACGTGCAAGTTTATGCAATTTATGAAAAATGTTGGCATGATTAGATATGAGGCATTTGTCATCGTGGCAGAAACGAAAGGGGTGCCACGGCAACGACAACGGAAATGGTGCCATGGCAACATTCCGGTTCCGGTAATTCGATTGAGATACCGATGCAAAGGAGAAGTGTGCGGATGCGTGCAAAAGATGGTGGGACACTCCCGGATACCGGGTGTCCCATGTGTCGACGATGGTGACAAGGCAAAAGAGGGGCAACATGCACCGAAAATTCGGGCACGGCGCAAGCTCGAGCATCTCATACATCACAAGCATTGGTTCATAGACGTCGTCTCGGGGTTATACCTTCGAAGCGTGCATTATCGGAGCGGTTTGGGTCAAGCGGTGTAGTCGTTCATGATCGTCGTGGGAAGTAGTCGTTCTCGTGGCGACGGTAGTCGTTCACGTTCTCAGTCTCACAAGTTTCCGTAGATGTTCTGGGGCACGGCAAGAAACTTCACGTCCACGGAGTCTTCGAGGGTCGACGGTAGTGGTACTTGGCAAAATGCACGTCGACGGCAGTTGTACTCGTATCGTTGTGGTACTTGGCGATTTCGGAGACGGCGGAAGACGAACTTGGTGGTCCTCGTTGACCTAGTACTATGCGTTGTTTCCGGTTTGGTGATCGTTTTAGGCGTCGGGCGTCGTGGAGGAACTTGACGTTCTTAGCGATTCCAAAAGACGGCGGTAGTGGAAGTAGTGGTTCCCGTTCCATAGTCGAACTTGTCGAATCCGAACTCTTCGAGGGTCGTCGTGGTAATTTACGATATCCAGGACAATCTTGTGACTTGGTGTTCTCGACGAACCGTCGGGGTACTTCATCTCGGGTTTTGGCGACGTCGTACTTTGCATCCAAGTGAGCTCAGGAAGACTTGTGTATTTTCGTAGTCGTATACGGACATTTGACTGCGGTCTTGGCGGCTTGAGCAGGGGCTAGCGGTGGCACGGAGGAGGACCTCTAGTGGTTGAAGACGCCAGCGAACGTGGGGTGATGCAGGGACCAGCAAGGAGTCCCTATGGATCCTGGACGGCGGTGGAGAATCTGCTGACAAGCAGCTGCAGGGTGGAACGGGCAAGAGCACGGATGGTCCTAGTGCTGGAGCTTGACGGCGTGGACTTGAAGCGAGAAGGAGGCCACGGTAGGAGGTCGGCGACGTGGACTTGGGGGCGCCGGCGACGTGGACTTGGGGGCGCCGGCGACACTTGGCGCGATGCAGGGCTCCAGCGGCGCAGTCGACGAGTAGGAGAGGCAGGGTTGAGGACGACGGCTCGACGGCTTGGGGTGGCGCGTGGCAGAAGGAGCAGCTCTGGCAGGACGAGGGACTCGGCGACGCGGACTTAGGGTGCAGGTGCTCGAGGAGCTCCTCTCCTCGGGCGCCTGGGCGACGGGGAGCTTGGTGAGGAGGAGGCGTGGGCGCGTGCTGTGCTGCAGAGGGAGGCGCACGGGAGGCTGCGAGGAAGAGAGCGAGATGTGGGAGAGAGAGAGAGACTACAAGGGAGAGGGGGATCCGGTGCGGCGCTGCGGGAGGGAACAAGAGAACAATGGGAGTGGGGTTCGGTCGACGTTAGGGTTAGTGAGGGAGATGGGGCGGGCTATCCTTCGATGCAGATGGGCCTTAGAGGCCGGCGGCTGGGCCTTAGGACACTTAGGTGGCGAGAGGGAAAAGATCAGGAGGTCTGCTGGCTGTTGGGCTCCTTCTCTCTCTCTCTTACTCTTTTCTTTTTCTTCATACAGGAAAATAAAGAGAAATACACAGGGTGAAAGGAGAGGTGTAAGAGAGATATGAGAATATCCTCAAGACCCTGGAATTATACCCTATTTTAATAAATTTCTTTGGGCATTTTTAAATGTAGAAAATTAAACCAAGTTTGAATCAACTTCAAACTTGATGCAATTTTGAACCCAACCAAAACAACGTCACATGAGATGAAATTTGGCAGAGAGGTTGAAGGCATGATCGAGAATTTATAGGAAAATAAAGGACATTAATAGAGAATGGGAAAGTGGGATTTGCAGAAGAAAGTACTAGAAGGAAAGGAGAAGGAGATGATGCATGGGACAAAGGCATGGGGAATTATTTTGCAAGTGTGTTCATGGGTGATTCCGAAATGGAATATTTAATATAGCTCCCTAATATCGGGAGGATATGTTATAAAGAGAATCACCATGTGAATTCCCTCGGATTAAATGGACACGAAGATCCATACAATTTATTTAGTTGAATTTTAAAACGTGTTGCATGATGACATGATGCAATGCACATGATGCAAAGATGAATGCAACAGACGAAACAAATCAACAACGAATCTCGGAAACCCTGGAAGGCATCTGAAGCTCCGGTCTTGGGGCGTTACAACACTCCACCACTACGAGAGGAACTCGCCCCGAGATCTAGGATGGCACCGGACGGAAAAGGAAGAGGAATATAAGAGGTAAAACTAAGTTGTTTCTTTGACAAATGAGTGAAACCAAGGAACCTTGAAAAGTTGAACAAATTGAAAGAAAGAATACAACGGAGATGAACAAAGTTGAAAGCACTCCGTTAAGAGAGAGGAATAAGAAAGAACCGATTCGGGTAGCACTCCGGTTGAGAAGGGAGGCAAAAACTTGATAGGATGAAAAGGACTTGAGCAGAGGGCACAACACTCCGGTTACAAGGATAAGCTTGAAAAGATCATGATCTTCACAATTCGAGATGATGACTGAAAAGAGTAACAACACAATGCCTCCGGAATGAAATAATAGAAGATGGATCGTCGGAACAAAAGAACGGAGAAGAAAACAACATCTTGTACCTCGAATGAGCTTGAAAAGCATGTTTAGGAGAAGGGTCGAACGGAATTTTTGGAAAACCAACAACGAAAAGAATAAGCTTAATGTGGGCTTAAGGAAAACATCCGAAAACTATGAGGTGAAATTCTGCCATTAACGGAAACAATAGATTGGATTGATATCAACAAGAAGACGAGAAACTTATATCCCCGGGAGGATAAATGAAGAACTTGGGTTATTTATAAGCACCATAGATAGCAACAATCCTTAGAGAAGGCTTTAGGTGAAATATAACCCAAGATAACTCCAAAGAAGAGATTGATGGATTTAAAATACCTCATTCTTAACAACATGTGAATCATGAAACGTGAACTCAAATTATTAAGAATGACATAATACCACCTCCAATGATACGGAAAAAAGAATTCCACTCCGGATAGCAAGATGAAGAATGCTTGAGCTCCTCTAAAAAGAATCTTGATGAACACTTCCAGAATGAATTAAATCCTTGATGAAACCATCATGTGGAACCTTCATGAAGAACTCCGGTAACAAAAAGGATAAGGAGAAGAAAGAGAAGTCGAAAACACAAAGTGAAACCTTGCAATGGTTAGAAGAAACTTTGTAACTAGATAAAGTGGAAGCTCGTAACACCGGGATAAAAGATAAAGCATCTCGAACCGAGAATGTGATATGATGAACCACTCCAGAATAAGGAATTGAATTCACTCGATGAAACAAGAATAAGAATTACATTATGCGTATCCTTCACCAATTAGATTGATGACGAGCAAACGTATTTGGCAAACTACTTATTCTCGTTGAAAGGATTAAGATAGATATAGCGCAAACTTGGGAAGGTCTTCAACAAATCACAGGTCGGGATTGAAAAAACGTATGAATTGATATGATAACGAAGGAAGAGACATCTTGAACGAACCACCGTAAAAATTGAAAATGACGAAGACACTTGAGTGAATCAAGATGCAAGAGAACAAAGAGATCGCGAATTGATTAGAGAATACTTGAATGATGCACCGGTAAGATTTGGAGAACAATAGCTAAAAGCTGAGTATGAATAACCCTAAATGGTGGCCTTCGGAGAATTGAATCGAAAAGAATCTTGAATTGCTCCGGATAGGTGAAAAGAATTCTCACAATCGGAAATAATTATGAGAGGATGACATGGAGCTTGAACTATAATATTTGATAGAACGGATAAGATTCGATGAAAAACTCTTATTCGGTCTTCACAAACGCGAGAATGACGACAAGAAACACCATCATGATCTGTTGAGACACTCCGGAACAAAAATTAGAATGGTTGAACTAATGATGAAAAATAATGTGACAGATCTTGGAGAAGGCATTTGACTGATGATAACTCATTCTTATGTCAAACTTGGAAAAGAATTTGAGAAGCTCCGGGAAAATTAGAAGAGTCAGGTAAGATCCTGGAAAAAGACCTGTGGGTTAGGGCCCACTCAAAAGATACACCGTTGAAATGATTACTTGAAAAGGAGATAGCACCAGTTGAATTAAATGGCTTGAATAAGATAACAACATCGAAATAAGTTGAACGGATCTTGAATGACAAGACGAGCCTTCTGAGATATCTTTAGCATTCCCGAACAAATGAATAGCGAGACGTGAATGATTATGAGGTGCACCAGCATGAGAAGGTATTTGAAATGAGGAAAAGGAATATGATCAACACCAAAAGTTTGAATTGAATCCACCGGAGAAGATAAAAGAAACGAAGAATGATGAACTTGAAGCTCCGTTAGTATATTCATGAGAATCACCGAATAAGAACATTGACGGAAAAGAATGGAGATACTTCATATGAATAAAAGGATACTTAAAAAAAAAATCTGAGCCTTAAAAAAAAAGGGGGGGGGGGGGGGAAAAACAAAGACAACTTGGGACGGATGAAACAAACACCGTTGAGAAAACTTGATTTGATCTTGTGGATGTAGAAATGATCGGATCCACTTGAAGAGAAACACGCCGGTTGAAAAGGGTTGACATGACAATCTCTATTATCATGAAGGATTAGTATTCACATAGGAGCATGAGAACACCGCTTAGGAAAGGTATGGAATCAACATTTGACTTCGAAGCAACTCGAATACCACAATCAAAACAAAACAAGGATTGGCTTGCAGAATAAGCCAGAACAAACACATGATAGAAATTTCGTCCGAAGTTTTCGTGGTGGGGCCCACATGGGCTCGATCGTACAGCACCATCATGTACAAGGCAGTGCACATGACATACGAAGCATCCCCGAGTCAGCATAGCCAAGGACTCTTTAAGACACAACGAGACCACTTTAAACCAACTGTGGATAGGCGGACCACTAGACCTCGAACCCCAATTTCATATCATACATCTGTCGGAAAGATATCCTAAGGGCTACTTGAATTCCCACTTATAAACTCCCGAAATTTTCCGGTTATGCAATCAGGTGTTGGGGATACTGATACGTCCATTTTGCATCATGCTTTTATATCAATATTTATCGCATTATGGACTGTTATTTCACTTTATGTCACAATACATATGGCTATTATCTCTTACTTTACAAGGTTTACATAAGGAGGGAGAATGCCGGCAGCTGGAATTCTGGGCTGGAAAAGGGGCAAATATTAGAGACCTATTCTGCGCAACTCCAAAAGTCCTAAAACTCCATGGAACATCTTAAAACAAATAAAGAAAAATCCTCGCCAAAGATGAAGGCCAAGGGGGCCACACCCTGCTCATGAGGGTGGGGGCGCCCCCCCCCTAGGGCGCGCCCCCCTACCTCGTGGGCCCCCTGGTGGCTCTCCGACGTCCATATTCTCATATATGAAGTCTTTAGATGATAAAAAAATAAGAAGGAACTTTGGGACGAGACTCTGCCGCCTCGAGGCGGAACCTTGGCGGTACCAATCTAGAGCTCCGGCAGAGCTGTTCTGCTGGGGATACTTCCCTCCGGGAGGGGGAAATCATCACCATCATCATCATCAATGCTCCTCTCATCGGGAGAGGGCAATCACCATCAACATCTTCACCAGAACCATCTCATCTCCAAACCCTAGTTCATCTCTTGTATCCAATTCTTGTCTCAAAGTCCGGGATTGGTGGTAGTAGGTTGCTAGTAGTGTTGATTACTCCTTGTAGTTGATGCTAGTTGGTTTATTTGGTGGAAGATCATATGTTCAGATCCCATATGCATATTATTACCCCTCTGATTATGAACATGAATATGCTTTGTGAGTAATTACGTTTGTTCCTGGGGACAAGGGAAAAGTCTTGCTATTAGTAGTCATGTGAATTTGGTATTCGTTTGATATTTTGATAAGATGTATGTTGTCTAGCCTCTAGTGGTGTTATGTGAACGTCGACTACATAACACTTCACCATTATTTGGGCCTAGAGGAAGGCATTGGGAAGTAATAAGTAGATGATGGGTTGCTAGAGTGACAGAAGCTTAAACCCTACTTTATACGTTGCTTCATAAGGGGCTGATTTGGATCCACATGTTTCATGCTATGGTTAGGTTTACCTTAATACTTTTGTTGTAGTTGCGGATGCTTGCAATAGAGGTTAATCATAAGTGGGTTGCTTATTCAAGTAAGAATAGCACCCAATCACCGGTCCACCCAGATATCAAATTATCAAAGTATCGAACGTGAATCACATGAACGTGATGAAAACTAGCTTGACGACATTCCCATGTGTCCTCGGGAGCGCTTTTCCTATTATAAGAGTTTGTTCCGGCTTGTCCTTTGCGACAAAAGGATTGGGCCACCTTGCTGCACTTTATTTACTTTTGTTACTTGTTGCTCGTTACAATTTATCCTATCAAAAAACTATCTGTTACCACTTATTTCAGTACTTGTAGAGAATACCTTCCTGAAAACCGCTTATCATTTCCTTCTGCTCCTCGTTGGGTTCGACACTCTTACTTATCGAAAGGACTACGATAGATCCCCTATAATTGTGGGTCATCAAGACTCTTTTCTGGCGCCGTTGCCGGGGAGTGTAGCGCCTTTGGTAGGTGGAATTTGGTAAGGAAAAAATTTGTATAGTGTGCTGAAATTTACTGTCACTTGTTACTATGGAAAGTAATTCTCCGAGGGGCTTGTTCGGGGTATCTTCACCCCATCCAGTAGAGCAAAGATTTGCTCCTCAACCTACTGAACCTACTGAAAATGAAACTCCTTTTGAATTTACTTCAGGTATGATGGAAAAACTACTAGCTAACCCTTTTACAGGAGATGGAACAAAGCATCCTGATGAGCACTTAATATATGTGGATGAAGTATGTGGATTATTTAAGCTTGCAGGTATACCCGATGATGTTGCTAAGAAGAAGGTCTTCCCTTTATGTTTGAAGGGAGACGCATTGATATGGTATAGGCTATGTGATGATATGAGATCATGGGACTATAAAAGATTGAAGTTGGAATTTCATTAAAAGTATTACCCTATGCATCTTGTTCATCGTGATCGTAATTATATATATAATTTCTGGCCTCGCGAAGGAGAAAGCAACGCTCAAGCTTGTGGGAGGCTTAAATCAATGTTATATTCATGCCCCAATCATGAGCTCTCAAGAGAAATGATTATTCAAATCTGTATGCTCGGATTTCTGATAACAATCGCACCATGCTCGATACTTCTTGTGCTGGCTCTTTTATGATGAAGACTACTGAATTCAGATGGAATTTTTTGGATAGAATTAAACGCAACTCTGAATATTGGGACCTCGACGAAGGTAAAGAGTCAGGTATGACACCTAAGTTTGATTGTGTTAAATCTTTTATGGATAACGATATTTTCCGTAAGTTTAGCACTAAATATGGACTTGACTCTGAGATAGTAGCTTCTTTTTGTGAATCTTTTGCTACTTATGTTGATCTCCCTAAGGAGATGTGGTTTAAATATCATCCTCCCATAGAAGTAAAAGTAGCTGCACCTATTAAAGTTGAAGAAAAGACTGTCACTTATAATGATCCTATTGTTCCTACTTCTTATGTTGAGAAACCACCTTTCCCTGTTAGAATAAGGATCATGCTAAAGCTTCAACTGTTGTTCTTAAAAGCAATATTAGAACTTATACACCTCCTGAGCAAGTTAGAGTAGAACCTAATATTGCTATTGTTAAAGATCTCTTGTCTGATAATATTGATGGGCATGTTATTCAGTTCAAAGGTGAAACTGCTAGAATTGCTAAACCTTGTGATAAAGATAAACATAGACCTGTGGTAGGCGTGCCTGTTATTTCTGTTAAAATAGGAGATCATTGTTATCATGGCTTATGTGATATGGGTGCTAGTGCTAGTACAATACCTATTGACTTATACAAAGAAATTATGCATGACATTGCACCTGTTGAGTTAGAAGATATTAATGTTACTATTAAACTTGCCAATAGAGATACTATTGCACCAATTGGAATTGTTAGAGATGTTGAAGTCTTGTGTGGGAAAACTAAATTTCCTACTGATTTTCTTGTTCTTGGTTCCCCACAAGATAGTTTTTGTCCCATTATATTTGGTAGACCCTTCTTAAATACTGTTAATGCTACCATAGATTGCACAAAGAATGTTGTTACTATTGGCTTGGATGATATGGTTCATGACTTTAATTTCTCTAAATTTAGTAAACAACATCGTGAGGAAGAAAACCTAGTAAGGATGAAATTATTGGTCTTGCTTCTATTGCTGTACCTCCTAGTGATCCTTTAGAACATTATTTGCTAGACCATGAAAATGATATATTCATGAATGAAAGAAGGGAAATAGATGAAGTATTCTTTAAACAGGAACCTATTCTGCAACATAATTTGCCTGTTGAAATTTTAGGGGATCCTCCTCCACCCAAGGGTGATCCCGTTGTCCGTGTCAAAACGGGCGGATCTCGGGTAGGGGTTCCCGAACTATGCGTCAAGGCCGGATGGTAACAGGAGACAAGGGACACGATGTTTTTTACCCAGGTTCGGGCCCTCTCGATGGAGGTAATACCCTACTCCTGCTTGATTAATATTGATGATATGGGTAGTACAAGAGTAGATCTACCACGAGATCAAGGAGGCTAAACCCTAGAAGCTAGCCTATGGTATGATTGTTGTGTATGGAGTTGATTGACTACGGACTACAACCCTCCGGTTTATATAGGCACCAGATAGGGTTAGGGTTACACAGAGTCGGTTACAATGGTAGATCTTGAATATCCGCATCACCAAGCTTGCCTTCCACACGAAGGAAAGTCCCATCCGGACACGAGACGAAGTCTTCAATCTTGTATCTTCATAGTCCAGGAGTCCGGCTGAAGGTATAGTCCGGCTACCCGAACACCCCCTAATCCAGGACTCCCTCAGTAGCCCCTGAACCAGGCTTCAATGACGACGAGTCCGGCGCGCAAATTGTCTTCGGCATTGCAAGGCGGGTTCCTCCTCCAAGCCCTTCGTAGAAGATTGTAAACACCAAAAGTAGTGTCCGGCTCTGCAAAATAAGTTTCCACATATTGCCATAGAGAGAATAATATTGACACAAATCAAATCTTCCGACGTATTCCGCAGTGCGTCATCACACTACGACCAAGTCCTTCACTCGAATCGTTTTTACTTTTCCACCTCAGCATGTTTTGCGAGGCGGCTTCCTTGGCACGTCTTGTCAAAGCAGAGATCGTGTGCCCTTTTTACGGGATTCTCATGAATACAGACGTGGGTAACCCTAACCGCGCCATTTACCACGGCACTTGGGAGGCAAGCGAGTTTTATTAGGCAGGTGGGGACGCATAACCGCATCCTCCCATATAAGGGGATAAGGATCCACCCTTTTTACCTACGCCTTCTTCCTCCCCTGCCTATCCATCTCCTGCGCGCCCGAGCTCCAGCGCCCAAGCCCGCACTTCCCACCTCGACCTTCTCCAGCGATGTCCGGAGCGGGAGGCAAGTGGAAGGTCTTCTTCGTCACGGAGGGCAACGTCAAAAAGCTTAGGAAGGCCGGATATTTGTCCAAAGACATCGCGCACCGGCTTCCCGAGAAGGGGCAGCTCCTCCCCACCCCAAGGCCCCATGAGAGGGTAGTATTCCTTCCCCACATCCTCCGCGGACTGGGTTTTCCACTTCACCCATTCGTCCGGGGGCTCATGTTCTACTACGGCCTAGATTTCCACGATCTGGCCCCAAACTTCATCCACAACATCTCGGCGTTTATCGTCGTGTGCGAGGCTTTCCTCCGCATCTGCCCCCATTTCGGCCTGTGGCTCAAGACCTTCAACGTCAAGCCCAAGGTGGTGTGCGGCAGCCAGGCGGAGTGCGGAGGAGCCATGGCGGGCAAGATTGCCAATGTCCTGTGGTTCGAGGGCTCCTTGGTAGAGACCCTAAAGGGGTGACAAGCCGGGTGGTTTTACATCACCGAGCCACGCGATCCGAAATGGATCGCAGCCCCCGAGTTCCGATCCGGACCCCCCACGCGGCTCATGTCCTGGAAAGAGACGGGCCTATCATGGGGTAACGAGGAAGAGGTCATCGGACTGAAGATATGCATCCAGTCCCTGGTAAACAAGCCAATCAGGCTTGTAAATGTAGTCCAGGTCATGCTCGTTCGCTGAATCCTCCCGTGCCAACAATGGGACTTTACTCTATGGGAGTTCGACCCGGCACAACACCGAACCCTTAACAGGCTCTTTGACACGACGTATGAAGACGTCTGGAAGGCGCTAATCAAAGGTGACAGGGCTCCCGCATCCACTTCCGAGGACTCCGGATACAGCTCGCAGCGTCACGCTAGCGAGGTAAGCTATCTTCACCTTTTACAGGATGTTCAGCTTTTTTCATAGTTTAACTCTATGCGGGATCTAAACTCCCTTACCTTTGACAGGCTTGGCGGGCGATATCCGGACCGATTAACTATCCGGCTCCTCTGCCCGAAGACCCAGCCCCAGCTCTACTAGTGAACCTACTGGCTCCGGCGCCTTATGTGGTGCCGGAAAAGAAGGCCAAGAAGAAGAAGACCACGGGGACTCGAAAGAGTGCCCGTAACGTGGTGGGGTCGGACTCTGTCATCCGACGAGTCCGAGACGCACTCCTCCCGTGGAGACGAGGAGGAGGAAGAAGAAACCTCTCCCCCTCCAGCGGGGGGGGGGGGGAGAAGAGGAAGGCCGCCCCAGTAGGGGGGGCAAAGGGTACAAGAAGAGGAAAACCCCTCCGCCGGACTACGCCCCCGACGCCGACGAGGACGAAGAGGAGTGGCCGGACATGGCCAGGCGTCTGGCGAAATCTTAAGTATTCGGATACCAGAGTAACTCATGATATTCCTTTTGTTGCACAGCTTTCCCTAATGTAGAATATAATCATGCAGCCCGCCCCGGGACGAACTCAACGAGTCGTCGAGCGGCTCCCTGGATTCATCGGACGTGAACTCAGTTCTGCCCACTGTCTCCCCCCGCGCTGCGGATGACGCCGAAGTGGCGTCGCAACGAGCTCCGGCGCAGGAGGAGGTGGTCCTGGAGGAGCCGCAAGGCAACCTCCCGGACTCCAGGAGTAAAGGGGACAAGACCCCCCAGGGCTCCAAGTCCGGCTTTATGCCGGACACCGCGCTGGAATCTTCAACAGTTCCGGACTGCGGTAGGCAAACTCCTTCCAAGAGGAGCAAGTCTTCTAAGCCGGCGGCCTCCGTCCAACCGGAGGTGCTTGACGGCGCCTCCATCGACGAGGAGCACCGTACTATTATGAGTACGGTGATCCAGAAGGTTCAGTCCGCCAAGAGCGGACTGACTGAAGCTTGCGCTGGCCTTCTAACAGGCTTTGAGGTAAGTAAAAATATGTAAAAATATTACCGCATAGACAGTAGCCCCTGATGCTCTGTTTGGCTTTCAGAAAGAAAAGCCGAATAGAGGATCTATTAAATTTCGCAGGAGTCTAACAACAAAGAGTCAATATGCGTATGCAGGCTTCGCTGCTAGCCACCGCTGCACTGACTGCGGAGGTGGGTGCCCTGAAACAGGGACTCGAGCGGACCGAGCAAGAGCTCGGCCTTGCCAAGCAGCAGCTCGAGGATAAAGAAGGTAAGAAATACCTTACAGAAAAAAGTGCCTATAGAGAGGCGCGATTGCAAAAAATAGCAGGATTGCACTGCTTAATATAGGGGCCACGACTGAGGTGGCGACCCTCAAGCAGGCGCTGTCCGAGGCCGAAAAGAAAACAGCCGCGGAGCGCACCGAGCGAGAGAAACTTGGGGCTTAGGTCGGCGAGGTGCAGCAAGAGCTTCAGGCTCTCATGAAAAAACATGAGAGTTTGGAGCTTGAGTCAAAGACCCAAGCGTCCGAGCTCGCGGCGGCCCTTGAGACTGCCAAGTCTGCCAAGGCCGAAGCCCAGACGGCCCTCCATGAGTTGGAGGAGATGAAGAAGATAGCAGCGGGTAAGGCATTCTTTATGCAAAGAAGAAATATAAAAGTAAACTACTTGTTACTTACCCGAATCCGGAGTTATCCAGGGGCATTCGCAGATCTTCCCCGTAGCGTATCCGACGCTGCCGCATTCTACCGAGCTGAAGAGGGCAGCTCGACGAAGAAGGTGTTCTGGTCTCAGTATGCTGAGGCCGGACACCCTGTGCCCTTGAGCGACCAGCTGAAACAGCTGGTCGAGCTCCACAAGGCGGCCGAACAGGCCATGAAGGGCTTCATAGTTCGGCTGTGGCCCAGAGAGGCCCTACCTGGGAGCTACTTCGGGCTGGTGCGGAGGCTGGTGGAGGCCTGTCCAAGGCTCGAGGTCATCAAGCGTTCCGTCTGCATCGAAGGTGCCCGTCGGGCCCTTGCCCGTGCAAAGGTGCACTGGGGTAAGCTGGATGGTGAGAAGCTTGTGAAGGACGGGCCGCCGCCGGGGAAGGAGCATCGCAAGCCCGAGAACTATTACAAGGATGTTCTTGCGGGTGCCCGCCTTGTGGCGGATGAATGTACCAAGGATGTAATTTTTGAATAAACTCGCTCGTTTTTATCCTGTGCACTGAAAACTTGTTCATAGGCGCTTAAGAAATGCTTATTGAATTTAAAATATTATTTTTTGTGCGGCCGTTTATCAAAAAATTGAGAGATGGCCAGTCGTCGGCTTCTGCCCCCATGCCACTAGTGCTGGGGTGTTCGGGATAAACCTGAGCGCTCTTTTTCCCATAGTTGGGTCCTTCGAGGGAGGCGCTCGGCACAACGAACCAGGCAATCGGACTATAATGCTTGAACACTCTCACTTAGCCATAGAACTTTCTAATATTAAATTTCGGCGAAGCCCCTAGTTCGGAAGACCGAGTTCGGGGCGCTATGCATGCCTTGGCCGGGGTTATCCAACTCCTCGCTCGAAGCGGCATAAGCCTTTAGGGACTCGAAAAACCTCTCGAACAGCGACCGGTCTCTCGCCTCATCATGACAGTCATTTTTAGCTTTCTCCACTGAGGTGCTTAACCCAGCTCAACTGGGGCACAATCGTAGTGGTTCTCCTAGTGCTACCTTAGCCGATATAGCAGAACGTAAGGCACCAAAACATAGGACCTGGGCAAACCCAACTATTGACCCAAATCATGATTCGGAGCCGATGCATATAGTGCTGTAAGTTCGGGGTGCCGCACTTATGAAAGTGTACTGACTTCTCACACCATATTAAAGGGTACTGAAGCCCCTGGCGTACTTGCCATACCACAGTGTACGGGTGCAACATGTCATTAATGAACATATGTAAAAGAGAGTAATTCAAAAAATAGACAAAAGCTACGCATTGTTTATATAAAGGCTATTTATCAAAGCCGAACGATACAAATAGTGCGGTAAGCAAAAGATATTGGACTATTCAGTATGTCCTGACCAGGGGCAGGCCACGGAATTGTATTTAAAACAGGTATATTGCTCGTAACAGAGACCACCAGGGAGTTCCATAATGCGGCATGGCTTGTCTGCCTCCCTGGATCTTGCATCGTTTGTGCGGCAGTCGAATTGCTGAACAGGTCGTCCGAAGTATGGAGTCCTAAAAGTAAGAAAAAATTAAAAAAAGAATCCGGCAGCCCCTAGTACATTTTAAGCCGTATTTTGGGCGTGCCGTTATTGTGCCCCTTCCTCTGTGCCCATGGTATTTCAAGGGCGTAGTTATGTACGCGAGGTACTAGTTTCGCTATGTCGCGAAAGCTGGGGTTGGGGCCGCATTGCTACGCTTGCTCAGAGTGTTCCAGGCGGTCCTGCTGTGGGTTACTCCGGGCGCGCTTGGCAGTGTCTGGCTTTTTAATGGCCGGACTGGAGAATTGCCTGAGAAGGCTACTTTGTACCTCCACTGCGAGAGCCGTCGTATGCTCCTCCGTACAGAGGGAGCGTTCGGTGTTTCCGTTGAGCGTAATTACTCCTCGAGGGCCTGGCATCTTGAGTTTGAGATATGCGTAGTGTGGCACCGCATTGAAATTTGCGAATGCGGTTCGTCCGAGCAGGGCGTGATAGCCACTGCGAAACGGGACTATATCGAAGATTAACTCTTCACTTCGGAAATTGTCCGGGGATCTGAAGACCATGTCAAGTGTTACTGAGCCTGTACAGTTGGCTTCTACACCTGGTATAATGCCTTTAAAGGTCGTTCTTGTGGGCTTAATCCTTGAGGGATCTATGCCCATTTTTCGCACTGTATCCTGATAAAGCAGGTTTAGGCTACTACCGCCGTCCATGAGGACTCTTGTGAGATGAAATCCGTCGACGATTGGGTCGAGAACCAATGCGGCGAAGCCACCATGACGGACGCTAGTGGGATGGTCCCTTCGATCAAAAGTGATCGGGCAGGAGGACCATGGGTTGAATTTTGGGACGACTGGCTCTATCGCGTAGACGTCCCGTAGCGCACGCTTCTGCTCCCGCTTGGGAATGTGGGTTGCGTATATCATGTTCACCGTCCGCACTTGTGGGGGAAAGCCCTTCTATCCATTGTTGTTCGGCAGCTTGGGCTCCTCGTCGTTGCTGTGCAGCCCCTTGTCTTTGTTTTCGGCCCTTAACTTGCCTGCCTGCTTGAACACCCAATAATCCCTGTTAGTGTGATTGGCTGGCCTTTCGGGGGTGCCATGTATCTGGCACAAGCGATCGAGTATTCGGTCCAAACTGGACGGGCCCTGAGTATTCTTTTTGAATGGCTTTTTCCGCTGACCGGATTTATAGCCTTTGAATCCGGCATTGACTTTCGTGTCTTCATTGTTGTCGCTGTTAACGCGGCGTTTTTGCTTATTCCGACGTGTCCTGCCACTTTTGTCCTTGGTATCCGAATTACCAGGGTTCTTTGATAAGTTGTTACTGCGAGCTAGCCAGCTGTCTTCTCCCGCGCAAAAGCGGGTCATGAGTGTCGTGAGGACTGCCATGGATTTCGGCTTTTCCTGTCCCAGGTGCCGGGCAAGCCACTCATCGCGGATGTTATGCTTGAAGGCTGCTATGGCCTCTGCGTCCGGACAGCCGACTATCTGGTTTTTCTTTGTTAGGAACTGTGTCCAGAATTTTCTGGCCGATTCTTCTGGCTGCTGAATTATGCGGCTTAAGTCGTCGGCATCCGGCGATCGCACGTAAGTGCCCTGGAAGTCGTCGAGGAATGCGGCTTCCAGGTCCTCCCAAGAACCGATTGAGTCTGCTGGCAAGCAGTTAAGCCAATGCCGGGCCGGTCCTTTAAGTTTGAGCGGGAGGTATTTGATGGCGTGTAGATCATCGCCGCGTGCCATGTGGATGTGAAGGAGATAATCCTCGATCCATACCGCCGGATCTGTTGTGCCATCGTATGATTCGATGTTTACGGGTTTGAAACCCTTTGGGATTTTATGATCCATTACTTCATTCGTGAAGCATAGCGGGTGTGCGGCGCCTCTGTACTGGGCTATATCACGACGCAGCTCGGAAGAGCTATGTCTGTTGTGTTCGGCCCGGCCGGATTTGTTGCATCCGGAGTGAAGATCATTGTAACATGCCGTAGGGCGCCTGCGCGATCCGTAGATCGATCTTGTTTGTCTTGCCTTATCCTCCAGTATGTCTCGCAGGTCGGCTTCGGGGCATGGCTTGGGTGGAGGGCCGAAGGCCTCTCTGTGGCGGCCGCGGGGTGGCCGGTCTTCCATGTCATGCGGTGGTGATGTAGGTGCTTCATCCTCTGATCGGGGTAGCGGCCTGCGCTTCGGGTAACTCTTGGAGGGGCGTTTGAGTTCATACTCTTCGGCCGCAAGGACTTCAGTCCATCCGTCAGCTAGCAAATCTTGGGCAGCTCTAAGTTGTTGCTGTTTTTTCTTGAGGCTGCTTGCGGTGGCTAAAAGCCTGTGTTTAAAACGCTCTTGTTCGGCGGGGTCTGATGGTATGACCAATTCGTTGTCATCGAGGCTTGCCTCGTCTTCGGAGGGAGGCGTATAGTTATCATCCTCGACCTCTTGGTCTGCCGCTCTCTCATGAGGGCTGGCTTCTCCATCTTCCTGTGCCGAATCTTGCTGAGGTGGGTGTTCTTCGGCGCTATCCAGGGTAGTATTATCTCCCATGCCGAAATCACCATTTTTGTTTTGGCGGGATTTAGAGCGGCGCCGCTGACGCCGGCGCTTTGGCTGTTTCTTGGGGGCGTCATCCCCCACTGTTCCATCGCCATCTCCATCTTTTGGAGTATCCACCATATATATGTCATATGATGAGGTGGCCTTCCAGCGCCCTACAGGTGCTGGTTCCTGTTCGTCTCCTACATCGTCGTCCATGTCGTCGATGTCTTCGGAGCTGAAGTCAAGCATGTCGGTTAGATCGTCGACAGTGGCTACAAAGTGGGTGGTGGGTGGGTTTTGAATTTCCACATCGTCCGTATTCCACCCTCACTGACCGTAGTCTGGCCAGGACTCTCCTGATAAAGAGAGAGAGACTTTAGAGAATTCAGGATGTCGCCGAAGGGCGAGTGCTGAAAGATGTCCGCGGCGGTGAACTCCATTATCGGCGCCCAATCGGATTCAATCGGCAAGGGCGCGGGGGGCTCGGAGTTCGGAGAGGAATCCGGCTCCTCGGAGTCACGGGCCATGCGGAGTGCGGGGCTGGAGTTCGGCTCGATCGCCTCTGAGATCGCAGCCCCTGAGGCAGCGTCCAACCACTGATCCTCGGTCTGCGCAGTAGGCTCCGAATCAATGGTTGAAACCGATGCGTGTGCGGTGTAACATCCTAAATTTTCAATTTGGAATGTTATACATTAGATCATCATCCATATCATATTTTATTTTGCTTTTGGTTTTGATCCTAGAAAATCCTAAGCAACTCAAGGACCCACAGAGAGAGTTGGGGATTTCGTTATATACATATTTGAGTTTTCTCAAATTTTGTAAACAGGATCATTTGATTTTATTTATTTTATCATCAATTATTTCTATTACAAAAATATGAGAGAGGGAATAAAATGACTTTCCCAAAATATAGAAATATTGAGGATTTAATAAAAAAATCAAATAAGATTTATTTCGGGGTTTTTCGGTATTTTTATTTGAATTTAGGAAAAATGCGCGTTTTTCAAAATTGCATTTATGGCCCAAATAAATTTTCACTTTATCGGGCTTGATTTTAGAAACCCGGGAAAATTTATTTCAGGATTTTTGGAGTCCGTTTAGTATTTCTTTTTATTTTTTTTCCGAGCGTAATTATTTAAAAAAAAAGAGCGGAACCGACTATGGGCCGTACTCGGCCAGGACTCCCCTGGCCGGGGCCTTTATAAGCCGGGGCAAGCCAGCCCGAAGGCCAGCCGCCCCGAAACCCTAGGCCCAGCCGCCGCCAGCCCAGCCGCCGCCGCCAGCCGCCGCCGCCGATCCGCCGGAGCCGCGCGTCGCCCGAGATTCACCGCCCTCGAAATCCGTGCTGTTTTTTTTAGGAAAAAAATTCCGTTCGTCGTTTTTCTTTTTCGTCGGATTTTTCCGCGATTATTTTCTGATCGTGATTTCTGATCCGATTTTCGTTTTAGTATAACTTTTCGCTCGTTTATCGGAATCAGGCGATTCAAGCGCCTGGAGTTTCGTCTCGAAACCCTATTTCCGAATAATCAACTTAAAAAAGTTTTTGCTACTATAAAATTTGACTTAGATCTAGATTACTAGAACGAAGTTGTTTTCTTTCGTCGTTTGATTTCTTTTGCTTCGTTCGATTGATTCTTTTTGCAAACCAGGGTTCTTAAGTTGAACTTTCTGGTTAGATCTTCTATTTGAGTTTTACCTATGCATTAGATGAGTACTTATTGTATGCTTGTTTGTTTGTCTGCGATAGAATACCTTCTAGGTTTCGCGGATCATCAGCAAGGCAAGTAACACTTTGATCATACCTTTTTCTACAACCTAGTTTTATTGCATCCTCACGCATTGCATGATTAGGATCTAATTAAATTATGGGATGGGAAGTAGATGAGGTAGTACCTATTACCTGTTTATTATCAAACCTTTGGGAGTTATTCTCTATGTTTGCTTATTATGCCATGCTATGCTAGTAGACGTGGATTGGGTGAGTGATATCCATGACAGATGTGAGATTGTTAATTAATGGTTTATCTAAGGTGGCAACCTAAACACACATCTGGGTGGATTGAGGCACCTGGGTATTCCAGGACTTGCCTGTTTTTCTTTTGGACCGCCACCCAGGCTCAAAGGGATCATGAGATTATTCATACTAGAAACTTCCGTGTGCAGCCACAAGCCATTATGGGCTCTGGCATAGTTGATTAAGTTGTGCGAAATCTTACAGGGTAGACTAGCAGATGTAGGGGATGTAGGTGGTACGGTCTACCCGATCGTAAGGTGCTAGCGCTTCTGAAAGACTATGTCTTGGTCATCCGTTTCTCAAACACCATGTAGTGCGAGAAATCCAACGGAGGCGATCGAGTCTTGTGGGGAAAAGTGCGCAAACCTCTGCAGAGTGTAATAAACTAATCATGGTTAGCCGTGTCCTCGGTTATGGACATCTTGAGCATCTAGTACCTGGATTATCATGTGAATCTCAACATGTTACTCTAAAGTTAATTTTGTGGGGTTTGTTAAATAATGATGCTTAATTGGGATTGAGAATGCTGTCAACCATTCTCAATGTTTAACAACCACCATGATAGTAATTAAATTTATTCCTTTGAAGTAGGGAAAAATTGGCTTTACGCAAAAACTGTAACCATAGGGCTTTCCACCAGCCAAATATGCATGTAGTATAGCTGTTTCATTCCATTACTCTCTATGTGTTACCTTGCCAGCATATTCCATGTGCTGACCCGTTTTCGGGCTGCAACGTTAATGTTGCAGACTTTTCAGACGATGATTAAGGAGTTTTTAGGTCGTGGTTCTATACTCAGTGATGCCGTTGGAGTTGATGGACTCACTTATCTTCCAAGCCTTCTGCTGTTATCGTTATTAGATGGCCTTAAGCCATCTTTATTGTAATAAGTTCTCTTTTGAGACACTCGATGTAAGAAGTGTGTGATTGCTACTCTGCTATAAATCCTTCGAGTACTGTGTGGTGTCAGCATTACTGATCCAGGGATGACACCGAAGCACAGAGATTAGACTGGTTGAGGTCTGGTCGCTACAGAGATGGTATCAGAGCACACGCTGACTGTAGGACACGACCACTAAGCTAAAGACCTAGATCACTACTCACTCTCTTCTCTTCTGACTTCTCATCTTTTCTACTCTTTAGGATGGCGGATGCAAGGAATAAGTTCACACAACCAGATGAAGATACACCCTTTGGACGCCACTTGAAGGAAGTCACTAGATACCTGAACATAGGAGTACCAAGCTTCACGGGAACCTACAACGCCACTTTACCTGAAGAAGAGCGCTGGATAATGCAAGTTCAAGTTCCAGGAAGGACGTTCATGCCAGTCACTGAGCCCATAGAGTTTTCTTTTGATGCACCAACTTGGAGTCTAGGAAAGAGTATGGCAGCTCACATCGCCATGGGACGCATTGGAGAAGTCTACCGCAAGGACCTTAAGGATACTATATACCAGATTTGTGGGCGCCGAGATGAACACAGGGAGATGATCAGCACCAGGAAAGATAGATCAATTGCAGCTTTTATCCAGGAGTTAAATCAGCACATTCGACGACAGGAGAATCAGATGTGCGCCGACATGATAGATCTGAAGAAGGATAAGACTAGAATCAAGGAACTGGAGGAAGAACTCAAGGCTACACGTGAAGATTATGAAGAAGAAATTGAAGTATTGGTGGAGAAGAATGACGATCTGATCAAGAAGATTGGAATATTTATGGGAGGCCCGACACCAGTAGATGAAGACGAAGAACCGAAGGAGATTAGCCCGGAAGACTACATCATCATCGACGGCACCGACTCGGAACAAGATAGTAGCAACGATGACTATGTTGATGAAGCAGGAGCAGATATCATGGAGTCTACAACCGTAGAATATTTCTAGTAGACCACCTCATCAGTAGTAGTAGTCCACCATGTAAATATAGTAGACCGAGCACTTTGCGATAGTTAAATCGATTGTATGCCTTTGTTTGATTAAATGAAGTGAATTGTTTGCTTTTGCCTCATGTGCATATGGGTAGTGTTTTCTCTTTAGACCCCCCTCTATTCTTATATCTCATCTTTTCTAAACCCTCAGATGCCTCCGAGACGTGACCCCGGATTTGCCTTTCCGCCGGAGCTCACTCAGTTGATCCAGCAGCAGAACACCCTGATGCAGTTGCTAGTTCAGAATCAGAATCAGGGGAACAACAACAACAACCCACCACCACCACCACCTGTTGACCACTTAGCCCGTTTTCTTAGGCTGAATCCGCCGGTGTTTTCCAGTAGCATCGAGCCGATAGTAGCAGATGATTGGCTCCGCAAGACAGCTAGGGAGTTGACCACAGCAGGATGCACAGATGCGGAGAAGGTGAAGTTTGCCGCGCATCAGTTAGAAGGACCCGCAACATCCTGGTGGGAGAATTTCACAGCCACCTTCCCAGTCGACACTGTCACATGGGACCAATTTCAGCAGGCTTTTCTTACTGCCCATGTTTCAGTAGGAGCAATGGCCATGAAGAAGCGTGAGTTTCGTAACTTGCGCCAAGGAGGACGGGCAGTTGGCCAGTATGTGGAGGAGTTTAGTAAGCTAGGACGTTATGCCCCAGATGACGTTGCTACGGATGCAGCTAAGCAGGAGAAATTCCTGGAAGGACTGAATGATGAGTTGAGTATGCAGTTGATGGTAGCCACCTTCAACAACTACCAGGAGTTGGTAGATCGTGCTCTTATGATTGAAGGGAAGCAGCAGCAAATTGAGAACCGCAAGAGGAAGTATGGACAAGGAAAGTATAATTAAGGAGCTCAGCAGAAGCCACGTTTTACCCCTAGACCGGGAGGACATTTTCAGCATACCCATGGAGTAGGTAGCTCGCACAATCACAATGGCACCAAGAATGGTAATGGGAATGGAGGAAGCAATGGCCAGAACCGCAGCACCCCATCAACCCCAGCCAAGAGAGATCTGAGTCAAGTCACCTGTTTCAAGTGTTCCAAGACCGGACATTATGCCAATGAATGTCCTGAAGGCCAAAACGGCAATGGAAGCTCTGGAAATAAGCCGAACCCTTTCAGCAGGGGACAGGTGAACCACGTTAATGTGGAGGAGGTTGAAACTCAGCCCGATGCAGTAATAGGTAAGTTTTTGGTTAAGTCATTTACTGCACTCGTTCTTTTTGATACTGGTGCATTGCATTCATACATCTCAAGGGTATTTGTGGATAAGTATAACCTACCAACCCAAGCCCTTAGGTCCCCCATGTTAGTAACCTCGCTAGGAGCAGAGTATGTGGCTAGTCTATGGTGTGATCGGTTACCGTTAAGGATTGGTAACTATGTTTTTCCCTCAGACCTAGTAGTATTGGAATCTCAAGGATTGGATGTGATATTAGGCATGGATTGGTTATCAAAGTATGAAGGGAATATTGAGTGTGCTAGTAAGACAATTTTGCTCACAACGCCAGAAGGAAGAAGGATCAAGTATGTATCCCGACATGCGCCGAACACGACACAAGTAAATTCCTTATCAGGAGTTGTGCAGGAGGAAGTACCAGTGGTAAAGGATTTTCCTGATGTATTTCCCGAAGAGTTGCCAGGCATGCCACCGGATAGAGACATTGAGTTTTTGATTGAGCTTCTGCCAGGCACTGGGCCAATATCAAAGAGACCATATAGGATGCCAGCCAAGGATTTGGTGGAAATTAAGAAGCAGATTAAGGAGTTACTGGATAAGGGATATATTTGCCCAAGTTCTTTGCCTTGGGGATCACCAGTACTTCTAGTGGAGAAGAAGGATGGATCGTTAAGGATGGTTGTTGATTATCGAGGATTGAACGAAGTAACGATCAAGAACAAGTACCCACTACCAATGATCAACGATCTGTTTGATCGATTGTAAGGAGCTAAAGTATTTTCCAAGATCGATTTGCGATCAGGATACCACCAGTTGAAGATTCGAGAACATGATATTCCGAAGACAGCTTTTACCACCAGGTATGGGCTGTATGAGTATACCGTTATGTCATTTGGTCTGACTAACGCGCCTGCCTATTTTATGAACATGATGAACAAAGTGTTTATGGAGTTTTTGGATAAGTTCGTCATAGTGTTCATTGATGATATCCTGGTATATTCGAAGAATGAAGAGGAGCATAAGGAGCATTTGCGTTTGGTACTTGGAAAGCTCAGAGAACACCAATTATATGCCAAGTTTAGCAAATGTGAGTTTTGGTTGAAGGAAGTAGGATTCCTCGGGCATGTTATATCCGGACAAGGTATAGCAGTAGATCCCGCTAAAGTTGAAACCGTGACCAAGTGGGAAGCCCCAACAACAGTTGGAGAGATCCGGAGTTTTCTTGGACTCGCAGGATACTACCGGAGGTTTATTGAGAATTTATCAAAGATTGCGAAGCCTATGACGGAGTTGTTGAAGAAGGATACTAAGCTCAAATGGACTGAGGAGTGTGAGTCTAGTTCCCAGGAGTTGAAGAAACGCTTGGTTACCTCACTGGTGTTGATTTTGCCAGATCAAACCAAGGATTATGAGGTGTATTGCGACGCTTCACGTCGAGGACTTGGAGCAGTGCTTATGCAGGATGGAAGAGTTGTTTCGTATGCTTCACGACAACTGAAGCCTCACGAATTGAATTATTCCACGCATGATTTGGAGTTAGCAGCCGTAGCACATGCCTTGAAGACATGGAGACATTTCCTCATCGGAAATCATTGTGAGGTGTACATGGATCACAAGAGTTTGAAGTACATTTTCACGCAGAAGGAGTTTAACCTCAGACAAAGGAGATGGTTGGAGCTCATCAAGGATTATGATATGAGATTGCATTATCATCCCGGGAAGGCTAATGTAGTAGCTGATGCATTAAGCCGCAAGAGCCTTGTCAATACGTTAATGACGGGAGAAATACCCAAGGAGTTAGCAGAAAATCTTCGTGAACTATGCTTGGAAATAGTTCCGAGAGGCTGTGTAGCAGCATTGGAAATTCAGTCAACTTTGATGGACAAAATCAGGGAAGCTCAGAAATCTGACAAGGAGATTGCTTCTATAAAGGAGAAAATGAAAGAAGCAAAAGCTAAAGGATTTCATGAGGATGAGCACGACACCCTATGGTTTGAAGACCGTGTTTATGTACCCAATGACCCGGAGATCAGAAAGTTGATTCTGCAAGAGGCACATGATTCACCATATTCGATTCACCCAGGAAATACCAAGATGTATTTGGGTTTGAAGGATATTTTCTGGTGGACCGGAATGAAGAAGGATATTGCGGAGTATGTAGCAGTTTGTGACGTATGTCAGAGAGTAAAGGCAGAGCATCAAAAGCCAGCAGGATTGTTGCAACCATTGCCGATACCCGAATGGAAGTTGGATAAGCTGGGCATGGATTTTATCACGGGATTACCAAGGACTCGTTCAGGCTATGACTCGATTTGGGTTGTAGTTGATCGATTGACGAAGGTAGCTCATTTCATCCCAGTAAAGACCACTTACACCAGTGCTAAGTTGGCGAAGATATACATGACCAGGATCGTATGTTTGCATGGAGTTCCGAGGAGCATCGTATCAGATAGAGGAACCCAGTTTACCTCAAAGTTCTGGAAGCAGTTGCATGAGACTTTGGGTACTAGGCTAGAATTTAGTACAGCTTTTCATCCGCAGACAGATGGACAGACCGAGAGAGTCAATCAGATTTTGGAGGATATGCTGAGAGCTTGTGCGCTAGATTATGGATCTAGTTGGGACGATAATTTGCCATATGCAGAGTTATCTTACAATAATAGCTATCAGACCAGTTTGAAGATGGCCCCTTTTGAAGCTCTGTACGGAAGGAGGTGCAGGACACCATTGTCATGGGACGAAGTTGGAGACCGCCAGTTGTTTGGACCAGATCTGATTAAAGAGTCTGAACAGAAGGTGAAATTGATTCACGATAGGCTCAAGGTAGCCCAGTCCAGGCAGAAGAGCTACGCAGATTCTAAACGCAAAGAGACAGTTTACGAAGTCGGAGACATAGCTTATCTTCGAGTATCCCCACTTCGAGGGATTAAGCGCTTTGGAGTTAAGGGAAGTTAGCACCACGATTTGTAGGGCCATATCGAGTTTTGGACCGTATGGGAGAAGTGGCCTACAAGTTGGAATTGCCAGGAGGATTGACAGGAATTCATGATGTGTTCCACGTTTCTCAGTTAAAGAAGTGTGAAGAAGTGTCACGCGGAGATGGCTGACATACCTTTGAGAGACACAGTGCCATTGGAAGCAATTCAGTTGGATAACGATTGACCTATGAGGAGAAACCAGTCAAGATTCTCGAGTTTGCCAGCCGAGTTCACTCCAGCAAGGTTATCAAGTTTTGCAAAGTTCAAGTGGAGCCACCACACGGATGAAGCCACCTGGGAGCGAGAGGAAGATTTGCTCAAGGACCACCCTCACCTATTTTCTAGCCAACCCGAATCTCGAGGCGAGATTCATCTTAAGGGGGGTAGGTTTGTAACATCCCAAATTTTCAATTTGGAATGTTATACATTAGATCATCATGCATATCATATTTTATTTTGCTTTTGGTTTTGATCCTAGAAAATCCTAAGCAACTCAAGGACCCACGGAGAGAGTTGGGGATTTCATTATTTACATATTTGAGTTTTCTCAAATTTTGTAAACAGGATCATTTGATTTTATTTATTTTATCATCAATTATTTCTATTACAAAAATATGAGAGAGGGAATAAAATGACTTTCCCAAAATATAGAAATATTGAGGATTTAATAAAAAATCAAATAAGATTTATTTCGGGGTTTTTCGGTATTTTTATTTGAATTTAGGAAAAATGCGCGTTTTTCAAAATTGCATTTAGGGCCCAAATAAATGTTCACTTTATCGGGCTTGATTTTAGAAACCCGGGAAAATTTATTTCAGGATTTTTGGAGTCCGTTTAGTATTTCTTTTTATTTTTTTTCCGAACGTAATTATTTAAAAAAAAAGAGCGGAACCGACTATGGGCCGTACTCGGCCAGGACTCCCCTGGCCGGGGCCTTTATAAGCCGGGGCAAGCCAGCCCGAAGGCCAGCCGCCCCGAAACCCTAGGCCCAGCCGCCGCCGCCGCCGATCCGCTGGAGCCGCGCGTCGCCCGAGGTTCGCCGCCCTCGAAATCCGTGCCGTTTTTTTTTCCGTTCGTCGTTTTTCTTTTTCTCGGATTTTTCCGCGGTTATTTTCTGATCGCGATTTCTGATCCGATTTTCGTTTTAGTATAACTTTTCGCTCGTTTATCGGAATCAGGCGATTCAAGCGCCTGGAGTTTCGTCTCGAAACCCTCTTTCCGAATAATCAACTTAAACAAGTTTTTGCTACTGTAAAATTTGACTTAGATCCAGATTACTAGAACGAAGTTGTTTTCCGTTTGATTTCTTTTGCTTCGTTCGATTTGATTCTTTTTGCAAACCAGGGTTCTTCAGTTGAACTTTCTGGTTAGATCTTCTATTTGAGTTTTACCTGTGCATTAGATGAGTACTTATTGTATGCTTGTTTGTTTGTCTGCGATAGAATACCCGGAGTGCGCCGCCTGTTACTTTGAATCTCTAGGTTTCGCGGATCATCAGCAAGGCAAGTAACACTTTGATCATACCTTTTTCTACAACCCAGTTTTATTGCATTAGATCAATCCTCACACATTGCATGATTAGGATCTAATTAAATTGTGGGATGGGAAGTAGATGAGGTAGTACCTATCACCTGTTTATTATCAAACCTTTGGGAGTTATTCTCTACGTTTGCTTATTATGCCATGCTATGCTAGTAGACGTGGATTGGGTGAGTGATATCCATGACAGATGTGAGATTGTTAATTAATGGTTTATCTAAGGTGGCAACCTAAACACACATCTGGGTGGATTGAGGCACCTGGGTATTCCAGGACTTGCCTGTTTTTCTTTTGGACCGCCACCCAGGCTCAAAGGGATCATGAGATTATTCATACTAGAAACTTCCGTGTGCAGCCACAAGCCATTATGGGCTCTGGCATAGTTGATTAGGTCGTGCGAACTCTTACAGGGTAGACTAGCAGATGTAGGGGTTGTAGGTGGTACGGTCTACCCGATCGTAAGGTGCTAGCGCTTCTGAAAGACTATGTCTCGGTCATCCGTTTCTCAAACACCATGTAGTGCGAGAAATCCAACGGAGGCGATCCAGTCTTGTGGGGAAAAGTGCGCAAACCTCTGCAGAGTGTAATAAACTAATCATGGTTAGTCGTGTCCCCGGTTATGGACATGTTGAGTATCTAGTACCTGGATTATCATGTGAATCTCACCATGTTACTCTAAAAGTTAATTTTGTTGGGTTTTGTTAATAATGATGCTTAATTGGGATTGAGAATGCTGTCAACCATTCTCAATGTTTAACAACCACCATGATAGTTAAATAAATTTATTCCTTTGAAGTAGGGAAAAATTGGTTTACGCAAAACTGTAACCATAGAGCTTTCCACCAGCCAAATATGCATGTAGTATAGCTATTTCATTTCCATTACTCTCTATGTGTTACCTTGCCAGCATATTCCATGTGCTGACCCGTTTTCGGGCTGCAACGTTAATGTTGCAAACTTTTCAGATGACGATTAAGGAGTTTTTAGGTCGTGGTTCTATACTCAGTGATGCCGTTGGAGTTGATGGACTCACTTATCTTCCAAGCCTTCCGCTGTTATCGTTATTAGATGGCCTTAAGCCATATTTATTGTAATAAGTTCTCTTTTGAGACACTCGATGTAATAAGTGTGTGATTGCTACTCTGCTATAAATCCTTTGAGTACTGTGTGGTGTCAGCATTACTGATCCAGGGATGACACCGGAGCACAGAGATCAGACTGTTTGAGGTCTGGTCGCTACAGGTCGCTACATGCGGCCTCCAAGGCGCTGTTCGGCGGCAGAGCTATATCATGCCCATCGAGACAGTGCGGCGCGCTTGGCTGTGGCTCGAGTCCGTCGAAGATCAAGTCTCCGCGGATGTCAGCCGTGTAGTTTAAGCTTCCAAACCTTACTTGATGGCCAGGGGCGTTGCTTTCGATCTGCTCCAGGTGGCCGAAGACGAAGATCTGTCCGGGGAGAAAAGTCTCACCCTGGACCGTATCTTTGTTGATGATCAAATGAGCCATCGGGCCTAAAGGCGACGACACAGAGGAACTCTCAATGAAAGCACTAATGTCGGTGTCAAAATCGGAGGATCTCGGGTAGGGGGTCCCGAACTGTGCGTCAAGGCCGGATGGTAACAGGAGACAAGGGACACGATGTTTTTTACCCAGGTTCGGGCGCTCTCGATGGAGGTAATACCCTACTCCTGCTTGATTAATATTGATGATATGGGTGGTACAAGAGCAGATCTACCACGAGATCAAGGAGGCTAAACCCTAGAAGCTAGCCTATGGTATGATTGTTGTGTATGGAGTTGATTGCCTACGGACTACAACCCTCCGGTTTACATAGGCACCGGATAGGGTTAGGGTTACACATAGTCGGTTACAATGGTAGGAGATCTTGAATATCCGCATCGCCAAGCTTGCCTTCCACGCCAAGGAAAGTCCCATCCGGACACGGGACGAAGTCTTCAATCTTGTAT
Source organism: Triticum urartu (assembly GCF_003073215.2). Taxonomy (NCBI): domain Eukaryota; kingdom Viridiplantae; phylum Streptophyta; class Magnoliopsida; order Poales; family Poaceae; genus Triticum; species Triticum urartu. The sequence continues at coordinate 307,592,721 of NC_053023.1, forward strand.
CTTCATAGTCCAGGAGTCCGGCTGAAGGTATAGTCCGGCTACCCGAACACTCCCTAATCCAGGACTCCCTCACCCGTGTTTGATCTTAAACCTTTGCCTGATAATCTTCAATATGCTTATCTTGATGAAAAGAAGATATATCATGTTATTATTAGTGCTAACCTTTCAGAGCATGAAGAAGAAAGATTATTGAAAACTCTGGAGAAGCATCGTGCTGCTATTGGATATACTCTTGATGATCTTAAGGGCATTAGTCCCACTCTATGTCAACATAAAAGAAATTTGGAAGCAGATGCCAAACCAGTTCGTGATCCTCAACGACGTCTGAATCCTAAAATGAAAGAAGTGGTAAGAAAAGAAATACTAAAGCTTCTGGAGGCTGGTATAATCTATCCCATTGCTAATAGTTAGTGGGTAAGTCCTGTCCATTGTGTCCCTAAGAAGGGAGGTATTACTGTTGTTCCTAATGATAAAGATGAATTGATTCCACAAAGAATCATCACAGTTTATAGGATTGTAATTGATTTCCGCAAATTAAATAAAGCTACTAAGAAAGATCATTACCCCTTACCTTTTATTGATCAAATGCTAGAAAGATTATGCAAACATACACACTATTGCTTTCTATATGGTTATTCTGGTTTCTCTCAAATACCTGTGTCGGCTAGAGATCAATCAAAGACTACTTTTACATGCCCTTTTGGTACTTTTGCTTATAGACGTATGCCTTTTGGTTTATATAATGCACCTGCTACCTTTCAAAGATGCATGATGGCTATATTCTCTGACTTTTGTGAAAAGATTTGTGAGGTTTTCATGGACGACTTTTCCGTCTATGGTTCCTCTTTTGATGATTGCTTGAGCAATCTTGATCGAGTTTTGCAGAGATGTGAAGAAACTAATCTTGTCTTGAATTGGGAAAAGTCCCACTTTATGGTTAATGAAGGTATTGTCTTGGGGCATAAAGTTTCTAAAAGAGGTATTGAAGTTGATAAAGCCAAGGTTGACGCTATTGAAAAGATGCCATGTCCCAAGGACATCAAAGGTATAAGAAGTTTCCTTGGTCACGCCGGATTTTATAGGAGGTTCATTAAGGACTTCTCAAAAAAAATTCGGCCTCTGACTAATTTATTGCAAAAAGATATACCATTTGTCTTTGATGATGATTGTCTTTGATGATGATTGTGTAGTCTCTGCACCTGTTGTTCAGCCACCTGATTGGAATTTACCCTTTGAAATTATGTGTGATGCTAGTGATTATGCTGTAGGTGTTGTTCTAGGGCAAAGAGTTGATAAGAAATTAAATGTTATTCATTATGCTAGTAAGACTCTAGAAAAAGAGCTTTTAGCAGTTGTATTTGCTTGTGATAAGTTTAGATCTTATATTGTTGATTCTAAAGTAACTATTCAAACTGATCATGCTACTACTAAATACCTTATGGAAAAGAAAGATGCTAAGCCTAGACTTATTAGATGGGTTCTCTTGCTACAAGAATATTATTTGCATATTGTTGATAGAAAGGGAGCTGAGAACCCCGTTGCAGACAACTTGTGTAGGTTAGAGAATATTCTTGATGACCCACTACCTATTTATGATAGCTTTCCTAATGAACAATTAAATGTTATAAGTACTTCTCATAGTACTCCATGGTATGCTAATTATGCTAATTATATTGTTGCTAAGTTTATACCACCTAGCTTCACATACCAGCAAAAGAAAAAGTTTTTCTATGATTTAAGACATTACTTTTGGGATGACCCACATCTTTATAAAGAAGGAGTATATGGTGTTATTAGACGTTGTGTACCTGAGCATGAACAGGAATAGATCATACGCAAGTGTCACTTTGAGGCTTATGGAGGACACCACGCTGGAGATAGAACTGCACATAAGGTATTGCAATCTGGTTTTTATTGGCGTACTCTCTTCAAGGATGCCCGTATGTTTGTCTTGACTTGTGATGAATGTCAAAGAATTGGTAATATTAGTAGAGGTCAAGAAATGCCTATGAATTATTCTCTTGTTATTGAACCGTTTGATGTTTGGGGCTTTGATTATATGGGACATTTTCCTGCCTCTAATGGATACACACATATTTTAGTTGCTATTGATTACGTTACTATGTGGGTAGAAGCTATTCCAACTAGTAGTGCTGATCATAACACTTCTATTAACATGCTTAAGGAAGTTATTTTCCCGAGGTTTGGAGTCCCTAGATACTTAATGACTGATGGTGGTTCCCACTTTATTCATGGTGCTTTCCGTAAAATGCTTGCTAAATATGATGTTAATCATAGAATTGCATCTCCTTATCACCCTCAGTCTAGTGGTTAAGTAGAATTGAGCAATAGAGAGCTCAAATTAATTTTGCAAAAGACTGTTAATAGGTCTAGAAAGAATTGGTCCAAGAAACTTGATGATGCATTATGGGCTTATAGACCTGCATATAAAAATCCTATGGGTATGTCTCCGTATAAAATGGTTTATGGAAAAGCATGTCACTTACCTCTCGAACTAGAACATAAGGCATATTGGGCTATTAAAGAGCTCAATTATGATTTTAAACTTGCCGGAGAGAAGAGGTTATTTGATATTAGCTCAGTTGATGAATGGAGAACCCAAGCTTATGAAAATGCCAAGTTGTTTAAAGAAAAAGTTAAAAGATGGCATGACAAAAGGATACAAAAGTGTGAGTTTAATGTAGGTGATTATGTATTGCTATATAACGCTCGTTTAAGATTTTTTGCAGGAAAACTTCTCTCTAAATGGGAAGGCCCCTATGTTATCGAAGAGGTCTATCGTTCCGGTGCCATAAAGATCAACAACTTCAAGGGCACAAATCCGAAAGTGGTAAACGGTCAAAGAATCAAACATTATATCTCAGGTAATCCCATAAATGTTGAAACCAATATTATTGAAACCGTAACCCCGGAGGAATACATAAGAGACACTTCCCGGAACGTTTCAGACTCCGAAAAGGAATAGGTATGTGGTACGGTAAATAAAACGACTCCAAAACAATTTTTAAGGCAATATTTCTCCGTTTTGGAATATTTAGAAAAATAGAAAAATAAGTAGCAGTCAGGGAAGGACATGAGGGCCCAACGAGGGTGGTGGGCGCGCCCTACCACCTGGGCACGCCCCCCTACCTCGTGAGCACCTCGTGTGCCCTCCGGACTCCGTTTTCTTGCACGATACATATTTTGGTCGGTAAAAATTCATTATATAACCTCCCGAAGGTTTTGACTCCCGTATCACGCAAATATCCTCTATTTTCGTTTCGAGCTGTCCCGTTGCAGATTAAATCAACATTTCTTCCCAGGATTCGGAAGGAGAAAGCTATGTGGATGATTACTTAGCAAATCCAAAGGTCTATGGAGATGTGGAACACGATGGATGGACAACGGAGGAAGAAGAGGACTATGAACCCAAGGGGAAGGAGGAGATGAGCTCAGATGAAGATGAAGCACCATTACCTCAACTTGGGGACATGCATGTGGAGTTCAAAAAGTCAAGTCTCCCTGATAGGGTAAAGAAACCCAAGTTCGAGTTTATCCCTTTTTGTCTCTTGCAGGAAAATAAGCAAGACCTATGCAAAAAGATATTAACCCTGGAGTGGGAGATTGATGATCTGAGGGATCAAAAGGCCGTCCTCAAGCGCAAATTAAGGGAGAAGCCTAAGCCATCAACTAAGACAACATCACCACCACCTTCTTCACCGACAAAGGAGACATAATCACATGGGTATGGGCACTCCCCTTGGCAACTGCCAAGATTGGGGGAGGTGCACCGGTATCGTATCACAATCACAACTCCTATCTTTACCATGTTTCTTAGGTCGATCCTATTAGTAGTATCTTGATCTAGTAGAATAAAGTTTATGGCATGATCTAGTTTTGAGTTTTGCTTTATGATCTCTCTATGTAATTGAGTCCATGAGCTATATATATAATAAAGATTAGTGTTGAGTCAAGGGCTTGACTATTTTGCCATGATCTTGGGTGAATAAAAGAAAAGAGAAAAGAATAAAAAGAAACAAAAAGTTCATATTGATCTTATTGAGAGTAATGACTTCACATAGAAAGAGTATGATGATTAAAAGTTGTTGGGAGTTGGCAAGCATAGCTTTGGTCATTGTTGCAATTAATAGGAAGTAATAAGGAAAGAGAGGTTTTCACACATAGATATATTATCATTGACATCTTTTATGATTGGGAGCACTCATTAAAATATGACATGCTAAAGAGTTGATGTTGGACAAGGAAGACAACGTAATGAGTTATGTCTTTTATATCTGATATAAAGTATGTTGTCATGGATCCTCTAACTTGTTGATCTTGCCATTCCCCCTCATGCTAGCCAAATTTTCAGCACCAAGTAGAAATACTACTTGTGCTTCCAAATACCCTTAAACCAGTTTTGCCATGAGAGTCCACCATATCTACCTATGGATTGAGTAAGATCCTTCAAGTAAGTTGTCATGGGTGCAAAGCAATAAAAATTGCTCTAAATATGTATGATTGATTGGTGTGGGAAAAATAAACTTTATACGATCTTGTGATGTGGAAGTAATAAAAGCGACGGACTGCATAATAAAGGTTCATATCACAAGGGGCAATATAAAGTGACGTTCTTTCGCATTGAGATTTTATGCATCCAACCATAAAAGCGCATGGCAACCTCTGCTTCCCTCTGCGAAGGGCCAATCGTTTATTATTATCTTCAACCTTATGCAAGAATCATGGTGATCTTCACCTTTTCTTTTTCATTTTATCCTTTGGCAAGGTCAGCATGTTGGAAACAACATGATATATATATATCTAATTGGATGTAGGGGAGCATGAACCATTATTGTTGACATTACCCTTGAGGTAAAAGGTTGTGGGGCAAAACTATAAGCCCCTATCTTTCTCTGCGTCTGATTAAAACTCCGTAACCACAAGTATCGCGTGAGTGTTAGTAATTATGGAGGACTAAATGATAGTTGAGTATGTGGACTTGCTTTTTAGCTCTGACATAGACTCTTTCCGATGTTATGATAAATTACAATTGCTTCAATGATTGAGATTATAGTTTTTCAGAGGCCGATAAGGTTTATGATTTATACTTTTGCATTGTGAATAGATCATCACTTCAACATAAGTAATCATATGACAAAATCTATATATGTTGCTGTTATGAGAATAATCATGATACCCTCATGTCCGTATTTTATTTTTGTAGACGCCTCTACGTCTAAACATGAGGACATATTTATTGTTATCGACTTTTCGCTTGAGGACAAGCGAGGTCTATGCTTGGGGGAGTAGATACGTCCATTTTGCATCATGCTTTTATATCGATATTTATCACATTATGGACTATTATTTCACTTCATGTCACAATACTTATGCCTATTCTCTCTTATTTTACAAGGTTTACATAAGGAGGGAGAATGCCGGCAGTTGGAATTCTGGGCTGGAAAAGGAGCAAATAATAGAGACCTATTCTGCGTAACTCCAAAAGTCATGAAACTCCACGGAACATCTTAAAACAAATAAAGAAAAATCCTCGCCAAAGATGAAGGCCAGGGGGCCCACACCCTGCTCATGAGGGTGGGAGCGCGACCCCCCTACCTCGTGGGCCCCCTGGTGGCTCTCTGACGTCCATCTTCTCATGTATGAAGTCTTTCGATGAGAAAAAAATAAGAAGGAACTTTTTGGGACGAGACTCCGCCGCCACGAGGCGGAACCTTGGCGGAACCAATCTAGAGATCCGGCAGAGCTGTTCTGCCGGGGATACTTCCCTCCGGGAGGGCGAAATCATCACCATCGTCATCACCAACGGTCCTCTCATCAGGAGAGGGCAATCTCCACCAACATCTTCACCAGCACCATCTCATCTCCAAACCCTAGTTCATCTCTTGTATCCAATTCTTGTCTCAAAGTCTGGGATTGGTGCTAGTAGGTTGCTAGTAGTGTTGATTACTCCTTGTAGTTGATGCTAGTTGGTTTATTTGGTGGAAGATCATATGTTCAGATCCTATATGCATATTATTACCCCTCTGATTATGAACATGAATATGCTTTGTGAGTAATTACGTTTGTTCCTGAGGACGAGGGAGAAGTCTTGCTATTAGTAGTCATGTGAATTTGGTATTCGTTTGATATTTTGATAAGATGTATGTTGTCTAGCCTCTAGTGGTGTTATGTGAATGTCGACTACATAACACTTCACCATTATTTGGTCCTAGAGGAAGGCATTGGGAAGTAATAAGTAGATGATGGGTTGCTAGAGTGACAGAAGCTTAAACCCTAGTTTATGCGTTGCTTCGTAAGGGGCTGATTTGGATCCACATGTTTCTTGCTATGGTTAGGTTTACCTTAATACTTTTGTTGTAGTTGTGAATGCTTGCAATAGAGGTTAATCATAAGTGGGATGCTTGTTCAAGTAAGAACAGCACCAAAGCACCGGTCCACCCAAAGTATCGAACGCGAATCATATGAACGTGATGAAAACTAGCTTGACGATATTCCCATGTGTCCTCGGGAGCGCTTTTCCTATTATAAGAGTTTGTTCCGGCTTGTCCTTTGCTACCAAAGGATTGGGCCACCTTGCTGCACTTTATTTACTTTTGTTACTTGTTGCTCGTAACAATTTATCCTATCACAAAACTATTTGTTACCACTTATTTCAGTACTTGCAGAGAATACCTTGCCGAAAACCGCTTATCATTTCCTTCTGCTCCTCGTTGGGTTTGAAACTCTTACTTATCGAAAGGACTACGATAGATCCCCTATACTTGTGGGTCATCAGATACAGGGGAAGCATAATATCTCACCCAAATCTAGCAAATCCTACATCCAGCTGTATCCATCCTTCAGCACATAACCAAGAAACCTTCGGAAATCGTTTACCTCAACCTTTGAAAAGCATCCGTTATACGAGTTATGGCAATACTCCCTAACTACCGCCCCAGTACTGGGTGGCGTTGAGGTTATCTCACCAACAACTGCATAAAAGAGATTTTCGATGTCGGCGAAACTCAGGTATTCCAGAACTGCAACGATAAAAGTGTGACGACAACACCTCGGAGCTCAACTCCTCGGGACACTGCCACAACCCCTAAATGTCAGGAGGCACCAAGAAGTCACAAAACCATCGGAATGATTCCAAGATACACTCCGTCAGGATGCCTCACCAGAGCGACGAAGGGACTAAGGAGTAAAAAGAATCCTACTCTCCGATATATATAATCCTAAATGACTCAAAACATTTTTCTAGACTCAACAATGCCAACGATTCGATCAAGCAGGGGGCTCCTAAAGTCGGGAAGGCTCTGATACCAACTTGTAACACCCTCGATGCGGCTATATCTCCCACGTGTCGAAGCACGACTTAGAGGCATAACCGCATTGAATGCAATGTCGCAAGAGAGGTAATCTTCACACAACCCATGTAATGAATAAGGAAAAGGATACATAGTTGGCTTACAATCGCCACTTCACACAATACATGAATATAACATTGCAACATCCAGATACAATCAAGGTCCGACTACGGAACCAAAATAAAAGAATACTACCCCTAATGCTACAGATCCCCGACCGACCCCAACTGGGCTCCACTACTGATCAACTGAAACGAAACAACACTATGAACAAGATCTTCATCGAGCTCCTCCTTGAGCTTGGTTGCATCACCTGCACGGTATCAACAACACCAGCAAACTGGGTTTGGAAGTAATCTGTGGGTCACGGGGGACTCAGCAATCTCACACCCTCGTGATCAAGACTATTTAAGCTTATGGGTAGGGAAAAGGTATGAGGTGGAGCTGCAGCAGGCACTAGCATATATGGTGGCTAACATACGCAAATGAGAGCGAGAAGAGAAGGCAAAGGTACGGTCGAGAATCTATGATCAAGAAGTGATCCTAGACTACTTACGTTCAAGCATAAATCCAACATCGTGTCCACTCCCGAACTCCGCCGGAAAGAGACCATCACGGTTACACACGCGGTTGATGCATTTTAATTAAGATAAGTTTCAGGTTTTCTACAACCGAACATTAACAAATTCCCATCTGCCCGTAACCGCGGGCACGGATTTCAAAAGTTCAAATCCCTGCAGGGGTGTCCCAACTTAGCCCATCACAAGCTCTCATGGTCAACGAAGGATATTCCTTCTCCCAAGAAAATCCGATGAGACTCGGCATCCCGGTTACAAGACATCCTCGACAATGGTAAAACAAATCCAGCAAGACCGCCCGATGCGCCGACATCCCGATAGGAGCTGCACATATCTCGTTCTCAGGGCACACCGGATAAGCAATCCGTACAACTAACACCAGCTCTCGAGTTTCCCCGAGGTGGCGCTGCAAGGGGCTCTAGTTTGGACCAACACTCAGACAAGCACTGTCCCAAGGGGGTTAAAATAAGATGACCCTCGGGATGCGTGACTCCCAAGGGAAAAAGGCTAGGTGGCGAATGGTAAAACCAAGGTTGGGCCTTGCTGGAGGAGTTTTATTCAAAGCGAACTGTCAAGGGGTTCCCATTATAACCCAACCGTGTAAGGAACACAAAAATCCGGGAACATAATACCGATATGACGGAAACTAGGGCGGCAAGAGTGGAACAAAACACCAGGCATAAGGCTGAGCCTTCCACCCTTTACCAAGTATATAGATGCATTAATTAAATAAGAGATATTGTGATATCCCAACAAAATATCCATGTTCCAACAAGGAATAACTCCAATCTTCACCTGCAACTAACAACGCTATAAGAGGGGCTGAGCAAAGCGGTAACGTAGCCAAACAATGGTTTGCTAGGACAAGGTGAGTTAGAGGCTTGGCTTAACAATATGGGAGGCATGATAAGCAAGTGGTAGGTATCGCAGCATAGGCATAGCAAAAGAGCGAGCAACTAGCAAGCAAAGATAGAAGTGATTTCGAGGGTATGGTCATCTTGCCTGAAATCCCGCAAGGAAGAAGAACGAGTCCATGAAGAAGATAAACGGGCGTAGACGAACGGATCCTCACAAACGTGATGTTATCGGAACTAACCCGAAGAAGCAACACCGGAAAGAAAGCAAACAACATAGTAAACAACCACCACATAAACATGGCATGATGCACAATCAAGTATGATGCATGTCCGGTTTTAAATATGCATGGCATGGCAAAGTGCACAAACAACACTACAAGTTAAGTGGAGCTCAATATGCATCAGGATGCATATTGACAAACACCACAATCCATTATTTACTTCACTCTCGGTTAGGTACTCAACAATATTAAATGTTGGTTAACATGGGAAGGGTGAAGCATAACAAAACTATACTATCTAAACAATTTAAATGGGGCCGGTTATAACAAACAACAAATCCGGTAAATCCCCATATGCCTTAGTAATTTAATGCAACAACAATTTTAAACATTTTAATTGTTGTTATCATGATGCGGATAACATGTGCAAGTTTATGCAATTTATGAAAAATGTTGGCATAGTAAGATATGAGGCATTTGTCATCGTCGTGGAAACGAAAGGGGTGCCACGGCAACGACAACGGAAATGGTGCCACGACAACTCGATTGAGATACCGATGCAAAGGAAAAGTGTGCGGATGCGTGCAAAAGATGGTGGGGCACTCCTGGATACCGGGTGTCCCATGTGTCGACGACGGTGACAAGGCAAAAGAGGGGCAACATGCACTGACAATTCGGGCACGGCGAAAGCTCGAACATCTCATACATCGCAAGCATTCATTCACGGACGTCATCTCGGGGTTATACCTTCGAAGCGTGCATTATTGGAGCGGTTCGGGTCGAGCGGTGTAGTCGTTCACGATCGTCGTGGGATGTAGTCGTTCTCGTGGCGACGGTAGTCATTCACGTTCTTAGTCTCACAAGTTTCCATAGATGTTCAGGGTCACGGCGAGAAACTTGATGTCCACGGAGTCTTTGAGGGTTGACGGTAGTGGTACTTGGCAAAATGCGCGTCGACGGCAGTTGTACTCGTATCGTCATGGTACTTGGCGATTTCGGAGACGGCGGAAGACGAACTTGGCAGTCCTTGTTGACCTAGTACTTGGCGTTATTTCCGGTTCGGTGATCGTTTTAGGCGTCAGGCATCGTGGAGGAACTTGATGTTCTTAGCGATTCCGAAGATGGCGGTAGTGGAAGTAGTGGTTCCCGTTCCATAGTCGAACTTGTCGAATCCGAACTCTTCGAGGGTTGTCGTGGTACTTGACGATATCCAGGACAATCTTGTGACTTGCCGTTCTTGACGAACCGTCGGGGTACTTCGTCTCGGGTTTTGGCGACGTGGTACTTTGCGTCCAAGTGAGCTCAGGAAAACTTGTGTATTTGCGTAGTCGTATACGGACATTTGACTGCGGTCTTGGCGGCTTGAGCAGGGGCCAGCGGTGGCACGGAGGAGGACCTCGGGTGGTTGAAGACGCCAGCGAACGTGGGGTGATGCAGGGAGCAGCAAGGAGTCGCTATGGATCCTGGACGGTGGCGGAGCATCTACTGACAAGCAGCTGCGGGGTGGAACGGGTAAGAGCACAGAGGGTCCTGGTGCTGGAGCTTGACGGCGTGGACTTGAAGCGAGGAGGAGGCCACGGCAGGAGGTCGGCGACGTGGACTTGGGGGCGCCGGCAACCCTTGGCGCGATGCAGGGCTCTGGTGGCGCGGTCGACGAGCAGGAGAGGCGGGGTTGAGGACGACGGCTCGACGGCTCGGGGTGGCGTGCGGCAGAAGGAGCAGCTCCGTCGGGACGAGGGGCTCGGTGACGCGGACTTGGGGTGCAGGCGACGGGTGACGTCTGCGGGCGCAGGTGCTCGAGGAGCTCCTCTCCTCGGGCGCCTGGGCGACGGGGAGCTTGGTGAGGAGGAGGCGCGGGCGCGTCCCGTGCTGCTGAGGGAGGTACGCGGGAGGCTGCGAGGAAGAGAGCGAGATGTGGGAGAGAGAGACTGCGAGGGAGAGGGTGATCCGGTGCGGCGCTGCGGGAGGTAACGAGAGAACGATGGGAGTGGGGTTCGGTCAACGTTAGGGTTAGAGAGGGAGATGGGCCGGGCTGTCCTTCGGTGCAGATGGGCCTTAGAGGCTGGCGGCTGGGCCTTAGGCCACTTAGGTGGGGAGAGGGAAAAGATCAGGAGGCCTGCTGGCTGTTGGGCTCCTTCTCTCTCTCTTACTCTTTTCTTTTTCTTCAGACAGGAAAATAAAGAGAAATGCACAGGGTGAAAGGGGAGGTGTAAGAGAGATATGAGAATATCCTCAAGACCCTAGAATTATACCGTATTTTAATAAATTGCTTTGGGCATTTTTAAAGGTAGATAATTAAACCAAGTTTGAATCAACTTCAAACTTGATGCAATTTTGAACCCAACCAAAACAACGTCAAATGAGATGAAATTTGGCAGAGAGTTTGAAGGCATGATCGAGAAATTATAGGAAAATAAAGACATTAATAGAGAATGGGAAAGTGGGACTTGCAGAAGAAAGCACTAGAAGGAAAGGAGAAGAAGATGATGCATGGGACAAAGGCATGGGGAATTATTTTGCAAGTGTGTTCATGGGTGATTCCGAAATGGAATATTTAATATAGCTCCCTAATATCGGGAGGATATGTTAGAAAGAGAATCACCATGTGAATTCCCTCGGTTTAAATGGACACGAAAAGATCCATATGGTTTATTTAGTTGAGTTCTAAAACGTGTTGCATGATGACATGATGCAATGCACATGATGCAAAGATGAATGCAACTGACGAAACAAATCAACAACGAATCTCGGAAACCCTGGAAGGCATCTGAAGCTCCGGTCTTGGGGCGTTACCGAAGCGAGCCTCACTCACTACTCGCCACAACCGGGGGAACGAGCGCCTCCGCGAAGGAGGACAACTAGGGAGAAGAATCTGACATTCCCTCTCCCCAGGGAAGGAAGAGGACAACCTCTGAAGATCCGGAAACACAGGTTTCCAAACGAGGAAAGAAATCTTTGCTAGAGGGTCCTTCCTCGGGGGGTACCCTTGCCGCATAGTGTCCGCAAGGGAATCATCCCTCTATCGAGCTGTAAGTAATAAAAAAGTACTTAGTAGTGAAAATATCCTACCTTACTTCTGAAGACAATAACTGAAGCTTATATCTTCTAGTTCGGATCATAGCCCTTCTCAAAAAAGTTCATCTTCGGGGGATCTTCTTCCGGAGATGATGGAGAGCGAAACACCTCCCCCTGCCACCCCGCCTCATGAAGCGGGCAACCCTGAAGTGTCGTCGTGGAGGGTTTCTCCTGATCCGCCAAGGCCAGGGGGTAATCCCTTGGCCACCCGGAGTCCTTAGTATTCGGCTCCTAAAGAGAGCAACAGAAAGAGTCCGGAACCGTATAGTGTGCGGTCGGACGCATTGAATGATCTTCTCGAGCAAGCGGCCATCTCAGAAGTGCATCGTACACTAATGAGTACGGTAGTTGAAAGGATTTCATCCGCTGAAAGCGGATTGCATGAAGCTTTTATGAGTCTGCTGAAAGGCTTTGAAGTACGTGACATAGTGTATGTTTTTGACAGTATCGCACACGTTAGGTGTGCCCTATGCAGATAGTAGCCCCTGAGACTCTGGTTGTCATCGAAAACGGCGGCAAATAGAGGATCATAGTCCCAGGTAATAACCAGACCACCTTTATGTGCAGGTGGCTGAAGCTCCGGTGGCTAGCCGGACTGATCGGTTTGCCGAGCTAAAGCGGCAACTTGATGCGGCAGATGCCGACATCGTGCTTGTCAACAAGCGGCTTGATGAGGCACAGGGTGAGTGATTTCTCCCGTGATGAACGCATAGTAAGAGGAGGAGGATGCCAATATCTTTAATATGTTGTGACTGCAGATGGAGCTACCACCATGGAGACCCTTCGGGCAGAGCTTGCCTAGGCCAAGGAACAAGCAAGGAATAGCGATGCGGCCGCTCTAAGGGCGGTCGAAGAGCTGCGGGCCGAACAGTCCGCGCATCGCCAGAGCAAGGAAAGGATAGCCAAGATGGCCATTGAGTTGAAAGATGATGCTGATCGTGACTAGCTTCCTGAAGAAGAAAGCCAAGAGAGGGCGACGGACCTAGAGAAGGCCATGGTAGCAGCGAAGGAAGTCCGCTCTAAAATCAGAGCGACGAAGGAGGAGCTGCATCAAGCTGCGGATATTGTGGCTGGGAAGCCCTTCTGGTTGCGGACTAAGTTTGTAGATCCGAAGTATGCTTCTCTTGATCAACTATGGAGTTCTGCGGACGCCTACATGGATTTGGCGGCAAGTGCTGCTAATGCAGCCGAGTACTTCCAGGATCAAGGAGATCGCGAAGTGGAAAAGCTGTTCTGGTCACAGTTCCATGCTCTAGTGCGTCCGCTGCTACTGAATGAGCAAATGGCCGAGTGGGCCGAGCTCCATAGGTTCTCCGGAGTCGCCATGCGGTCCATTGTGGACCATCTGTGGCCGGGAGGGCCAAGGCCGAATAGTTACTTTAGTTTGGTGCAACAATTCCTTGGTGTTGTGCCTCACATTGATGCTATGAACATGTCGGGGTGCATAGAGGGTGCGCGGATGGCATTTTCCCATGTCAAGACATACTGGGCAGAGATGGAGGCCACCACTATTGCAACACAGGGTTCGGCCATGGGCCGAGTGGCTGCTGGGCACTACTTTGAAGAAGTTCTTCAAGGCGCTCGTTCGATAGAGGCTTAGTGCTCAAAGAATATTATGTTCTAGTGACATGTACTCCCATTGTAAAAACAATGTTTTATTGAGTTATGAAGGTTGTGTTTATACTTTTGCCTGAAAGTATTATGATGCCTCCTGTGCAGCCGTTTATGTTTATATGTATATAACCTGAAAGTTTATAGTCGTCAGCTTCCGCCCCCACGCATATAATGCGGGGGTGTCCGCAAAAAACGCGTATTCACACTTGATCCAACATTGTGGTCCATTAAGGAGGTGGTGGCGCAGCGAACGAGGCAATCAGACTATATTGCTTTAACACTTTCACTTAGCCATAGGAGTTTGACGGTGGGGCTACTATATAGCCCCTGGTACTTCTGCGCTTGTCTGAATATGGGGCGCATACGTACATGACTGGGAAACGGCCCTTCGTTAATGCAGAGGAATCCCGAAGATTCTGCTGGATCATCGAGTGGTTGACCAGTCTCGCGCTATATCATGACAGTCAGTTTTCGGCTTTCTCTACTGAGGTGCTCATCCGGATGAACCAGGGCACAATCGCAGTAGGTCTCCCAGTGCTACCTTAGCCGATATAGCGGAACGTAAGGTACCAAAACACGGGAGCCGGGCAAACCCAACATTTGAGCAAAGACATGATTCGGAGCTGATGCATATAAGGTCAAACTCGCGACGCCGAACACTCCCTAAGGTATTCAGTCTTTATAACATATGCCGGGCTGAATAATGCCCTTAATAATAAACCCCAGGTGTCCAGGTACGTGCAATATCCGGACGTGGCCACATGCCAATACGTCGGCATCCTTCTCGGTTGTATTGAGCATCCGGAGGATGTGGGCAACAAGAGACAGTAAAAAAGGTTGACGCAGGGTCTTAATCTAAAAAGAAACCTTTGAGCGGGTCCATGTTGCACATCTGCGCCCGTGTCTCCGTTGTGCCGTGTCCTGGACGGGTGTAGCACGATTGTCATCTGTAAAAGAGAAGAACCTAAGTGAAAGTTGTCGTGCCAGAAAATTGGTTATTGTCAATAAACCATTAAAATTTAAGATAAGTAAAGTTGAGCCGGACTAGCCCTGATTACACGCGGGAAGCCCCAGGTACCGTCTAGGAGGGCTTGATTGTCAAACCAATCTCATGTATATGTAGTGGTGCACCAGACTCGTCTAACCGTGTCCGTGGTCTTGACGACCTGTCATTTTTTCTAGTTGGTTCAGCGGCTAAAGTCGCCGCACATTCTTCCGCGCGTAGAGCACGCTCAGTATTTCCACTAACTATGATGGTGCCACATGGACCGGGAATCTTAAGCTTGAGAGAAGCATAATGCGCGATTGCATTAAAACGAGTGAAAGCCGCTCTTCCGAGTAGTGCCTGATAGCCACTTCGGAATGGAGCGATGTAGAAATTTAACATTTTGCTTCGGAAGTTGTCGGAAGAACCGAATACAACCTCTAGTAATAGCGAGCCCGTGCAGCGGGACTCTAGGCCTGGAATTACTCCCTTGAAGGTAGTAGTGCGGCGTCTTATTTTTGATGGGCTATCCCCATTTTCCGGACTGTGTCCTGATATATCAGGTTTAGACCACTACCGCCGTCCATGAGGACTCGTGTGAGATGGTATCCGTTTATTATTGGGTCTAACACCAAGGCAGCCAATCCTTCGTGCCGGATGCTTGTCGCGTGATCCCGGTTATCAAAAGTGATCGGGCAAGCCAACCAGGGGTTGAACCTAGGGGTGACGGGCTCTATGGCGCGTGTGTCTCAGAGTTCATGTTTTCTTTTCCTCTTCGTCACATGGATCATGTTGACT
This sequence comes from Triticum urartu, assembly GCF_003073215.2. Classification (NCBI taxonomy): domain Eukaryota; kingdom Viridiplantae; phylum Streptophyta; class Magnoliopsida; order Poales; family Poaceae; genus Triticum; species Triticum urartu. The sequence goes on from NC_053023.1 coordinate 307,608,219, forward strand.
GTTTTAACCTCTGGTGGGAATTTTTTCTGTCCTCCAGTGCTTTGCTGGCGAGGTTCGTCCTCGTCTTCGCTTGGTGTCTCCCCCCCTTGTGTTCGGCGTTTAGCTTACCGACCTGCTTGAAGACCCAACATTCTCTGTGGGTGTGATTTGCAGGTTTATCGGGGGTGCCATGAATCGGACATAGTTTGTCAAGAATCTTGTTTAGGCCAGACGGTCCGTCTCTGCTGCCTTTGAAAGGCTTTTTCCGCTGACCTGGTTGAGAGCCCCTTAATTCGGGGTTTGCCGCCATATTATCTGGGCTATCCTCTTTATTTCGACGCTTGCTTTTATTGCATCGTGGTTTTCCATTGCCATCCCTAACTTCGGATGTGCTTGGGTCACTGGTGCTGCTGCGGGCTAACCAGCTGTCTTCGCCCGCGCAAAAGCGGGTCATGACACTTGTTAGAGCTGCCATTGTTCTCGGTTTTTCTTGGCCGAGGTGTCTGGTGAGCCATTCATCTCGGACGCTGTGTTTGAAAGCTGCTAAGGCTTCGGCGTCCGGACAGTCGACGATTTGGTTCTTCTTGGTGAGAAACCTGTTCCAAAGCTTTCGGGCGGACTCTTCGGACTGTTGAATTATATGAATTAAATCTTCTACATCCGGAGGTCGGACGTAGGTCCTTGAAAATTAGCCCGAAAAGCGTCCTCGAGCTCCTCCCAACTTCCAATTGAGTTTTCGAGGAGGCTTTTCAGCCTGTGCCGAGCTGGTCCTTTAAGCTTGAGGGGCAAGTATTTAATGGCATGGAGATCGTCTCCGCGAGCCATATGGATATGGAGGATAAAGTCCTCAATCCAGACACCAGGGTCTCTAGTCCCGTCGTACGCTTCTATGTTCAGTGGTTTGAATCCTTCTGGGAATTCGTGGTCCAGCACCTCATCGGTGAAACATAGGGGGTGTGCGGCACCCCTGTACTTAGATGTACCATGGCGTTCGGAAGGTTCTGGTATTTGGTTTTGATTTTGTGCCGGAGCAAGCTTCCTAGATCCATAGATGGATCTGGTCACACCGGATTTTTGGCGCAAGTCCTCACGTACGTCGTGTGTTGACTTATGTGCGTATTTGTTATCAGCTCTATCGCGGTCACAAGGTGGTGGATCCATCCGGTTGGTCATTTCATTATTTGGATGTGTGGGTTCTAAGGACTCGTCGTCGAATTCGGGTAACAGCTTGCGCTTTGGATAGCTCTTTGTGTGGTAACTTCCACCATACTTTGCTTCGCCGTCGAGCACTTTGTTCCACCTATTGTTGAGTGTGTTTTGTGTGGCCTTAAGCCTTTGCTTCTACTTCTTCAGACTCCTCGCTGTGGCAATAAGCATTCTGCGGAGGTTCTCTTGCTCCAAGTGCGTTTCCGGGATTATGTGTGCATCTTCGTCCGGACTGTTTTCCTCCCTAGATGGGGTTTGATGAGGGTTATCCTCGGCATCGCCGTTCTCAGACGTAAGATCCGTACTATGTTCGCCGCTTGCAGCTTCATCGTGCTCTGCCGCCGGGGCAATGTGGTCGTCGTTTCCTCTGGAGTCGACTGGAGTGTTATTTTCTCTTGCGCTGTTATCATTGTTTTTGCTATGGCGGGACTTAGAGCGGTGCCACTGACGTCGGCGCTTGAGTTGCTTATTGGAGGGGCCATCCCCGGCTGTATCTTCGCCATTGCCTTCTTTGGGTGTATCCACCATGTATATGTCATGTGATGAAGTGGCTGTCCGGCGCCCTGTGGGCGCTGGATCCTGTTCGTCTCCTGCATCTTCGTCCATGCCGTCGATGTCTTCGGGGTCTAGGTTGAGAATGTCGGTTAAGTCATCGACACTGGCTACTAAGTGGGTGGTGGGCAGGCAGCGAATTTCTTCGTCATCGGTATCCCATTATAGCCGGCCAAAGTTCGGCCAAGGTTCTCCTGACAAGGATAGAGATTTTAATTAATTTAGCACATCGCCAAAAGGCGAGTGCTGAAAGATATCTGCGGAGGTGATCGGTGCACAGTTGGATTCGATGGGCCCGGATGCAGGCGGCTCGGAGTCCGTGGCCGGAGAGGAATCCAGTGGTTCGGCGACACGGCTCTCGTAAGGGGTTAAGTCAGTATCCGGCTCCATCGCCATTGAGAGTGTAGCCTCCATGGCGGGGTCTATCCCTCCGTCCTTGGATGGCGCAATTTGCTCCAGATTGAAGGCCGGAGGAGTTGCAGATGCGATCTCCCGAACACTGTCCGACGACAGAGTTACGTCGTGCTCGTCGTGACTGTGCGGCGCACCTGACACGGGCTCGAATCCGTCGAAGATCAAGTCTCCGCGGATGTCGGCAGTGTAGTTTAAGTTTCCGAATCTGACTTGATGGCCATGGGCGTAGCTCTCCACCTGCTCCAGATGGCCAAGCTAATTGGCCCGCAGTGAGAAGCCGCCGAATACAAAGATCTGTCCCGGGAGGAAGACCTCGCCCTGGACCACATCGCTATCGATGATCGAAGGGGCCATCAAGCCTTATGGTGACAACACAGTGGAACTCTCAATGAAAGCACCAATGTCGGTGTCAAAACTGGCGGGTCTCGGGTAGGGGGTCCTGAACTATGCGTCTAAGGCGGATGGTAACAGGAAGCAGAGGACATGATGTTTTCCCAGGTTCGGGCCCTCTTGATGGAGGTAATACCCTACGTCCTGCTTGATTGTTCTTGATGATATGAATATTACAAGAGTTGATCTACCACGAGATCGTAGAGGCTAAACCCTAGAAGCTAGCCTATGGTATGATTGTATATGTTGTCCTACGGACTAAACCCTCCGGTTTATATAGACACCTTAGGGGCTAGGGTTACACAGAGTCGGTTACAAGGGATGAGATCTACATATCCGTATTTCCTAGCTTGCCTTCCACACCAAGGAGAGTCCCATCCGGACATGGGACGAAGTCTTCAATCTTGTACCTTCATAGTCCAATAATCCGGCCAAAGGATATAGCCCGGCTGTCCAGAGACCCCCTAATCTAGGACTCCTTCAACTGTGATGACACAAGTTATGATATAGTTTTGCATCTTAATTTATTGTTATGGCTGGAACGAGCAATTGTTTTGCCACTGATTTGATGGCACTCTTAATGTAATATGTAATTATCTCTACTTGTGCAAACACGGATCTTCTTTGAAGATAACATATATTATAGTGGAACCACACAAGAAAATGTTGGAAACATTAAACTAATCGAGGAGTATATACAGTAAGCATGGCAACCACAGTAGATAACAACAGATGGTTCCGGAGAAGTGATTCATCTATATGCTCTACACAATAAGCCTCCCAACAAAGGTTGGTACTCGCCCACGGATTTCATCCTTATGATTGAGCTTTGTCATCTCTATTGGTGTTGTGCTACTGTTTAGATACTGTCATGAGAAAGTGGTATTATCCTTGAGAAGTGCTTCATATGTGTTGTTTCAAATATTTCCTTTCCCTTTTTTAGAGCAAACAGCAATGCTAGCATTTAGTTGCCCTCTTGTCTTTGCACAACAGGATCCTCCTCCTCTGAAGAAGAATATGGAGTATGAGAAGTGCCTAGTTCCGATTATGACAGGATAAAGAAGCCAAGCCTCTCTTCTTAAGAAGGGAGCAGTTGAAGGATGGTTACATTACTTTCCACAAGAATGAACTAACATCAGCTCACAAGGACTCACGGATCTCCATATTTGTTGCTGTGATGGATGATGTCTACTACACAACCTTCTTCTTGTAGACGTTGTTGGGCCTCCATGTGTAGAGGTTTGTAGGACAGTAGCAAATTTCCTCAAGTGGATGACCTAAGGTTTATCAATCCGTAGGAGGCGTAGGATGAAGATGGTCTCTCTCAAGCAACCCTGCAACCAAATAACAAAGAGTCTCTTGTGTCCCCAACACACCCAATACAATGGTAAATTGTATAGGTGCACTAGTTCGGCGAAGAGATAGTGATACAAGTGGTATATGGATAGTAGATATAGGTTTTTGTAATCTGAAAATATAAAAACAGCAAGGTAACTAATGATAAAAGTGAGCACAAACGGTATTGCAATGCTAGGAACAAGGCCTAGGGTTCATATTTTCGCTAGTGCAAGTTCCCTCAACAATAATAACATAATTGGATCACATAACTATCCCTCAACATGCAACAAAGACTCACTCCAAAGTCACTAATAGCGGAGAACGAACGAAGAGATTATGGTAGGGTACGAAACCACCTCAAAGTTATTCTTTCCAATCAATCCGTTGGGCTATTCATATAAGTGTCACAAACAGCCCTATAGTTCGTACTAGAATAACACCTTAAGACACAAATCAACCAAAACCCTAATGTCACCTACGTACTCCAATGTCACCTCAAGTATCCGTGGGTATGACTACACGATATGCATTACACAATCTCAGATTCATCTATTCAACCAACACATAGGACCTCAAAGAGTGCCCCAAAGTTTCTAACGGAGAGTCACGACGAAAACGTGTGCCAACCCGTATGCATAGGTTCATGGGTGGAACCCGCAAGTTGACCACCAAAACATACATCAAGTGAATCACGTGCTATCCCATTGTCACCACAGATACGCACAGCAAGACATACATCAAGTGTTCTCGTATATTTAAAGACTCAATCCGATAAGATAACTTCAAAGGGGAAACTCAATCCATTACAAGAGAGTAGAGGGGGGGAGAAAACATCATAGGATCCAACTATAATAGCAAAGCTCATGATACATCAAGATCATATCACCTCAAGAACACGAGAGAGAGAGAGAGATCAAACACATAGCGACTGGTACATACCCTCAGCCCTGAGGGAGAAGTACTCCCTCCTTGTCATGGAGAGCACCGGGATGATGAAGATGGCCACCGGAGAGGGATTGGCCCCTCCGGCAGGGTGCCGGGACGGGTCCAGATTGGCTTTTGGTGGCTACGGAGGCTTCTGGTGGCGGAACTCCCGATCTATTATGCTCCCGGATGTTTTTAGGGTATATGGAGATATATAGGCGGAAGAAGTATGTCAGTGGGCCACGAGGGGCCCATGAGGGTGGAGGGCGCGCCCAGGGGGGTGGGCGCGCCCCCTGCCTCGTGGCCTCCTCGTATATCCCTGGACGTGCACTCCAAGTCTTCTGGCTTCTTCTGATCCAAAAATAAGTGCCGTGAAGTTTCAGGTCAATTGGACTCCGTTTGATTTTCCTTTTCTGCAAAACACTAAAACAAGGGAAAAACAGAAACTGGCACTGGGCTCTTGGTTAATAGGTTAGTCCCAAATTTCATATAAAATAGCATATAAATGCATATAAAGCATCCAAGGTTGATAATATAATAGCATGGAACAATCAAAAATTATAGATACGTTGGAGACGTATCAATGGACAATATAATGTGGCGTTAGGATTCCTTCTGGTGAGTTCCAATTTTTTAAATGTGTGCTATGCATGGATCATGTAGGTTGCCCATTTAAACTATCAATTCAAAGTACAATTTGATTTATACTAATCACTTTTTTGTATTTGTAGAAACCGTGGTGCTCAGCTTGATTTCGATGGGAACTACACAAAATGTTCATGAATACATCGAATCATTCATTTCCACCACAAGAAAGGAGGTGCCGATATGTTCAAGGCTTTGCAACATATAAAGGCGAAATCATACAAGCTACGCGCGAATTTGATTGATTTTAGTGGAACTGCACAAAAAGAACAACTGGTTTATTTAGCACGAGGTGCCATGTCAATGTCCGAACTGATGGCAAACCCCACCCATTCCACAATCGTAGGCATTTGATATTTTGGAATGGGAAAACCTTGTCAAAGTTTGCTCATTGATGTACGCAAAACAACATGCATTTGAAATTTTGGAATGGGACAACCTTATCAAATTTTGCTCATTGATGTGAGCAAGAAGACATGTGTTTGATATTTTCGAATGGGATGCCCTTTGCTGTTAGCAGCATCGATCAATTTTACTTTATTCTTTAATTGTGAAGTAAATATTGGCTCTGACATGTGAATCTTTGAGATACACAATCATCGATTGTTTTGAATGTTCCCTATAAATTGCAAGGCCTGTGTGTTTGATTGCAATGTACAGGAACGCAAAAAAGCTACTCAAACTCATTGTACTCCCGCTGTTCCTTTTTACTTCGCATATTATATTTCTTTCAAGTCAGTTGATTTTACATTGTGAATGTTCATACTTTTTTCTATAAGATACTTTGACTTCAGACAAAACTTATATGCAGAGTAAAAAGGACCGGAGGGAGTACATGTGAAACTGCTGCAAACAAGGTGATCACCCTGGGAATAATGCTAGTACGTATTGTCTTGCATGTTCATCCAATGCCAGGGATACAAGAATTCAAACTAATCGAACTAAATTCATTCATACACGGTCGGATTTCTTATAATTATGTCGGATTTTACTGCATTTCTTACATTCTTCAACTAAAAAGGGGTGCGCTGGAGGCATAATTAATTAAGCGATGCTACCCAGCCTTGTCCGGCCGACCCAAACTGAAACTTCTTCTCCAGCGCAGCTCTCCGACTCCACGTCGCCGCCAAGAAGCTAATCGGCCATCAATGGTCAACCGCCTAGCTTGGCTTCAACCGGAGGGTACCAGGTCGGTTAGTTACTACCAAGTTAACTGATCAATCGGGGTTATCTATTGTTAGTTACTTCACCTCATTGCTATTGTGTGTTTGCGACCTTTTGTTGCACAAATGGAGACTGATGACCCACAAGTATAGGGGATCAATTTTAGATCTTTTCTATAATAAGAGTGTTGAACCCAACGAGGAGCAGAAGGAAATGACAAGTAATTTCCGGTAAGGTATTGTCTGCAAGTGCTGAAATTCTAAGTAGCAGAATAGTTTGATAGCAAGATAATTTGTAACTAGCAAGTAACAATAATAGTAACAAGAGTGCAGCAAGGTAGCCCAATCGTTTTGAGGCAAAGGACAGGCCAAAATGGTCTCGTATGATAAGCAAAGGCTTCTTGAGGGTACACGGGAATTTCATCTATTCACTTTCATCATGTTGGTTTGATTTGTGTTTGCTACTTTGATAATTTGATATGTGGGTGGACCGGTGCTTAGGTGTTGTTCTTACTTGAACAAACCGCCTACTTATGATTAACCCTCCCGCAAGCATACGCAACTATGAGAAAAGTATTAAGAATAAATTCTAACCATAGCATTAAACTTTTGGATCCAATCAGTACCTTATGAAATAGCGCACAAACTAGGGTTTAAGCTTTTGTCATGTAACGCCCCGTGACTGATGTGCCAGGTGTCGTCCAGTGATTCGCTGTTGTTGCGTTGTCATTGCTTGCGTGTCATGCATTGCATATCATGTCATCATGTGCATTTCATATGCATACATCTTCGTCTCATGCATCCGAGCATTTTTCCCATTGTCCGTTTTGCATTCCGACGCTCCGTTCTCCTCCGGTGGTCATCTCTACCTTCCTTTCATGTGTGGGGGTTAAACATTTCCGGATTGGACCGAGACTTGCCAAGCGGCCTTGGTTTACTGCCGGTAGACCGCCTGTCAAGTTTCGTATCATTTGGACTTCGTTTGATACTCCAACAGTTAATCGAGGGACCAAAAAGGCCTCGTGTGTGTTGCAGCCCAACACCCTTCCAATTTGGCCCAAAACCCACCTAACTCTCCTCCATCATCTAGAGCGTTCGATCACGATCGTGTGGCCGCAAACCGCACCTCATTTGGACTCTCCTAGCTCCCTCTACCTATAAATATGTGGCCTCCCCGAAATTTTCGTGGATAAAACCCTAGATCCATCTTCCTCGCGCCGCCGGACAAAACTTCCACCTCACCCGGGCCAATCGGCGGCCGCCACGTCGGCTCCGCTGCCCCTCTCCTCCTCTCAGGATGCGCCAAGTGGCATCGCCGCCTCCCGCCGCCACCGGCCCGCGGGGCCCAGGTCAGGCCCGCGCGGGCCCAAGATCCGCGCTGCCGCCCGGCGCACCTCGCCCTATCGTGTGCCGCCCGAGAGCCCTCGCCGGAGCTTGCCTTGCCCCGCCGCGGGACCGTGCCGCGCCACCGCCGGGCAACCTCGTCGGCGCCCCGCGCCTTCGCCCCGGCCACCGTACTTCTCGCCGCTCCCCGCCGCCGACCATCGCCGGCGATCGCGCCGCGCGCCGCCCCCCTTCACCGGAGCCGCCCGCGCGCCATGCCCGCGAGGAGCTCGCGCCGCCAAGTCGCCGGAGCTCCGCCGTGCCTCGCCGGAGCCCGTCCCGGTCGGATCCACTCGGGGTGGACCAGATCCACCCCTTCACCCAACCAAACACCCTCGCCCAGATCCGGATCACCCCGTCCCGCTCCGCCTCGTTCGCCCGTTGACTTTTCCGGAGGTATAAATTCGTCTAAGTCCCAGAATTCCAGATCCAAGTTGCCATGTTCGTGACCCTGTAACTTTGCATCCGTAGCTCCGATTCATGCTTATAGCATATCAAAATGTTCATCTCAGAGAGTACATCATTTCATTACATTGCATCATTTTCATTTGAGTTCATCTTGATGCCCGAAATGCTGTTAGAAGAGGGCTACTTGAGTTAATTGTCAGATCTGCTACTCCGTTTAGCACTTTTGTCATTTTTGCCATCATTAATATGTGCATGATATGCCCTGACGCTCTACATATGTTTTGTTAAGGGTTTTGTCATCTTTCCAGAGGTGCAACCCATATATTTTTGTGATGTGTGTGGTGGCTACTGCAAGCTTGCAAAGTGGTGCAATTGCTAATTCTGTTTTCAGGGACTTGGCAATTTCACCAAGTCCTGGAGCTGTTTATCTCATGATGTCATATGTTCATGTGGTTTCCTAGTGATCCGTGCCTCTTTTAAGGATGATCATTAAGGATGTTTTGTTAATCTTGTAGGGATCTATCCATCCATGTCTTTGTTTGCAATTATGGAGCACCCTAGCTTGAGTCAATCGAGCTCTACTTTTGCTACTTGGTGAATCTAGGCAGATTGTCAACTTGGTTGCAATTTTGCCGATGTTGTTGTAGTTGATCCGTGCATGCTATGCTATTGTTCTTGCCATGTCTAGGTTGAATTTTGTAACTTCTTGATGGATGTATGCTTGTCTTTCCCTGACTTGCACCGTACTGAGTGCATCGAGCTCGTAAACATGCCTACTTGAGTTATATTTCAGCATGTGTCAGTTTTCACTAAGTCTGAGAACTGATTATGTTTTTGCCATGTTCACACGCTTGCAATTGTATTTTCTGATCCCTTTTGGCTCAAGGTCACTAAGGGACTTTTGTTAAGCTCTTTGAGTAGCTCCATGCCATGCTTTAATTTGCCATGTTCAGGTCCTGTAGCATGTAGTTTTGTTGCTCCGAAGAGGGCTACCTGATCTGAAATTCCAGACAAGTGTTAATTTCACCAAGTCTGAGATCTGTTTGTCATATGCATTTTTGACATGCTTGTTTGAACCTGTTAATGGATGAATTGGCCGTAGCTCAGTGGTAGACTTTTATTAAGCCTCATGAATGCATCCCTGCCATATATTTTGTTGTCATGTTTGGGTGCTGTAGCATGTTCATCTCATTGCATTTAGATGGCTACTTGCTGTAAAATCACAGACCGGTGCCATATTTGAATCGCTTGCCATTTCCAAACCGTAACTCCGATTCTGGCGTTCTTTATATCGTTTTCAAGCGATTTCATCTCACCTTTCCAGTGGAACACTTGGTTTTCCAAGTTGAGGCCAGGTTCTTTCATATCTTGTCAAATCATGCATATGCATCGCATACCGCATCCCGCATATCATATCTTGTTCATGTGTTGGTTGTTTACTATGTTGTGTGCTTCTTTTCCGGTGTTTGCTTCTTCGGGTTGGTTCCGATAACGTCGTGTTTGTGAGGACCCGTTCGTCTTCGTTCTGGTTGTCTTCTTTATGGACTCGTTCTTCTTCCTTGCGGGATTTCAGGCAAGATGATCATACCCTCGAAATCACTTCTATCTTTGCTTGCTTAGTTGCTCGCTCTTTTGCTATGCCTACGCTGCAATACCTACCACTTGCTTATCATGCCTCCCATATTGTTGAACCAACCCTCTAACCCACCTTGTCCTAGCAAACCGTTGTTTGGCTATGTTACCGCTTTGCTCAGCCCCTCTTATAGCGTTGTTAGTTGCAGGTGAAGATTGAAGTTTGTTCCTTGTTGGAACATGGAAATGTTGTTCCTTGTTGGAACATGGTTACTTGTTGGGATATCACATTATATCTTATTTAATTAATACATCTATATACTTGGTAAAGGGTGGAAGGCTCGGCCTTATGCCTGGTGTTTTGTTCCACTTTTGCCGCCCTAGTTTCCATCATATCGGTGTTATGTTCCCGGATTTTCCGTCCCTTACGCGGTTGGGATATAATGGGAACCCCTTGACAGTTTGACTTAAGTAAAGCTCTTCCAGCAATGCCCAACATTGGTTTTATCATACACCACCTAGCCTTTTCTTTCCCTTGGGTCGGCCAGCCCAAGGGTCATCATTATTTACCCCCCCGGGCCAGTGCTCCTCTGAGTGTTGGTCCAAACTGTCAACCGCCGGTGGCCACCAGGGGCAACTCTGGGCTGGCCTACCGGAAGTTTAGACAATTCGGTGTGCCCTGAGAAAGAGATATGTGCAGCTCCTATCGGGATTTGTCGGCACATTCGGGCGGTGTTGCTGGTTTAGTTTTACCCTGTCGAAATGTCTTGTTGTACCGGGATACCGAGTCTGATCGGAATGTCTCGGGTGGAGGTCTATTCCTTCGTTAACCGTGAGAGCTTGTGATGGGCTAAGTTGGGACACCCCTGCAGGGATTTGAACTTTCGAAAGCCGTGCCCGCGGTTATGGGCAGATGGGAATTTGTTAATGTCCGGTTGAAGATAACTTGAACCTTAACTTAATTAAAATGATTCAACCGCGTGTGTAACCATGATGGTCTCTTCTCGGCGGAGTCCGGGAAGTGAAGACGGTGTTGGATTTATGCTTGACGTAGGTTGCTATAGGATCACTTCTTGATCATACTTTTATCGACCGTGCTTTGCCTTCTCTTCTCGCTCTCATTTGCGTATGTTAGCCACCATATATGCTAGTCACTTGCTGCAGCTCCACCTCATAACTTTACCTTACCCATAAGCTTAAATAGTCTTGATCGCGAGGGTGCGAGATTGCTGAGTCCCCGTGGCTCACAGATACTTCCAAAACCAAGCTCAGGAGGAGCTCGATGAAGATCTTGTCCTTTGTGTTGTTCCGTTCTAGTTGATCAGTAGTGGAGCCCAGCTGGGGTCGATCGGGGACCTTTGTCGCATTTGGGGTAGTATCCTTTCATTTTGGTTTCGTAGTCGGACCTTGATTGTATCTGGATGCTGTAATGCTTTATTCATGTAAATGTGTGAAGTGGCGATTGTAAGCCAACTATGTATCTTTTCCCCTATTGTATTACATGGGTTGTTTGCGAAGATTACCTCACTTGCGACATTGCTTTCAATGCGGTTATGCCTCTAAGTCGTACTTCGACACGTGGGAGATATAGCCGCATCGAGGGCGTTACAAGTTGGTATCAGAGCCTTCCCCGACCTTAGGAGCCCCATTGCTTGATCATTTTTTAGCGGCCGAGTTGTGTCTAGAAAAATGTTTTGAGTCATTTAGGAATTATATATCGGAGAGTTTAGGAATTCTTTTTACCTCCCAGTCTCCCCATCGCTCTGGTAAGGCATCCTGACGTAGAGTTTTGACTCTTCTCTTCTCAAATTTCACTAAAAAAAATTTTTTAGGATCACGTGGGTATCTTGGAATCGTTCTGATGGTTTTATGACGAGAACATTGTCTTGGTGCCTCCTGTCAGGGGTTTTGTGGAAGTGTCCCGGGGAGTTGAGATCTAAGGTGTTGTCGTCATAATTTTATCATTGCAGTTCTGGAATACCTGACTTTAGTACGCCGACATCGAAAATCTCTTTTATGCAGTTCGTTGGTGAGATAACCTCGACGCCACCCTGTACTGGGGTGGGAGTTCGGGAGTATCGCCATAACTAGTATAACGGATGCTTTTCGAAGGTTGAGGTAGATGATTTCCGAAGGTTTCTTGGTTATGTGTTGAAGGATGGATACAGCTGGATGTAGGATTTGCTAGTTTGGGTGAGATATTATGCTTCCCCTGTATCCCCAACACGTGATTGCATAACCGGAAAATTTCGGGAGTTTATAAGTGGGAATTCAAGTAGCTCTTAGGATATCTTTCCGACAGATGTATGATATGAAATTCGGGTTCGACGTCTAGTGGTCCGCCTATTCACGGTCGGTTTTACAGTGGTCTCGTTGTGTCTTAAAGAGTCCTTGGCTATGCCGACTCAGGGACGCTTCGTATGTCATGTGCACTGCCTTGTACATTATGGTGCTGTACGATCGAGCCCGTGTAGGCCCCACCACGAAAACTTCGGACGAAATCTCACTCATATGTTTGTTCCGGCTTATTCTGCAAGCCAATCCTTTGTTGTGTTATGACCTGTGGTATTCGAGTTGCTTCAATGACAAGTGTTGATTCCATACCATCCCCAAATGGTGTTCTCATACTCCGATGTGAATACCAATCCTTCATGATAATCGAGATTGTCATGTCAATCCTTTTTCAACCGGCATGTTTCTCTTCAAGTGGATCCAATCATTTCAACTTCCGCAAGATCAACTCAAGTCCTCTCAACGGTGTTCATTTCATTCATCCCAAATTGCCTTTGTTTTCCCTCCCTCCCACCCTTTTTCTTCAAGGAACCAGATTTCTTATTCAAGTATCCATTTTATTGATGGAAGTCTCTCCATTCTTTTTCCTTCATGTTTTTACCAGGTGTTTCTCATGAAGATGCTCTACTCGTTCTTCTTTCTCCATTCTTTTCTTCTCCTGTGGAGTCAATTCAAGTTTTGTTGTTGATCATAACCTTTTTCTCCTTTCTAATACCTTTTCATGCCGCTGCGCCTCATAATCATTCGCTTCTCGCTATTCATTTGTTCGGGAGTGCTGAAGATATGTCAGAAGATTCGTGTTTTCCACTCTGCACTCATTCAAGATCTTTCGAGGTTGTTATCTCATTCAAGCCATTTAATTCAACCGGTGTTTTCTCTCTTAAATCGTTCAACGGTGTTTCTTTTCAGTGGGCCCTAACCCACAGGTCGTTTTCCAGGATCTTACCTGACTCTTCTAATTTTCCCGGAGCTATCCTCAAATTTTCTTTTCGAAGTTGACGTAAGAATGAGTTATCATCAGTCACATGCCTTTTGCCAAGATATTTCAAATTCTTTTCATCGTTGGCTCAACCTCTCCGTTTTGATTCTTCCGGTGTGCCTCAATAATTCTTGGTGGTGTTTCTCGTCGTCATTTGAAGACCGAAGAAGACTTTTCTCTCAATCTTTCTCCATTCTCTTCAAGATTCGCGATTCTATCTTGTTGCCATCCTCTCATAATTATTTGCGATTGTGAGATATTATTTTCAGCCATACGGAGTAATTCAGGAGCCTTTTCAGTTTGTTTATCCAGAGTCCATCAATTCAGGTTTATTCATTCTCAGCTATCAGTTATCATTCTCCTATCTCGCGGGTGCATCATTCAAATATCCTCTATTCAACTCGCGATTTTTTCGTTCACTTGCATCTAAATTCTCTCAAGCATCTTTGTTTAATTGCTAATTCTTCCCGGTGTTTCTTCATGTTTTAATCGTTCTTTTTCAATTCTAACGGTGGTTCGTTCAAGAGTTTCTCTTCCTTCTTTATCATACCAATTCATCCATTGTTTAGAATACTACCGGTGGTTCGTTGAAGACCTTGTCAAGTTTGCGCTATCCCGGCTACGAGAATAAGTTGTGTGCCAAATCCATTTGCTCGTCATCAATTAAATTGGTGAAGGATATGCATAACATAATTCTTATTCTTGTTTCATCCAAGCGATTAATTCCTTATTCCGGAGGGTCATCAAATTCTTGTTTTCATTTGTTTTATCTTTCTTTCCCAGAGTTCCAGCTATAATTATCACGGAGTTTCATCTAAATCATTACAAGGTTTCACCTTGTGTTTTCAACTTCTCTTGCTTTTATCATCATTTTGTTTACCGGAATTCCTCATGGATGTTCTACATGATGGTTCATCGAGGTTTTAATTCCTTCTCGAAGTATTCATCAAGATTCTGTTCAGAGGAACTCATGTTTTCTTCACATTGTAATCCGGAGTGGATTTCTGTCTACCGTATCTTTGGAGTTGGTATTATGTCATTCTTGATAATTTGAGTTGTTTCATGTTTCCCAAGTTATCGAGAATGAGATATTTTTAATCCATCAATCTCTTCATTGGAATTATCTTGAGTTATATTTCACCTAAAGCCTTCCCTAAGGATTGTTGCTATTTATGGTGCTTGTAAATGATCCAAGTACTTCATTCATCCTCCCGGTGATATAACTTTCTCGTCTCCTCATTCATATCAATCCAATTCTTCTTCCCGTGAGTGGCAAGTTGTCACCTCATAATTTGAGTTGTATTTCATAAAACCATAACAAGCTTATTCTTTTCGTTCTTGGTTTTCATCAACTCCATTCTAGCATTTGTGGTAACCGTGCTCTCTCAAGATATTGTTTTCCCTTCGTTCCGGAGGCAGTGTTTTGTAATGTGATCAAGTATCTTCTCATCTTATCAAGTTATTATTTAACTCTTTTTCTTTTCAATCGGAGTGCTTTCAACCATGTTCTCCCTCGTTCCTCTTTTCTAACGGAGTGTTTTCAACTTTGTTCATCTGCGTTGCATTCTTTTCTCGAAATGGCTTAACCTTTTTCAAGGTTCTTTAGGGTCTTCGGTCTCACTAGTTTGTCAAATAAGCAACTTAGTTTACCTCTCCTCTATTCTCTTCCGTTGTTTCCCCGGTGCCATTCTAGATCTCGGGACGAGATCCTCTCGTAGTGGTGGAGTGTTGTAACGCCCCGTGACCGATGTGCCAGGTGTCGTCCAGTGATTCGCTGTTGTTGCGTTGTCATTGCTTGCGTGTCATGCATTGCATATCATGTCATCATGTGCATTTCATTTGCATACAAGTTCGTCTCATGCATCCGAGCATTTTTCCCATTGTCCGTTTTGCATTCCGACGCTCCGTTCTCCTCCGGTGGTCATCTCTACCTTCCTTTCATGTGTGGGGGTTAAACATTTCCGGATTGGACCGAGACTTGCCAAGCGGCCTTGGTTTACTACCGGTAGACCGCCTGTCAAGTTTCGTATCATTTGGACTTCGTTTGATACTCCAACAGTTAATCGAGGGACCGAAAAGGCCTCGTGTGTGTTGCAGCCCAACACCCTTCCAATTTGGCCAAAAACCCACCTAACTCTCCTCCATCATCTAGAGCGTTCGATCACGATCGTGTGGCCGCAAACCGCACCTCATTTGGACTCTCCTAGCTCCCTCTACCTATAAATATGTGGCCTCCCCGAAATTTTCGCGGATAAAACCCTAGATCCATCTTCCTCGCGCCACCGGACAAAATTTCCACCTCACCCGGGCCAATCGGCGGCCGCCACGTCGGCTCCGCTGCCCCTCTCCTCCTCTCAGGATGCGCCAAGTGGCATCGCCGCCTCCCGCCGCCGCCGGCCCGCGGGGCCCAGGTCAGGCCCGCGCGGGCCCAGATCCGCGCTGCCGCCCGGCGCACCTCGCCCTGTCGTGCGTCGCCCGAGAGCCCTCGCCGGAGCTCGCCTTGCCCCGCCGCGGGTCCGTGCCGCGCCACCGCCGGGCAACCTCGTCGGCGCCCCGCGCCTTCGCCCCGGCCGCCGTACTTCTCGCCGCTCCCCGCCGCCGACCATCGCCGGCGATCGCGCCGCACGCCGCCCCCCTTCACCGGAGCCGCCCCCGCGCCATGCCCGCGAGGAGCTCGTGCCGCCAAGTTGCCGAAGCTCCGCCGCGCCTCGCCAGAGCCCGTCCCGGCCGGATCCACTCGGGGTGGACCAGATCCACCCCTTCACCCAATCAAACACCCTCGCCCAGATCCGGATCACCCCGTCCCACTCCGCCTCGTTCGCCCGTTGACTTTTCCGGAGGTATAAATTCATCTAAGTCCCAGAATTCCAGATCCAAGTTGCCATGTTCGTGACCCTGTAACTTTGCATCCGTAGCTCCGATTCATGCATATAGCATATCAAAATGTTCATCTCAGAGAGTACATCATTTCATTACATTGCATCATTTTCATTTGAGTTCATCTTGATGCCCGAAATGCTGTTAGAAGAGGGCTACTTGAGTTAATTGTCAGATCTGCTACTCCGTTTAGCACTTTTGTCATTTTTGCCATCATTAATATGTGCATGATATGCCCTGACGCTCTACATATGTTTTGTTAAGGGTTTTGTCATCTTTCCAGAGGTGCAACCCATATATTTTTGTGATGTGTGTGGTGGCTAGTGCAAGCTTGCAAAGTGGTGCACTTGCTAATTCTCTTTTCAGGGACTTAGCAATTTCACCAAGTCCTGGAGCTGTTTATCTCATGATGTCATATGTTCATGTGGTTTCCTACTGATCCGTGCCTCTTTTGAGGATGATCAGTAAGGATGTTTTGTTAATGTTGTAGGGCTCTATCCATCCATGTCTTTGTTTGCAATTATGGAGCACCCTAGCTTGAGTCAATCGAGCTCTACTTTTGGTACTTGGTGAATCTAGGCAGATTGTCAACTTGGTTGCAATTTTGCCGATGTTGTTGTAGTTGATCCGTGCATGCTATGCTATTGTTCTTGCCATGTCTAGGTTGCATTTTTTGCCTTCTTGATGTATGTATGCTTGTCTTGCCCTGACTTGCACTGTAGTAAGTGCATCGAGCTCGTAAACATGCCTACTTGAGTTATATTTCAGCATGTGTCAGTTTTCACTAAGTCTGAGAACTGATTATGTTTTTGCCATGTTCACATGCTTGCAATTGTCTGATCCCTTTTGGCTCAAGGTCACTAAGGGACTTTTGTTAAGCTCTTTGAGTAGCTCCATGCCATGCTTTAACTTTGCCATGTTCAGGTCCTGTAGCATGTAGTTCTTGTGCTCCGAAGAGGGCTACCTGATCTGAAATTCCAGACAAGTGTTAATTTCACTCAAGTCTGAGATCTGTTTGTCATATGCATTTTTGCACATGCTTGTTTGAACCTGTTAATGGATGAATTGGCCGTAGCTCAGTGCTAGAATTTTATTAAGCATCATGAATGCATCCCTGCCATATATTTTGTTGTCATGTTTGGGTGCTGTAGCATGTTCATCTCATTGCATTTAGATGGCTACTTGCTGTAAAATCGCAGACCGGTGCCATATTTGAATCGCTTGCCATTTCCAAACCGTAACTCCGATTCCGGCGTTCTTTATATCGTTTTCAAGACATTTCATCTCACCTTTCCAGTGGCACACTTGGTTTTCCAAGTTGAGGCCAGGTTCTTTCATCTCTTGTCAAATCATGCATATGCATCGCATACCGCATCCCGCATATCATATCTTGTTCATGTGTTCGTTGTTTACTATGTTGTGTGCTTCTTTTCCGGTGTTTGCTTCTTCGGGTTCGGTTCCGATAACGTCGTGTTTGTGAGGACCCGTTTGTCTTCGTTCCGGTTGTCTTCTTCATGGACTCGTTCTTCTTCCTTGCCGGGATTTCAGGCAAGATGATCATACCCTCGAAATCACTTCTATCTTTGCTTGCTTAGTTGCTCGCTCTTTTGCTATGCCTAGATACCTACCACTTGCTTATCATGCCTCCCATATTGTTGAACCAAGCCTCTAACCCACCTTGTCCTAGCAAACCGTTGTTTGGCTATGTTACCGCTTTGCTCAGCCCCTCTTATAGCGTTGTTAGTTGCAGGTGAAGATTGAAGTTTGTTCCTTGTTGGAACATGGAGATGTTGTTCCTTGTTGGAACATGGTTACTTGTTGGGATATCACATTATATCTTATTTAATTAATACATCTATATACTTGGTAAAGGGTGGAAGGCTCGGCCTTATGCATGGTGTTTTGTTCCACTCTTGCCGCCCTAGTTTCTGTCATATCGGTGTTATGTTCCCGGATTTTGCGTCCCTTACGCGGTTGGGCTATAATGGGAACCCCTTGACAGTTCGCCTTAAGTAAAGATCTTCCAGCAATGCCCAACATTGGTTTTATCATTCGCCACCTAGCCTTTTGTTTCCCTTGGGTCGGCCAGCCCAAGCGTCATCATTATTTACCCCCTCCCCGGGCCAGTGCTCCTCTGAGTGTTGGTCCAAACTGCCAGCCGCCGGTGGCCACCAGGGGCAACTCTGGGCTGGCCTACCGGAAGTTTAGACAATCCGGTGTGCCCTGAGAAAGAGATATGTGCAGCTCCTATCGGGATTTGTCGGCACATTCGGGCGGTGTTGCTGGTTTAGTTTTACCCTGTCGAAATGTCTTGTTGTACCGGGATACCGAGTCTGATCGGAATGTCTCGGGTGGATGTCTATTCCTTCGTTTACCGTGAGAGCTTGTGATGGGCTAAGTTGGGACACCCCTGCAGGGATTTGAACTTTCGAAAGCCATGCCCGTGGTTATGGGCAGATGGGAATTTGTTAATGTCCGGTTGAAGATAACTTGAACCATAACTTAATTAAAATGATTCAACCGCGTGTGTAACCGTGATGGTCTCTTCTCGGCGGAGTCCGGGAAGTGAACACGGTGTTGGAGTTATTCTTGACGTAGGTTGCTATAGGATCACTTCTTGATCGTACTTTTATTGACCGTGCTTTTCCTTCTCTTCTTGCTCTCATTTGCGTATGTTAGCCACCATATATGCTAGTCGCTTGCTGCAGCTCCACCTCATAACTTTACCTTACCCATAAGCTTAAATAGTCTTGATCGCGAGGGTGCGAGATTGCTGAGTCCCCTTGGCTCACAGATACTTCCAAAACCAGCTTGCAGGTGCTGATGAGTACGTGCAGATGACACAACCAAGCTCAGCAGGAGCTCGATGAAGATCTTGTCCTTTGTGTTGTTCCGTTCTAGTTGATCAGTAGTGGAGCCCAGCTGGGGTCGATCGGGGACCTTTGTCGCATTTGGGGTAGTATTCTTTCATTTTGGTTCCGTAGTCGGACCTTGATTGTATCTGGATGATGTAATGCTTTATTCATGTAAATGTGTGAAGTGGCGATTGTAAGCCAACTATGTATCTTTTCCCCCATTGTATTACATGGGTTGTTTGCGAAGATTACCTCACTTGCGACATTGCTTTCAATGCGGTTATGCCTCTAAGTCGTGCTTCCACACGTGGGAGATATATCCGCATCGAGGGCGTTACATGTCACTCTCGCAACCCACCATCTATTTGCTACTCGAGAATGCATTCCCTTAGGCCCAAATATGGTGAAGTGGCATGTAGTCGACGTTCACATGACACCACTAAGGGAGTAACAACATACATACTATCAAAATATCAAGCACATATCATGTTCACATGATTACTTGCAACATGATTTCTCCCGTGACCTCAAGAACAAAAGTAACTACTCACAAATGATAAACATGTTCATGATCAGAGGAGTATTAAATAGCATAATGCATCTGAACATATAATCTTCCACCAAATAAACCATATAGTAATCAACTACAAGATGTAATCAACACTACTAGTCACCCACAAGTACCAATCTATAGTTCCCGTAACAACATTGAACACAAGAGATAAACTAGGATTTGCAAGGAGATGGTGCTGTTGAAGATGTTGATGGAGATTGCCCTCCCCAAGATGGGAGAGTTGTTGGTGATGATGATGACGATGATTTCCCCCTCTGGGAGGGAAGTTCCCCTGGCGGAATCGCTCTGCCGGATGGCAAAAGTGCTCCTACCCAAGTTCCGCCTCGATGCGGCGGCGCTTCGTCCCGAAAGTCCTCCTCTGATTTTTCTACGTCAAAATGACTTATAAGGGCCAAACAAGGACCGAGACAAGTTATTGGCCTGTTAAAAGTCTGTGATTTGATTCGCACAATCATGGGCCGGGGTTCATTTCGGGCTGCTGCAGGCCCGTGAGCTGATCGGCACGTTTCAGGCCCAACCTACATCATGATTGCATGACAGCCCGATTATGTACCATAATTTTACGGTTTGGCCGGTTTAGTGCGAAGACAGGATATATATAGTAAAATAACTGCAGCATCATGAATAAGAAAAAACCTAGACTATACAATAAAGGAATTACGACATATTACATCCACTGGGCATCAAAGTTCGCCACTATGATAATAAAGCACAAGCAGATAGCAGATTACATACACTCGGCATCAAAGATCGCCACCAGTGCAAATAAACATGCCGACAAAATAATATACAAAACCGACAGCACTTCAATAGAGTTCAAGAAAGGTTAGCCCTGCTGGGGAGCTGCAGGGCAAGCAGCTGAGCAAGATGATGAGACTGTGCTTGTTCAACACTTGTATCTTCCTCACTCTGAAAGATAAACAAGCAGACAGATGACAGGTTTTGCACATAAAAGTATTAGTGCTGACAATTCATCACATTTCTTACTAACAAATAAAGTGACACAGTTTAAATTTGCATTAACACAATATGGTATTGTTCAGGTCAAGACATGGCAGGAAATGACATTGTGAAGGAGTTGGCAGCTTCACGACACCACTGGATTATAGATCAAGAACTCAGAAGTATCAATGGTTAGTGTGCTGTCAATTTATACCATTTCATATTGGCAAACAAAGAGACGGTTTAAATAATAGTAGAATGATATGACATTGTTCATAGTTAAGACATTGCAGAATATGACATTGTTCTGTATGGGTAGGTTCACCACACCACTGGATTACAGATGAAGAACAGAAGCATACATGCAGTGCAAAAGAAGATCACTTGCTCTGTATAGTTTAATTTACATGGTATGAAGAAGGAACTTGGTTGTACAACTGAAAACTTAAATTGAGAAAGGACGAACTTTTGTTTATGAACTACATATAATAAACTTTAAACAAGCAATTTGATACAAACACCAAAAATAAACAGCTGTTGTAGTCATGCCTAACCAAATATATACAACAAAGTTTGAAGGCTTGAGATGGACAAACTTACATTATTGGTGAAGACAGGCTCTATGAAGGCCTTGTCAATGCTGATGGGGGGGGGGCAATTCAAGAAGTTTACCACAGAATCTTCTTCAAAAGCATTGCCTTTATTCTACATTTTTTAAGAGAAAATATAGAGGTGATAATATACGAAAAAATGGAGAATATTTAAGATAAGATGAAGAGTGATGCTACATAACCAAGTAGCTATAAATGTAAGTGCAGCGATACAGGAAAAAGGTACAGCCAAGAGCAATGCACAGCTAAACTTCTTCAATACCAACCTTATGGTAGAGTAAATATAGATCTGATGTGTAGAAAATGGTGGGCAAAGGAAAATAAGCTACAGAGTGATGGTACATGAACAACTACCTGTCATTATAAGTACACTGATAAAGGATAACATGTACTTACAAGAGCAATGTAGAGCTAAAAAACATTGGCATTGGATATATTCTACACTAATGTAACCATTCATACAGATCAGATAATTTGGAGCGAACAATTGATAAGCAAGCTATCATGCATACTGCTGTCACATAATGAAACAGGTATGTATGCAAGTACAGTGATACAGGACAACAGGTACTAACAAGAGCAAAGCAGCGGGAAGCATATTTGTGATATCCTGTCGTTCCTGCCAAACCGGAGTTCTTCTTCGAGCAGATTTCCTGCAAAAAAGATCCGTAAGGCACATGCGGAAAAGTAGAAGTTCAAATTGTCATGTGATTTCATAGACAGTACCTCATCCTGGGAACGAGACCAGTGCATAACAAGGTTTTCCCATTCAATGTCTTCTAAATTTAGCACAGGAGACTACACCAGAAATTCGTTTATAGACTTGCCATCAAAGTGTGATTTCCTCAGGTAACACCGATACTGCTGCAATGCTTCCTTGAAAAGCACAAGCAAGCTTTTCTTGTTATGACTATCCAGATTGACCCTCGCCTAGTTACAACAACGCAATGTACATCATTGATGTGTTCAATCAGCAGAAAATAGGAAAATAATAACCATGAATAATAGCACTTAAACGTAAGTTGGACAAGAAGATGTGAAAATGGTGTTTGTCTTCACAATAATCTTCCCATGATGGGAATATATGCACGTAGTCCCTAACAACATTGAAAGCAGTGTCTTTTAAACTGGGAATAAATGGAATGGGGTTCCAATCTACAGGAATTGGCCGTCTCTGCAGTTGGGATAGGTGTTCGGCCGGTGGACTTGCTGTACTTTTTGCTGGAGTGGGATTTTTCTGTGGTACAGCTGGTGCTATGGCAAATGAAATCGGTATACCTTTTGCTAGAGTGCAGGTCCTGTGTGGTGGGGCTAGTGGTGTGGCCAGTGAAGTATGGGTACAGTCTGCTGGAGTCGGTCCTACGTTTTGTGTCACTGGTTGTACAGCCAATATAAGTGGGGTGTTGTCTGATTTCTCTGGCACCACCACGTTTTTCAAGGACATTGCTAGTGCTCCTTCAGGTTCGGCAATCACCCTCTTCCTTTTTGATGTCTGATGCACCAGAACAACATTTGAGTGGAAAAACATGGTACGATGACAGATGGAATATGTATTGATAATGGATGGGCATGGCATCTCGACATATATGATGAGTAAACTAAGCAAATGGTGATGTAACAAAGTATAAGAAATGCAAGACAACATATGCAAGATACGCGCAATCAATAAAACCTTGCCAAATTAGAACAGACACCTTGATGGGTGAACAGGACAGGCCATCTGCCTTTGACTCCTCGAGGTTAGAATAATCATTAGGGTGATATTCTGAACAAGAATCAATAGGTGGGGAGCGTACGTGTTTCATTGCTTCCAGAATGGCACTCAATGCCTTGGTGCCAATTTTGTAAGTCATTGCAGTGTTCCACAATATTCTTCTGATGCGCGGATTCTGATATTCAGTGTAATTGCGTATGATATCTGAGAACCATGAAAACATAAATAGTTGTGAGATTATCTTTGTAATGCATATGATATTCTAATATAGGGGCGCCCCTGTAAACACTTGTGTGCTATCACTGGATTCTAATGAGAGAGCTCTTGTGTGCTATAATATGGTGCGTGCATTTATATAATCTGGCACAAGTACACAAAAAATAGGCTCCAGAAGTAAGGATAGCTGGCAGATGATAGGTTCATAATATACTGTATAGAGAGTTTATTGCCAAACCATGATAACAAGAGCACACAGCAACTAGGCAGATCATAGTGTACATAACAGGGGTACACCATAACCAGGATATATAAATCGGGAAAGTGGAACTGGCTAGAAATTACGGTTGTTGTATTGCCGCTAGTAATTGAAAGCATATCGATCATGTACAGGCCAGCTCTATCAGTTGTTAGACTGCAGATGTCCTTGCTCCCCTTCCTGACAAGGAACATACTATACTTCCCATACAGAACACCGCACGGGCCACCGACCGAACCACGGCCCCACCGCCTGTGTTCCTCCGCCACCCCCACCACCACCCCCGCCCCCACCCGCATCGAGTTTTCTTCATTCGACGAGGCCACACTACCGCCCCCCACAACCACCATCCCCACCCGAGCCCCTTCGATCGCACCGGCGAACTCCGGTGAGCTCTAAAAATCGACTGACCCAATTTTGAAATTTAGTCTACTGTGATTTAACTAGTGTGGAATATAAAATGGGAAAACCATGAGCATTGCGAGTATGGTATCGAGCGTGCCATGACGGATCTGAAGGTGCAAACCGGACAAAGGCAACTTCGCAACCAAGACAAGAAATCGGAGTAAAGCAGTGGCAATCTATTTTCTTGCTGCGATAAATAAGTTGAGCAGATACGAAAGAGTATCACCTCTGGTGCGGCGCCGTGTATGCATCTGCTGAGAATTTTACGGTGCTGCGGTAGCGATGGCTGTCGACGGCATGGAAGCATATCTAGGAGGGTAGACGGTGGCGGCGGGGCGCGGTGGACGAGACCGTCGTAGGAGCGGCACCGGCAAGGTGGACGACGGCGGGGATGAAGCGAGAGGACGGGATGCAAGGATCCCGGTCCGAAGCCGTGGATGAGAGAGGTCGATCTCTTATAATGGATAGCGGCGTCGAGGTATCAACTCCGGCATGGTGGAGGAGGACGGCGGTGGATGGGGTGGCGGACGGCGGCGGCGGACGGAGGAGGGTGGGGTGGAGAGGGTGTTTTGGCGCCCATGGAGTACGAATGGGGAAAAGGGAGGTAGAGAGGAAGGGGGGAACTATGTATTCAGGGCACGCTTATCTCAAATGCGAGCAAAATTTACAAACTTAGCCCCCGTTTCAAATTTCTACTACATCACAGCAACACTAGTCGGTTGGGGATAGGACGGTAATCTCGCATACACCGAATATTTGCCGACGAGAGTTTGTTTTTGGCACCCACCATGTATGAATATGAATCGGGGAGGGAGTCGATTTTGGCCGAGGACACACTGTGTTTTGGCGCCCACCGTGTATGAATCCGGGTGAGAGGCGGTTACGTCACGTTTGGGTGAAATTACAAACCTACCCCTATCAACCAATAGGAGATGTGGATGTGCATGCTTTTAATGACTTGAGACTACCAAACAGGACATGCAGTGGTTAGTTCATTGCATGCAATGCTATTAATTAGCAAATAAACATTAAGATCTCTCGTTTTCCTCTCCTCCTTGGTCATAGTGCACAATCTAAGATGACTTGCTCACCTAGATGGAGGGAGTACTGATTATAATGAGTATAAGAACTACGTTTTATAATGAGTGTAAAAATATTGATTTGACATTGTGAATGTTGACACATTGTGGAATAGTTTTTGAAGTTTGCAAAAGTACTCAACTAGTGCTGTCATTCTCCAGAAAAAAAATGTGTTTACCAATGCATGCATGAACACTAGTTACTCTAACCCCCCCCTCTTCTTTAATTCTTTGCCACATCAGCATGTTTGCTATTCCTGTGTGCTAAGATACCACCATTATGGCCAGCCTTAATCATCGCATGCAATAATTTAGTGCACCTTGAAATATGAACATATGTGGGGCGTGTTTGTTTTTAATGACTTGAGACTATACCTAGCCCGAAATGCAAGATGACTTATTATGCACCGTTCCCCATACCTGCAGGAACCCCGTTCGTCTCCAAATCTTTTCCTCTCCATGTGTGGAAATAATATGCCTGCCAAACTCTCCTTCTCCCTCTGGCGGTCCCACCACTCCACCCCGTGTGAAAAAATCTGTATGCATGACTCTCCTCCCCCCACGCTCGTCCAATCCAGTGTGACCAGCAATATTTCCACCCCTTCGCTCCCTCGTAATTTACTCCAACAAATATGCCCACGTAGTTGTTACTTAACTGCAGGTGCATTCGGTCACTGACATATGGGCCCAACATGGGTCTGGCCCACATGTCAATGACGCAACTGGACCTCTAGTTAAGTCAGTGCAGCTCAGTCCATATCTTACGTAGGTGTGCCATTGCTCGCTATAAATACTGCGCCTCCCGCGACATCGCTATCTCCTCCCCCTCATGTTCACGTTCATCGCTATCTCCACCCCCCCTCCCTCTCACATCGACCACCATGGCATCACCCCTTCCAAGCCCTAGGAGACCCTCGCAGCACCGCGCGGATGGTCACGCGTCGTTATTCCGTTCCTCACTGCCACTAGTCGAGGAGGACGCGTCGGTGTTCCGCTCCTCACCGCGACGCATCGAGGTGGATGCGTCGGTGTTCCCAATCTCGCCAGCAAGCGCGCCGGAGGACCCGTCGGCTCCCCGCTACGAGGAGAACGCCGCACCGCCCACCGAGCCCCCAGCCTTGAGGAGCTTTGGAAAGAAATGGATGTCGCCTTGTGGGAGGCTTTGCCTCCAGCAGAGCACGCCAAAATAGAGGCGGAGAAGAAGGCCGAGGAAGAGAAGCGCACCGCGGAACAAGCTGCCTGGGAGGCCTATGTCGCGTCCGAGAGAGTCTGGCAATTGGCTCTTTGGTAGAAGGCTCGTGCGAGGGCCGTGAGGGTGGTGGAGGACGCCCGTGCCGACGCCCTGAGTGCGGTCGGGCCCAAGCGCCTCATCTACGCTTGGCGGTACGTGGACCGGGTGCACGCTTCCAGCGAGGAGGAGTACCTGTTGGCGCCGGATCACCACACCGGTGAGATCGCGCTCGCCCGCCGGCAAGCCTCCAATCAGCACCTCGCGAGTTGCGAGGCTGAGGAAGAGGCGTTGTGTCAGCGCGCTGGGAAACGGCCGCGCACCAAGGCAATCGTGGCGCCCCGCAAGCACTCCTGCGAGCGCCGTGGCTTTTAGGAGGAGTACAATTTTTGTTTCGTAAGGCGATCTCATTAGTTTTGGGACGCAAATGATAAATCCCAAACATTCAGGAATTTTTAGCGTCCTTAATTAAGTATGTAAGAGGGAATGTTTGGAAACCTTGTGTATTCATACGCATTTTGCAAGTATGTGCATATAGCACAAACTTTACTATATACTATCACACTACACGTCTCTCTTGATATATGCTTGCAGACTGTGCCACTCCCTCCGTCCAGGTCAATAAGTCATCTTCGGTTGTGCACCGTGACCAAGAAGGAGGGAAGACTTATACACCTAGATGGAGGGAGTACTACTATTACTTATGTACGTGCAAATGCACGTTTTAACATTACGATGCGGTTTTTGTAGAAGTGGAAAAACAGCACTAGTCAAGCTGGTGAAATGATTCAATGCAAAACAAATGCAAAAATGCTCGTTTGATTGTTTACTTTTAGCTTCCTTCTCTGTGGTTATTTCTCTGTCGTACTTTGTACGGAGTATCTCACTGGTTGGAAAGGCATGCAAATTTCCAAACCGCTTCCAACACCCTGTATCAAATTTTTTGCCTAATAGGTTGTGCCATGCAATTGGAATTCCAACTTGAGTACTACTACTAGTAGGAGTACCAGGGGCCAGTTCTTTTAGGCTTCTAGATTAGTAATCCCATAACTACTACCTCCGTCCTGGTTATTGGTCCCCATTGTAATCTGTGTCAAATTTTTGGTCAAAATTTAGCACAAATTACAATGGTGAGGAAAAACCAGTTAAATCTTTGGTCAAAATTTAGCACAAATTACAATGGTGAGGAATAAACCAGGACGGAATAGTAGTTTAGAAGCCCAAATAAATGAGTGAGGCGCCTTATTGTTACTCCACTGTGACTAGTCTTGTGGGAAAAGCTGGGGAAGCCACCAAAAGAACTGGCCCTAGGAGTAGTAGCTAGGGATCGAGTGTGCGAGATAAACCGGAAAAGTAAATGCAGAGAGATGAAATGCAAAAAAGACGGAGGGATGTGATGGTTGCTTGTCCGTTTATTTTACCAGGCCACTTATTACTAGGAGTGGTTGGGTTTTGTGATATGACGGCTTTACTGCCGTGCCACGAGCGGGGTGAGAGGTGAGACTCCCGTGCAGCGCCACCCTCTACACGTACTACTACTCCCTCCATCCATTTTTACAGGGCCTAACTTGTCAATATTTCATACCAAGGCATGTCCGCAAAAAGAGGAACTGGTTTTGGGACTAGTATCTGGATACTGTGTAATCTTGCATGCAGCCTCCTTTGAATGCCTAGCCGCTGGCCTCCCTTCCTTTAATCCCTCGCATGCAAATTACTATCCTCCCTTTTCTACATGCATGCCCAACCATAATTACTCAAATCATGCAGGCCTTGGCTGAAATATAGAGCTCGCTCCTCCTTTGAAAATATGGTGGTGCTATCCATGCATGCAAATCAATGCGACGGCCAGAGCATTTTCACGATGAAGGGACCACACACGACTTGCAAGATAAAATTAAGATGGAGATGCCTCTGTTAGTTCATTTGGATAGGTTTGTTCGGATATTATTTCTCTAGAGCTCACAAACATCCGGTTGAAATAGATAAAAAGTATCTTTTGCAAACAAAAGCGTTCAACTGTTCAACCTGCATCCAAAACTTGTGAAGAAATAACTCTTATTGTGCTTTGCAGGAAACGATCTTCAAGAATTAGTTTTTGAGTATCCATTGTTATACATGTTGGCTACAGATGACATGGCACTTTCTTGTAGCCAACAGTTGGCTATACTATTTAAGTATTAACCATGCCCTTATACACCTAGACGGAGGGATTAAATCAGGATGACTTGGGAGGGGGCAGAGGATATGTAAGAAATGGTTCATCATAAGTCTTTCACCAGTACTGTAGTAAAAATTCATACATGGAAGATTCTAGACTAAACCATAAATGGATACACTTTTATTCATGCGCGATACTCCAATAGAGCAAGATCATGCATGGAAGTCTCCACATGCTTAGACAGCGGATTATATTGAGCGAAGACTAATGATCAACATTTAACTTGAAAATGCAGATGTCCAGGTGAACCTCCTCGGAGTCCCCGTGCACATTGTTGGAGTCCAAATAACACCATGGGTTTTCCATGTCCACATCAGCGGGAAAGTCCCAGCTCTGCAGAGTCCAAGTATGCTCGGCGTAGCCAGTGTCGCCGCCCATGCGTGTAGGTCTCCTCTTCTCATGCTCATACAAGTGCTAGAAGAGCTCACCTTATAAAGGCCTACTAGCAAAATTCCAACATCGACCAGGCCGTCCATGAAACGGGAGTGGCTGTAGGGGACGTTGCGCCAGTTGAATATATGAGCAAGTTATTACGAGATTTAATCCGAATAAGCATAAAATAAATCATGATGGCTATAACAGAGATGAAACTAACAATGTGGACTAGCATAGTAGTAGGATACGTAGTAGAAACATGAATTCTACCATGATTTCGAATAGGAAGGACAGAAACACATACGGTGCAACGGGAGCAGCACCGTTGGCGTTGAGGTTGTCGCCCATGTCCAAACACTACATAGACACGGTCTTTGAGCATGGTTTGTAGTCGTTCCATGCTCGGGCATTGAAGTTTCTAACTATTTTAAATTAGAATATACTACTCCTCCGGTGCTAGTAGTAGAGAAGAGTCCTACTCTACTACTCTAATCAAGCAAGTTAGGCATAGCACTGCAGGGAGTACCAGTACTGTGATCACCCAAGCAAGTTGTCTGGCATCGACATGACCCTACGCTGCTGGTATGTGTCTCGTAAGTCAAGCGGCGTGCTGTAGTCATCATCACCTGTCCACTTCCCGCAGCACATATTCGCTTCTCCATCCTTGTCCGCACATAATCTCGTCCAATGTTCCATCCCTGCTAAGGCGCCTCCCACCCTCGTCCGAAACCCAAGAACTAACAATGGCAGAACCGAGCAGTGTCTGCCGAAAGAGTGGCTGGAATTCACTCCCAACAGAGGTAATCAAGCTCATTGTTTCGCATGTGGACAATCTCAGTACCATGCCCCTCGCCGCATGCTCGTTGGGGCTGTACCGTTTACTCAAAGCCCTCAGGCCGGAGCTTTTTAAGCCAGCTCCTTGCTTGTTGATGCCGCCTGATCTTCAAAAACTGCGTGTCACGCAGCACAACGAACGTAGGGTGGCGAGCATCAACCCCCTTGACTATGATCGGATCCCCGTCAGCCTCAACTACATTAACGGTATGTACTGGGTCGGCATGAACACGTCTTGGATGGTGCTCGTCGACGGTCGCGGCACCTGGATGCTCATGGAGGTCTACACCCGGCGATTGATACCCCTTCCTTCGATTAACACTGCACTGCTTTGGCACCGCGGCCCAGAATACTCGGAATCTTATAATAGCCAACATGATACCAAGTTTGATTTGCTCAAGGTTGTAATCTGCCAAGTGCCCACAAGATCTGCGAATTATATAAGCTTCAGGCTATTTGCATTCTTCAACTGCGGCCTCGCCTATCTGATAGGTCACTACGGTAAGTGGATAAATTTGCACATCCATCGGAGGATCATACATCCTCCATGGTTCTCTGATGCAATTGAACACAAGGGCTTCATTTACGCTGTCGACTCCTTCTATGGCTGGACGTATTGCTGGCCTACTCCAGTCATCGCTACAAACGGCTGTTACAATAGTATGTTACTTTCCTATGATATCATGATGGCTTGCTTATATTACTGTCAACATTTGCTGAAAAAATATTCATGCTCATAACATGTTGTTCTTAAGATTAACTAAACCAAGAGCCCTTTTTTATTTGACTCCAACTCGATATGATGTTGTAGGCCGCCTGGTGTCCCTACCCTTCCTAATCCCAGAACCTTTCAAAGAAAAGCGGCATGGCAGTTGCAGGTGGTTCCTGGCTTGATCAGACGACGACGAAAGGTTGATGATCGTTCGCACGTACCGGACGTGTTGTTTCACGGAATACAATCACAGTCACTTCAAGGTCTTTGAGCAGGATCCCGGCTTCTCTAGGCCTTCAGGAATTTTTGACTGGAGGCTGGTAAGTAGCCTTGGTATAGGCTCTCTGTTTGTCGGACTGAATTATCCGATTAACCAGGAGATAACCGACGGCAATGATCATGATGGCAGCGCGGTTTTGTTCATCATGCAAAACTGTGTGTACACAACGTACCATGCGTCTCTGCATGCACCATACCCTGATATGTGCCTCCACGCTCTGTAGCCCAAAGTAGGAGAGAGGGTTGCAAGTATCAGACTTCTACCTGCTGGCTGGAGTTTTCCTCGTCAGGCACCCATCTGGTTCAAGCCGTCAGCCAATCTCCACAGCTTAATAAATAGTAACGTCTAACTGAGCCAGTTAGTTAGAAGCGTACACTTGGTGTAGTAGGAACTTTATTTAGTTTGATGCATACACTTGTTCTTTTTTGGTAGCCCTTTTGTAATGATGGCTGATGTTTGGTTTGGAAGAGAGAGTTGCGTCTTCACTCTTCTGGCCTACTTACTGCTTCTGTTGCACCCCCAGCCCTGGTTGCTGCTGCTGTTTTCAATGTACAATCAGTAGTATATTTCGTCTGTTGGTTGAATAAATGTGTTGTTAGAATGACAAACACAATGTTTTGGAATTCGTTGCATGGTTCGATCCTTTAGTTCCCCGTACGGTACGTAGCGCATACTATTTATCGTACGGAACACATTTTTTTTGAAACTCGGAACACATTTTCCACTTGTTGATAACATGCAGCCCACTGATGAAGGCCCAATAGAGAAGCCCATAATTAACTGGAAGGGAGGCTCTCACATGAATCCGGCCCATGTACATGCTCATGGTCCCCTAAACATAAATAAGTAAATAAATAAATAAAGCTAAATGCTCATGCACCAGTTCTTTGGGAAAATAGCTAGCCCAGTATTTCTTTTTGAAGAATACCCAAGCTAGGCCTATTTGTTTTCTCTGAATTACTGGGCTACAAATCTTTCAAGAGGAGGAGGGATGCATTCGGGCCTGGCTTAAGAGTATGGTCAATGTCTGTTAAAAGTAATATCAAAAGGGGTTGAAAACTCCAAAAAATTTATAGCAAATGGGATATAAGTTTCTTTTTTTGTTTTTGTTCTTCACTGATATCTTATACATATTTCATTGGATTTAACATGACATAGTACTAATTTATTTTTAAATTTGTTTTACTATGGCTATTAATTTTTGGATTAAGAATATTTCGTTCCCCAGCAAAAATTTGCGAATTTTCAAAATTTCCCACATATTTAGTTAATTTTTTGACCCTGGTAATGACCGGAAAATGGCCAGCAATTCTCAAAATGGAAAATGGGCTGCAATAAATTCCATATGAATTAGAAAATGAGTAAAAAATATAAAAATAATAGCAAATGGGCTGTACACGCCACGGATTTCGAGGCTGACTTGTTTACGAAAGGCTTTGTCAGTGAACACACAATTCTAGTAGCAGTTAGTGTTGGATGTCCATCCAACGGCTGACATGCTTCTTTAATCTCTGATCTTCCTACTCCAGCCGCCTAAACTAGCTCCGGCGGGACTGCCCGCTCCCTCCTCTTGTGGCCCACTATGATGCCGCACAGGCTTCCCCGGCCCACCCTAATCCCTGCGCTGGCCTGGCCGCACGCAATCAACTGCCTCCTTATTACGCGAAAAAATTGATTCCTCCCACTGACATCTGGGGCGCACTGATTGGGAGGATAACCTGTGGGCCTACTAAGTTGACGTGTACGCAGGGCTTGTCAACTTAGTCAACAAACGATTCTAGCAGCAGTAACTATTGGATTTGAATCGAACGGTCCCGTTGCTTCTTCAATCGCTGCTCTTCTTGCACCAGCTGCCCAAACCAGCGCCGGGGAGACCGCCTGCTCCTGCCTCCAGTGGCCGGCTGTGCTGCCGATGAGGCCTCATCGCCCCCTACTACTCCCACCGCTAGCTAGGCCCTGCGGCGACGGCAGCCTCACACCGCAGCCGAACCAGTGAACACTTGTACTCCTCTTTGCATGGGCATCCACTACCGCGTCTTCCCCGGCTCCGCGTCATCCCCTTCCTAGGCCTCGCCGTCATCCACCGCCTTGGTGCTCTCGGCGCGGCGTGGTCAACGTGGTCAACGACATTCCATCGGAAGAGTACTGTACGTGGAGAGGCTGACAGCTGGGTCCACGGCCACAGCCCAGTTTTTTTGTGATTTGCCAAGTAAGTCGCTTTGTCAGGCCTATTGGGCTGCAAATCTTTCAAGACGAGGAGGAGAGCTTTCATTCGGCTGGCCGAGAAAATGGCCCATCAGTAATGAGAAATGGGTTGTACATTTTTAAAACACATCAAACTAGCAATTAGTTTCGGATATCTTTTTTTCATTTTGAGATTTCAAATTACATTGATTTTTATGCGTGGAGAATTTGTTGAATTTTATATTGATATACATTTATTTTTAAAATCAGTTTGAATGTGAGTCGAAACTTCAGGATTAAAAACAGTTTGGACCGCACCGAAATATGCAAAATTTCGTATAATTTTTTAACCGTGGCCACAATATGGGCTGTAATGCTAACAAAAAGAATATGGGCTCCAAAAAAACCTTAATAATTAGCAAATGGGCTGTAAATTATTAGAAATAATGGCAGATGTGTTGTATGCTGTTTCCCACAGATTTGAGGCTTTCCTAAAAAAAGGTTGACGCACAAGCAGTGACTATTGCATGGCCATCCAACGGCCGTCATGCTTCTTCAATCTCTCCTCTTCCTGCTCCAGCCGCTCAAACAGGCGCTGGCGGGACTGCCTGCTCCCTCCTCAACGCAGTCGGCTCTGCTGCCGCGCAGGCCTCACCGCCCCACTGTACTCCCATCGCTGGCCTAGCCATCCCTCTACTCACCCACACCTGTCGTTATTCTCCGGCGACGGCGAGGCCTCGTACAGTCGAAACGTTCCCGCCGCTGTCAGCTCGGACCCACCAGAAGTGCCTCCTTATTACGCACAAAAAATGAATACTCCCCCGGCTAGCTGGGACCCACCTTGGTGGGAGGCTGACTTGTGGGCCTACTAAGTTGATGGGGACGAAGGGCTTTGTCAACTTAGTTAATATGAATGATTCTAGCTCCAGTGACCGTACGATGTCCATCCAACGGCCGTAGTGCTTCTTCAACCTCTGGTCTTCTTGCTCCAGCCGCCCAAAGCAACGCCGGTCGTGCCGCCTGCTCCTGCCTCCCGTGGCCGGCTGTGCTGCCGCAGAGGCCTCACCGCCCCCTACTATTCCCACCGCTGGCCAGGCCCTACGGCGACGGAAGCCTCACACCACAGCCGAACGAGTGAACCCTCATACTCCTCTCCGGGTGGGCATCCACTGCCGCGTCTTCACCGACTCCGCGTTGTCCCCTTCCTAGGCCTCGCCGTCATCCACTACCCTGGTGCTCTCGGCGCGGCGTGGTCAGCGTGATCAAGGAACGACTTCCATTGGACGTGGACTGTACGTGGAGAGGCTGACAGCTGGGTCCACGGTGGCAGCAAGGAAGTGCCTCCTTATTACACGGAAAATAATGATTCCTCCACCTGACAGCAGGGACCCACCGGACGGGCCACCGTATTTCACAATAAAAAACGTTTCCCCCCTGAGTGCTGGGACCCACCAGCTACACCTTCGCACGCAAGGAAGTGCGTCCGGGCAAAAAAAAAAACGATTCGCCCCCCTGATTGCTGGGACCCACCAGCTACATCTTCGCAGGAAAGGAAGTGCCTGACAGTCGGGACCCACCGGATCGAAGCGTATGTAGTGTTGTCATTCTGGTCACGAACGTGTACGTGCATATATAGTGGTGGATGTAGAGGCACACACGTGTCGTAGTAGAGGCGGCCAGGGTGCAAGAAAAAAAATACGGCCACGTATGTGTACATACGGGCGGGGTCTTGAACGCCTACTCGCGCATACGTACGGCGAGGGCTCGTGTACATGGCTGGGTCAGAACTGAGAAACAGCGTCGTCGTCGTGTTCATGGGTCGAAACGGAATGTGTGGTCGTGTTCATCGGGAGGGCTTGGACGGAAGAGGCGATGGAAACGAGGCCTGGCGTACCGCAAAACGGAGGAAACAGACCTCCTACGGTCAAAACGAGGGTCCTGTTGATCGGGAGGGGTGTGGCGTACCGCAAAACGGAGGAAACGGACCTCCTACGGTCGAAACGGGGGTCCTGTTGATCGGGAGGGGTGTGGCGTACCGCAAAACGGAGGAAACGGACTTGTGTTGGAGCGCTACAGTCGAAACGGGGGTCCTGTTCATCGGGAGGGGTGTGGCGTACCGCAAAACGGTACTCCATGGGATACTGTTCATCTCCACCGTCGACACCCTCCAGCCTCCACGAGCTACTGTTCATCCAGCGTCGACCTCCTCCAGCCTCCCTGGGCTCCTATTCATCCAGCCTCCACCGCGCGCTACTCCACTGGCTACTGTTCAACCACCCCTCCACCGTCTACTATTCATCCAGCCCTCCAAACCACGGGGGCCTGTTCAACCACCCCTCCACGGGCACCCCTCCACCGTCTACTGTTCATCCTGCCCTCCACACCACGGGGTCCTGTTCATCCACCCCTCCACGGGCGGCCCTCACCGTCTACTGTTCATCCAGCCCTCCACCACACCACGGGGTCCTGTTCATCCAGAGGCAACGCCACCGCTCACTGTTCATC
The DNA here is from genome assembly GCF_003073215.2 of Triticum urartu. NCBI lineage: Eukaryota > Viridiplantae > Streptophyta > Magnoliopsida > Poales > Poaceae > Triticum > Triticum urartu. The sequence goes on from NC_053023.1 coordinate 307,643,332, forward strand.
CAACCCCCCCCCCCCCCCCCCCCCTCCCCCGGAATGCTCACTGTTCATCCCATCGATCGGCTCCAGTTAGCAGTAGTAGCCAAGGAATCACTCGATCGGGTTCAGTTAACAGCCATCGATCAATCGCACGGGTTCAGTAACGCGTAGCCTGCAGTGCAATCGCTCGGGTTCAGTTAGAGCCCAACGCCTCGCTCGGGTTCAGTTAGAGCCAACGCCTCGCACACACGCGCGTACGTGTACAAGAGAAACATGCATCGCTCGGCCCCGACCTCCCACCGTAACCGGGAACTCCCCGAAATTTTCCTCCCCCTCGCTTCTACCACGGTTTTTTCCGTCATGGACGGCCCAAAGAATGTCAGGCAGCTGCGTCTTCGGCCCGCCCAGGACGAACAACCCATTTCCTGTCATGATTTTTTGTCATAGAAGTAGGAGCCCACCACATCTATGATGATACCGAGTTTTTTCACAATTATCGTCATAGAAGTGTCATATGTATGACATAATTTTTTTTCATTCGGCCCAAAATGTCACGGATGTGTCTTTTTTTTGTAGTGCTGGTAAGTCGATATATCCTGTTGGTAACATTGAACCGGAAGTTGCCTTTGGAGATGATCATGATTCTAGGGCTGATAAGTTATCTTTTGAAGTGGTTAAAATCAAAAGCCCATATCACGCTCTGTTTGGACAGCCAACTTATGCTAAGTTCATGGCGCGGCCGTGTTATGTTTATCTGCAACTTAAAATGCCGGGTTATAAGGGCACCATCACTGTGCATGGAAGCCGGAAGATAGCCTTGGAATGTGAAGAAGGTGATGCCGCTTACGCTGAATCTGTTTGTGCAACAGAGGAATTGATGTTTTATAAGGATAATGTTGACCCGGCGGACATGACATCTTTGAAGAAGCCAACTACTGAGCATGAGCCGGCGTTGAAATTTAAGTCAGATGACAATACCAAGATGATTGACTTTGTGCCTGGTGACTCATCCAAACAATTTATTATCAGTGCAAACTTGGATCCCAAATAGGAAAGCGCGCTCACCAAGCTCATCTGTGAGAATCGGGACATCTTTCATGGAAACCTTCTGACATGCCGGGTGTACCGAGGGAACTCGCTGAGCACACTCTCAATATTGATCCAAAGTATAAGCCGGTCAGGAAGATTCTTCGGCGGTTCAACGAGGAAAGGCGCAAGGATATTGGAGAAGAGGTGGCCCGGCTCTTGGTGGTTGGGTTTATTGTTGACATTTTTCACCCAGAGTGGTTGGCTAACCCGGTGCTGGTGCTCAAGAAGAACGGTACTTGGCGTATGTGTGTGGATTACATAGATTTCATCAAGGCTTGTCGGGCTGATCCTTTTGCTCTCCCTCGTATTGATCAAATCATTGATGCTACGGCGGGTTGTGAGCATTTGAGCTTTTTTGATGCTTATTCTGGCTATCATCAGATCAAAATGGCAGTTAAGGACCAGGAGAAGATGGCTTTAATTACTTCGTTTGGAGCCTTCTGTTATGTATCTATGCCTTTTGGACTTAAGAGTGCCCAGGCGACTTATCAGCGGTGTGTGCAGAACTGCCTTCATAATCAGATTGGGCATAATTTTCATGCTTACGTGGATGATATAGTGGTGAAGTCCAGAGAGAAGGAAACCTTGGTAGATGATCTGAAAGAAACCTTTGATAACCTCTGGGTCTACAAGATGATGCTCAACCCAGCCAAGAGAGTTTTTGGAGTCCCAGCTGGCAAGCTTTTGGGTTTTTTGGTGTCTTACAGAGGCATTGAGGCTAACCCGGAAAAAATTAAGGCAATTACATCTTTGGCTAAGCCAGCGTGCATGAATGACGTTCAGCGGCTGGCGGGTCATGTTGCAGCTTTAACCCGGTGCCGTTTTTGATTGTTCCATGCCTATATTCTACAACTTTCATATACTTTTGGCAACTTTTATACTATATTTGGGACTAACATATTGATCCAGTGTCCAGTGCCAGCTCCTCTTTGTTGCATGTTTCTTGTTTCGCAGAAAATCCATAACAAACGGAGTCCAAACGGGATAAAAACTGACGGAGATTTTTTTTGGAATATATGTGATTTTTTGGAAGAAGAATCAACGTGAGACGATGCTCGAGGGGGGGCACGAGGCAGGGGGGCGCGCCCTAGGGGGCCGGGTGCGCCCTGGGCCCTCGTGGCCACCCCGTAAGGCGGTTGGTGCCCTTCTTTCGCTGCAAGAAAGCTAATCTCCAGATAAAAATTGTGTTCAAATTTCAATCCAATCGGAGTTACGGATCTTCGGGAATATAAGAAACGGTGATAGGGCAGAATCTAGAATGCAGAAACAGGGAGAGACAGAGAGACAGATCCATTCTCGGAGGGGCTCTCGCTCCTCGGCCTCCAAGGAGGCCATGGACCAGAGGGGAAACCCTCCTCCCATCTAGGGAGAAGGTCATGGAATTAGAAGAAGAAGGGGGGCTCTCTCCCCCTCTCTCCTGGGGGCGCCGGAACGCCGTAGGAGCCATCATCGTGTGACAACGATCTACGCCAACACCTCCATCATATTCACCAACATCTTCATCACCTTCCCCCATCTATCTACATCAGTACACTCTCCCGCAACCCGCTGTACCCTCTACTTGAACATGGTGCTTTATGCTTCATATTATTATCCAATGATGTCTTGCCATCCTATGATGTCTGAGTAGATTTTCATTATCCTATCGGTAATTGGTGAATTGCTATTATTGGTTTAATTTGCTTCTGGTTATGTTTCTGTCCTTTGGTGCCCATCATATGAACGCGCGCGTGGATCACACCATAGAGTTACTTGTATGTTGATAGGACTATTTATTGGAGGGAAAGAGTGATAGAAGCTTCAACCTAGCATAGAAATTGATGCATATGGGACTGAAGGGGGACCAATATATCTTAACGCTATGTTTGGGTTTTACCTTAATGAACATTAGTAGTTGCGGATGCTTGCTAATAGTTCCAATCATAAGTGCATAGAATTCCAAGTTAGGGATGACATGCTAGGAGTGGCCTCTCCCACATAAAACTTGCTATCGGTCTAGTAAAGTATTCAATTGCTTAGGGACAATTTCGCAACTCCTACCACCACTTTTCCACACTGGCTATACTAACTTTATTGCTTCTTTACCTAAAACAGCCCCTAGTTTTTATTTACATGCTCTTTATATTCTTTCAAACCTATCTCTTTACACATACAAAGTACTTCTAGTTTCATACTTGTTCTATGTAAAGCGAACGTTAAGCGTGCATAGAGTTGTATCGGTGGTCGATAGAACTTGAGGGAATATTTGTTCTACCTTTAGCTCCCCGTTGGGTTTGACACTCTTACTTATCAAAAGAGGCTACAACTGTTCCCCTATACTCGTGGGTTATCAAGACCTTTTTCTGGCGCCGTTGCCGGGCAGTTATAGCGTGGGGTGAATATTCTCGTGTGTGCTTGTTTGCTTTATCAATAAGTAGTTCTTATTTTGTGCTCTTGTTTACTATCTTTAGTTATGGGTAGGAAATGCAAAATACCAAAAAAATTAGTGGTACCTACTGCACCAATGGTTGAAGAACCACTCCTAAAGCTTTTTACTTGTATCATCATCGATCCTTTTGTGCTCGTGCTAAAACCCAAACTAGCTTAGTTGAGGGAAAATCTTTAGATGAGCATGCTTGTTATGTGCGACACCGCTTATCTCAAAAAGGGACACTTTTACTGGATCAAATTCATCATTTGCAATGCTATGCTTGGAATTTATGTGAAATATATGATTTTACTTGTTGTTCTAAAGACCCTAAGAAACACCTTTCCTACCAATGTGATTTTAGTGTAATGGAATTGTATCTTTGAATTCTAAGGGTGTTTATAATTACTATGATGTTCAACAAATTTAAGAATTTCTTACTTTTAAGGGTGCTTATGAAATTGCTTCATTGATTGGAAAGTATGATGCTACCCTTTACAAATCTGAATTTTTTTCCAGACTTAAATATTGTTATGATAATTATGCTTCTAATGCCTATGTTAAACCATATATTGAAGGCTCCTCCACTGTCCAAGAAGAGACTAATATTTTGAAGGAGTCTATGGAAGAAGGAATTGATCAAACTGTGGGCTCATTGGATGAAAAAGATGATGAGGAGAGTGAAGAACAAAAGGAGGAAGATCGGATTAGCTACCCGTTCCCACCTTCTAATGAGAGTAACTCTTCAACTCATACATTGTTTAATTTCCCTTCATGCTTACCGAAGGATGATTGCAATGATGATTGTTATGATCCCGTTGATTCTCTTGAAATATCCCTTTTTGATGATGCTTGCTATGCTTGTGGCCAAGATGCCAATATTAATTATGCTTATGGAGATGAACTTGCTATAGTTCCCTATGTTAAACATTAAATGGTTGCTATTGCACCCACGCATGATAGTCATATTATCTTTTTGAATTCTCCCGACTACACTATATCAGAGAAGCTTCCCTTATTAAGGATTATATTGATGGGTTGCGTTTTACTACTACACATGATGATTTTGATAGATATAATATGCATGTGCTTGCTGCTACCACTTGCAATTATTATGAGAGAGGAACTACATGTCCGCCTCTCCATGTTTCCAATATGATGAAATTGCAAGAAACTATTTATACTATGCATTGGCCTTTACTATGTGTGCATGAATTGTTCTTTTATAACATGCTGATGTATAGGAAGAGAGTTAGACTTCATTGTTGCATGATATATGTTACTTTGTGCTCACTACTAAATCACAAATCATTGTTAATTAAAATTGGCTTTGATATACCTTGGGATCCAGGTGGATCCATTACTTCAGCACTATATGCCTAGCTTAATGGCTTTAAAGAAAGCACTCCAGGGAGACAACCCGGAAGTTTTAGAGAGTCATTTATTTCTGTTGTGTGCTTTTATAAAGTTTAAAAATAAGAATAATTTTCCAAGATTTGCCTTTAGGATGTTTACATTGCTTGTTGGTTTGTGCGGTGCAAAACAGAAACTTTAGGTGTAGTGCGCGATTTTACATTTTTTACTGGAACGTCAAACGGTTCTGAAACTTTCTGCACTGACTTTATATAAAAATTGTTTATTTTTCCAATTTGTTTCAGAATTTTTGGAGTACCAGATATATGGTGAATGTTCAGATTAATACAGACTGTCCTGTTTAAGTCAGATTCTGTTTTTGATGCATAGTTTGCTTGTTTTGATGAAACTATCGATTTCTATTAGTGGATTAAGCCATGGAAAAGTTATATTATAGTAGCTACAATGAAAAAACAAAATATGAATTGGTTTGCAATAGTACTTCGAGTAGTGATTTGCTTTATTATACTAACGGATCTTACCGAGCTTTCTGTTGATTTTTTTGTGGATGAAGTGTTTGAAGATCGAGGAGGTCTCGATGTGAGGAGAAGGAGGAGAGGCAAGAGCTCAATCTTGGGGATTCACAAGGCACCCCAAGTAAATATTCAAGGATACTCAAGCATCTAAGCTTGGGGATGCCCCAGAAGGCATCCCATATTTCTTCAACAAGTATCAGTATGTTTTCGGATTCGTTTCATTCATGTGATATGTGCAAATCTTGGAGCATCTTTTGCATTTAGTTTTCACTTTCTTTGATGCACCATGCTGGTATGAGACAGTCATTGGTTGATTTATAGAATGCTCATTGCACTTCACTTATATCTTTTGAGTATGGCTTTATAGAACGCTTCATGTGCTTCACTTATATCATTGGAAGTTTGGATTGTCTGTTTCTCTTCACATAGAAAACCCCCATTTGTAGAATGCACTTTTTATTCACTTATATTTGTTAGAGCATGGGAATATATTTTGTAGAAAGAATTAAACTCTCTTGCTTCATCTATATCTATTTACAGAGATGGCAGGAACTGGTCATTCACATGGTTAGTCATAGAATCCTACATAAAACTTGTAGATCACTGAATATGATATGTTTGATTCCTTGCAATAGTTTTGCGATATAAAGATGATGATATTAGGGTCATGCTAGTGGGTAGTTGTGGATCGTAGAAGTACTTGTGTTGAAGTTTGTGATTCCCATAGCATGCACGCATGGTGAACCATTACGTAACGAAGTTGGAGCATGAGGTATTTATTGATTGTCTTCCTTATGAGTGGCGGCCAGGGACGAGCGATGGTCTTTTCCTACCAATCTACCCCCCTAGGAGCATGCGCGTAGTACTTTTTTCGATGACTAATAGATTTTTGCAATAAGTATGTGAGTTCTTTATGACTAATGTTGAGTCCATGGATTATACGCACTCTCACCCTTCCATCATTGCTAGCCTCTTCGGTACCGTGCATTGCCCTTTCTCACCTCGAGAGTTGGTGCAAACTTCTCCAGCGCATCGAAACCCCGTGATACGATACATTTTATCACACATAAGCGTCCTTATGTCTTCCTCAAAATAGCCACCATACCTACCTATCATGGCATTTCCATAGCCATTCCGAGATATATTGCCATGCAACTTCCATCATCATCATATACATGACTTGAGCATTTATTGTCATATTGCTTTGCATGATCGTAAGATAGCTAGCATGGTGTTTTCATGGCTTGTCCGCTTTTTGATGTCATTGCTATGCAAGATCATTGCACATCCTGGTACACCGCCGGAGGCATTCATATAGAGTCATATTTTTGTTCTAGTATCGAGGTGTAATATTGAGTTGTAAGTAAATAAAAGTTTGATGATCATCATTATTAGAACATTGTCCCCTGTGAGGTTATCAAAATAAAAGTGGCCAAAGAAGCCCCAAAAAAAGAGAGAGAGGACAAAGAAGCTTACAAAAAAAGAAAAAAAGAGAAAAAGAGAAAAAAATAAAAAATGAGAGAAAAGAGAGAAGGGACAATGTTACTATCCTTTTACCACACTTGTTCTTTAGAGTAGCACCATGTTCTTCATATAGAGAGTCTCTTGAGTTATCACTTTCATATACTAGTGGGAATTTTCATTATAGAACTTGGCTTGTATATTTCGATGACGGGCTTCCTCATATGCCCGAGGTCTTCATGAGCAAGCAAGTTGGATGCACACCCACTTAGTTTCAATTTGAGCTTTCATACACTTATAGCTCTAGTGCATCTGTTGCATGGCAATCCCTACTCCTCGCATTGACATCAATTGATGGGCATCTCCATGGCCCATTGATTAGCCGCGTCGATGTGAGACTTTCTTCCTTTTTGTCTTCTCCAAAGAACCTTCATCATCTTATTCTATTCCACCCATAGTTCTATGTCCATGGCTCATGCTCATGTATTGCGTGAAAGTTGAAAAGGTTTGAGTACGTGAAAAGTATGAAACAATTGCTTGGCTTGTCATCAGGGTTGTGCATGATTTGAATATTTTGTGTGGTGAAGATGGAGCATGGCCAGACTATATGATTTTGTAGGGATAACTTCCTTTGGCCATGTTATTTTGAAAAGACATGATTTCTTTATTAGTATGCTTCAAGTATTATTATCTTAATGTCAAATGATAGACTAGTGCTTTGAATCACTTGTGTCTAAATATTCATGCCATGATTAGATTACATGATCAAGATTATGCTAGGTAGCATTCCGCATCAAAAATTATCTTTTTTATCATTTACCTACTCGAGGACGAGCAGGAATTAAGCTTGGGGATGCTGATACATCTCTGTCGTATCTATAATTTTTGATTGTTCCATGCCAATATTCTACAACTTTCGTATACTTCTGGCAACTTTTTATACTATTTTTGGGACTAAAATGTTGATCCAGTGTCCAGTGCTAGTTCATGTTTGTTGCATGTTTTTTGTTTCGCAGAAAATCCATATCAAACGGAGTCCAAACGGGATAAAAACTGACGGAGATTTTTTTTGGGAATATATGTGATTTTTGGGAAGAAGAATCAACGCAAGACGATGCCCGAGGGGGCCATGAGGCAGGGGGCGCGCCCTGGGCCCTCGTAGCCACCCCGTAAGGCAGTTGGTTCCCTTCTTTCGCCCAACAAAACTAATATCCAGATTAAAATCGTGTTCATATTTCAATCCAATCGGAGTTACGGATCTCCGGGAATATAAGAAACGGTGAAAGGGCAGAATCTGGAACGCAGAAACAAGGAGAGACATATCCAATCTCGGAGGGGCTCTCGCCCCTCCACCGCCATGGAGGCCATGGACCAGAGGGGAAACCCTTCTCCCATCTAGGAAGAAGGTCAAGGAAAAAGAAGAAGAAGGGGGGCTCTCTCCCCCTCTCTCCTGGTGGCGCCGGAACGCCGCCGGCACCATCATCGTGTGACGGCGATCTACACTAACACGTCTGTCATCTTCACCAACATCCTCATCAGCTTCCCCCATCTATCTACAGCGGTCCACTATCCCGCAACCCGCTCTATCCTCTACATGAACATGGTGCTTTATGCTTCATATTATTATTCAATGATGTGTTGCCATCCTATGCTGTCTGAGTAGATTTTCGTTGTCCTATCGGTAATTGGTGAGTTGCTATGATTGGTTTAATTTGATTGCGGTTATGTTGTTGTCCTTTGGTGCCCATCATATGAGCGCGCACGTGGAGCACACCATAGGGTTAGTTGTATGTTGATAGGACTGTGTATTGGAGGGAAAGAGTGACAGAAGCTTCAACCTAGCATAGAAATTGATGCATACGGTATTGAAGGGGGACCAATATATCTTAATGCTATGGTTGGGTTTTACCTTAATAAATGTTAGTAGTTGCGGATGCTTGCTAATCGTTCCAATCCTAAGTGCATAGAATTCCAAGTCAGGGATGACATACTAGCAGTGGCCTCTCCCACATAAAACTTGCTATCGGTCTAGTAAAGTAGTCAATTTCTTAGGGACAATTTCACAACTCCTACCACCACTTTTCCACACTCTTTATACTAACTTTATTGCTTCTTTACCTAAAACAGCCCCTAGTTTTTATTTACATACTCTTTATATTCTTGCAAACCTATCTCGTTACACCTACAAAGTACTTCTAGTTTCATACTTGTTCTAGGTAAAGCGAACGTTAAGCGTGCGTAGAGTTGTATTGGTGGTCGATAGAACTTGAGGGAATATTTTTTCTACCTTTAGCTCCTCGTTGGGTTAGACACCCTTACTTATCGAAAGAGGCTACAATTGATCCCCTATACTTGTGGGTTATCAATGAGCTCATAGACCTTACCACATTCTTGGTTCGGGACCAGTACAGAACAAGGCGTTCCCAGTCATCGTCCAGTAAATGTGTCTCAGGAGAACGTAAGAAAATTTGATGAGTTTATTTGCCAGTGAAGTACGTTTTCTTCAGGTAATTCCAATACTGCCACCAAGCATTCTTGAAGATAGCAGAGGTATTAGCATAGGTTACCTCATCCTGAGTTTCCAAATCAGTCCTTCTTCATAGTGAAAAATGGGAAAATTTGCTGTATTGTAACCATCATGGAGGTAGAATGTATGGGACAAAGCAAAGTAATTGTCATGAATAACATTACTTACACATAACTCCTGGACAAACACCTGCAACTTGCATTTTCCTTCATCTTCAGTATATATATATATATATATATATATATCCATGATGGGAAGATACAAGCATAGCATTTAACAACATCAAATGCCATAGATGCTAAACTACTGGTTGTGCTTCCTCCACAGGAATAGGTGTACTAACTGGTGGATTTGGGGTTCGCCATGGTAGTACTGGCGCTTTGGGCACTCGAGCTGCCTTACTAACTGCTCATGTTTGTGAGCTCTGTGCTGGAGATGGTGTTGTCTCAACAGGAACTGGGTTACTATCTGCTGGGGTTGGGTTTAGATTGGGTGAAGTTGGTTCCCCGTCCATCGTAGTAGGGGTACAATCTGCGAGAGTCTGGGTTATGTGTAGTACGGCCGGATCTCGTGCATGTACAACCGGGGAGCTATCTCCACCAAGAGGTAGCACTGTTTTATTTGAAGACTGTGTTTTTCTCCACAAGATACTGCCATCACCCGCTCCAATTCAATTGGCTGATAAACTGGAAACATAGTTGAATGTACAAACATTGTACGAGATACAGATGCAATAGATAGTGTGGAAAAAAGAGGGCATGAAATAGTTGACATGTATATTGTTTAACTAAAAAGGATAGCATGACATAATTTCACATATATGATGTTGATACATCTCCAACGTATCTATAATTTTTGATTGTTCCATGCTATTATACTATCAACCTTGGATGTTTTATATGCATTTATATGCTATTTGATATGATTTTTGGGACTAACCTATTAACCTAGAGCCCAGTGCCAGTTTCTGTTTTTTCCTTGTTTTAGAGTATCGCAGAAAAGGAAAATCAAACGGAGTCCAATTGACCTGAAACTTCACGGAACTTATTTTTGGACCAGAAGAAGCCCACGAAGTATCGGAGTTGGACCAGGAGAGTCCCGGGCTACCCACGAGGGTGGGGGTGCGCCCACGCCCCTGGGTGCGCCCCCCTGCCTCGTGGACAGCCCGGAGGTCCACTGACATACTTCTTCCTCCCATATATACCCATATACCATAAAAACTTCGAGGAGCACAATAGATCAGGAGTTCCGCCGCCAGAAGCCTCTGTAGCCACCGAAAACCAATCTAGACCCGCTCCAGCACCCTGCCGAAGGTGAATCCCTCTCCGGTGGCCATCTTCATCATCCCGGTGCTCTCCATGATGAGGAGGGAGTAGTTCTCCCTCCGGGCTGAGGGTATGTACCAGTAGCTATTTGTTTGATCTCTCTCTCTCTCTCTCGTGTTCTTGAGGTGGCACGATCTTGATGTATCGCGAGCTTTGCTATTATAGTTGGATCTTATGATGTTTCTACCCCTCTACTCTCTTGTAATGGATTGAGTTTTCCCTTTGAAGTTATCTTATCGGATTGAGTCTTTAAGGATTTGAGAACACTTGATGTATGTCTTGCGTGGGATAACCGTGGTGACAATGGGTTATTCTATTGATTCACTTGATGTATGTTTTGGTGATCAACTTGCGGGTTCCGCCCATGAACCTATGCATAGGGGTTGGCACAATTTTTCGTCTTGACTCTCCGGTAGAAACTTTGGGGCACTCTTTGAAGTACTTTGTGTTGGTTTGAATAGATGAATCTGAGATTGTGTGATGCATATCGTCTAATCATACCCACGAATACTTGAGGTGACATTGGAGTATCTAGGTGACATTAGGGTTTTGGTCGATTTGTGTCTTAAGGTGTTATTCTAGTACGAACTCTATGATAGATCGGACGGAAAGAATAGCTTCATGTTATTTTACAACGGACTCTTGAATAGATCGATCAGAAAGGATAACTTTGAGGTGGTTTAATACCCGACCATAATCTCTTCGTTTGTTCTCTACTATTAGTGACTTTGGAGTGACTCTTTGTTGCATGTTGAGGGGTAGTTATGTGATCCAATTATGTTATTATTGTTGAGGGAACTTGCACTAGCGAAAGTATGAGCCCTAGGCCTTGTTTCAATAGATTGCAATATCGTTTACGCTCACCTTTATCATTAGTTACCTTACTGTTTTTATATTTTCATATTTTCATATTACTGTTTTTATAATTTTCCATTTGTATTGGGTGTGTTGGGTATACAAGAGACTCTTTGTTGTTTGGTTGCAGGCTTGCTTGAGAGAGACCATCTTCATCCTACGCTCCTACGGATTGATAAACCTTAGGTCATCCACTTGAGGGAAATTTGCTACTGTCCTACAAACCTCTGCACTTGGAGGCCCAACAACGTCTACAAGAAGAAGGTTGTGTAGTAGACATCAGATGTCTATCTAAACTAGATAACATAGCATGACATAATTCAAAGGTATGGTGACTAACTAAACAGGATGGCATGAGATAATTATATGATGTCTTTAGTAAACAGGTTTGCATGACATAATTCACATGCATGTTATATAAGTAATCAGGATTGCATGATTTAATTCACATATGTGATTTATATGCTAAGCAAAGGGCATTCGCATATATGATGTCTGAACTAAGAACATGGTGTTGAATATATGATGTCTAAACTATGCAATGCAAGACACCCTGAGGGAGTCCTGGATTAGGGGGTGTTCGGGTAGCCAGACTATACCTTCAGCCGGACTCCAGGACTATGAAGATACAAGATTGAAGACTTCGTCCCGTGTCCGGATGGTACTTTCCTTGGCGTGGAAGGCAAGCTTGGCGATGCGGATATTCAAGATCTCCTACCATTGTAACCGACTCTGTGTAACCCTAACCCTATCCGGTATCTATATAAACCGGAGGGTTCTAGTCTGTAGGACAACTTCATCATACAATAATCATACCATAGGCTAGCTTCTAGGGTTTAGTCTCCTTGATCTCGTGGTAGATCTACTCTTGTACTACCCATATCATCAATATTAATCAAGCAGGAGTAGGGTTTTACCTGCATCGAGAGGGCCCGAACCTGGGTAAAAACATTGTGTCCCTTGTCTCCTATTACCATCTGCCTAGATGCACAGTTCGGGACCCCCTACCCGAGATCCGCCGGTTTTGACACCGACATTGGTGCTTTTATTGAGAGTTCCTCTGTGTCGTCACTTTTGGGCTCGATGGCTCCTTTGATCATCAACGACGATGCGGTCCAGGGTGAGACTTTTCTCCCCGGACAAATCTTCGTCTTCGGCGGCTTCACACTGCGGGTCAATTCGCTTGGCCACCTGGAGCAGATCGAAAGCTATGCCCCTGGCCATCAGGTCAGGTTTGGAAGCTTAAACTACACGGCAGACACCCGTGGGGATTCGATCTTCGACGGATTCAAGCCACAGCTAAGCGCGCCGCACTGTGTCGAGAGGCATGATCTAGCTCTGCCGCCGAATAGTGCCCTGGAGGCCGCACAAGCATCGGTTCCGACCCTTTATTCGGAGCCTATTGCGCCAATCGAGGATGAGCGGTTGGACGTCACCTCGGGGGCTACGCTCTCAAAGGCGATCGAGCCGAACGTCAGCCCCGCGTTCTGCATGGCCCGTGACTCCAAGGAGTCGGATTCCTCTCCGAACTCCGAACCCCCCGCGCCCCTGCCAATCGAATCCAATTGGGCGCCGATAATGGAGTTCACCGCCGCGGACATCTTTTAGCACTCGCCTTTTGGCGACATCCTGAATTCTCTAAAGTCTCTCTCTTTATCAGGAGAGCCCTGGCCGGACTACGGTCAGCGAGGATGGGATACGGACGATGAAGAAATTCAAATCCCACCCACCACCCACTTGGAAGCCACTGTCGACAATTCAAACGACGTGCTCAACTTCGACTCCGCAGAGATCGACAGCATGGACGACGATGCAGGAGATACAGATGAGCCAACGCCCATAGGGCATTGGACAGCCACCCCATCTCACTATGTGTACATGGGGGATACCCCTAAAGGAAACGACAATGAGGAAAAAGGGGATGGAATGGGGGACCGATCCCTCGAAAAGCAATCAAAGCGTCAGCGTAAACACCGACCCAAGCCCCGCCTTGATAAAGACCCAGCCATAGAGCAGGATGAGCCGGTAGACGACGAGCAGGCCTTAGAGCAACCGTCCGAACAGGGCAACACGGATAGAGAAACCGAACATCCCTCCCCCGGCGAAAACGGCACTCTGGACGACCTTACGCCGGATAAACCCACGAAGCAGAAGAATCTCCACAAGAGGCTCGTTGCAACAGCACGCAACCTGAAAAAGCAGAAGCGGAAGCTAAAAACGGCGGAAGATGCACTCAGGATCCGATGGAGCAAAGTAATCAATACCGCAGATAAATACGGCGACAGTCGCCGCACTAAAAGCTATCCGAAGAGAAGGCTACTTCCCGAATTCGACGAAGAGGCCCTAGAGCCCTCGCATTCAAAAAATAAGAAAGCCACACGGTCGGATAGACGACCCCATGGCCAGCATAAAGCGGCAAGCGGCGCCGCACTTAAATCGGCATGCGACCCACTTAAGGATTCGCATCAGGGCCCAGTCAGGTCCATTTACGGGCCAAGAAAGCAAGCTCTCGTAAGCAATTCAATAAAGCCATCATCAGAATCCGGCACACCCAAATACAGGGGCACCGCACACCCCCTATGTTTCACCGATGAGGTCCTGGACTATGAATTTCCAGAGGGATTCAAACCCGTAAACATAGAGGCATATGATGGAACAACAGACCCTGGAGTCTGGATCGAGGATTATATCCTCCACATACATATGGCTAGAGGAGATGACCTCCACGCCATAAAATACTTACCCCTTAAGCTTAAAGGGCCAGCCCGGCATTGGCTTAAAAGCCTTCCTGAAAACACAATCAGAACTTGGGAAGAACTCGAGGACGCTTTCCGAGCAAATTTTCAAGGGACCTATGTCCGCCCTCCGGATGCACATGATCTTAGTCACATAACTCAACAGCCCAGAGAATCAGCTCGGAAATTCTAGAATAGATTCCTCACTAAAAAGAATCAGATAGTCGACTGTCCGGACGCCGAAGCCTTAGCAGCTTTCAGGCATAACGTCCGAGACGAATGGCTCACCAGACACCTCGGCCAAGAAAAGCCAAGAACAATGGCCGCACTAACAAGCCTCATGACCCGCTTTTGTGCAGGAGAGGACAGCTGGTTGGCAAGATGCAGCCCCAGTGACCCAAGTACATCCGAAACTAGGGATGGAAATGGAAAACCGCGAAGCAACAAGGACCGTAGGCGGACTAAGGAAAAAAGTCCGAAGAGCGCGGCAGTCAACGCTGGATTCAAGAGCTCACGACAGAATCAGACAAAGCCACCCCTCCAGGATAACAGGGATGATCCATCCAACTTAAACAAAATCCTGGACAGGATATGTCAAATACACAGTACTCCCGGTAAGCCTGCTAACCATACCCACAGAGATTGTTGGGTTTTCAAACAATCCGGCAGACTCAATGCCGAACACAAGGGGCTCGACACACCAAGCGAAGACGAGGACGAACCCCAAAAGCAGAGCACCAGGAAACAAAAGAACTTCCCACAAGAAGTAAAAACAGTAAACTTACTTCACATAACAAAACGTGCAGCGCCCATAAAGGTACGCACCACACGACCTATCCCAAAGTGGTCCCGCCATTGGTTGTCAAAACCAATGATCTTCAATCAGCTGGATTTTCTAGAAGTATCAGGAACACAGGCTGGACTGCCTTGGTACTCTATCCAATAATTGGCGGACTCCAGTTTTCAAATGTCCTTATGGACGGCGGCAGTGGACTAAACCTGATATATCAGGACACAATCCGCCACATGGGGATAGACCCAGCAAGAATCCACCGCAGCAAAACCGCCTTTCAAGGGGTCACGCCTGGTCCAGACACCCATTGCATGGGTTTTCTCTGGGTCGAAGTTATATTCGGCTCTACCGATAACTTCTTCCGTGAAAAGCTGACCTTCCACATCGTCCCATTCTCCAGTCGCTATCAAGCACTACTGGGACGCGAAGCTTTCGCCCGCTTTAATGCAATACCGTATTATGCATCTCTAACGCTTAAGATGCCCGGTCCACGAGGCATCATCTCTTTAAAGGGGAAGCATTGATGTGCCCCTCCCCCAAGCGGACGATTGTGCGGCCGCTTTGACAGCCCCACAGTAAAATGGCTTCACCGGCCAAAAATTTCGGAATAGGTCATTAAAGACCACGAACGCGGATAGACGAGTTCGGTACAAAATCATCATTGATGCAGGCTTAGTGGCCATATACCCCCGCACTAGGGGCTCCGTACATATACAATAAGAGACAATAAAGCTCAGTTATATATATTTTACTTTATACTTTGCTTATTTTAAACTTTTGTTCGGCACGACCCATTTTCAGCTCAGTTCCTCTATTTCGCAGATGAACGTCGTGCAGCGCCCATCCAGGATATGGCACAACGGAGACACAGGCGCAGACGTGCAGTAGGGACCCGTCCTAAGGATTCTTTTTAGATTAAGACCCTGCATAAACCTTTTTTACTGTCTCTTGTTGCTACATATCCCCTGGTTTTCTCTGATATAACCAAGGAGGAGGCTGGCGTCTTGGCATGTGGCCACGTCAGAATTTTTGCGCGTACCTAGACACTAGGGGCTTTTTAATAAAGAGTGTTGTTTTGCCCGCACTCATAAAGACCGAACACCTTAGGGAGTGTTCGGCGTCGCGGGTTTTGGCATTATATGCATCAGCTCCGAATCATGTCTTTGGTCAAATGTTGGGTTTCCCGGCTCCTGAGTTCGGCTACCTTACGTTCCGCTCTATCGGCTAAGGTAGCACCAGGAGAACTAGTGCGATTGTGCCCCGGTTAGGCCGGGCGAACGCCTCAGTAGAGAAAGCCGAAAAATGACTGTCATGATGTGGCGTGAGACTGGTCAGCCACCCGATGACCTATCGGAATCTATAGGATTCCTCCGTTTTAACGAAGGGCCGTTTCCCGACCAGGCACATACGCGCCCTGAACTCGGGTGAGCACAGTCGCCACCGAGGGGCTACCTAAATAGTCCCACTGTTAAGCTCCTATGGCTAAGTGAAAGTGTTAAAGCATTATAGTCCGGTTGCCTGGCGCGCTGCGCTATCACCTCCTTTGTAGGACCAAGACGTTGGGTTAAGTGTGAAAATGCGTCTTCTGTGAGCACCCCCGCACTATGTGCGTGGGGGCTGAAGCCAACGACTGCCATCTTTTAGATTTTATATATATATCTTAAAACGGCCGCACAGGAGGTGTTCCCAATACTTGAAGGCACAAGTATAAAAGGCCACTACAATTTATCAAAATATTGCTTTATAATTACATATGCTATCATAACATAGCATCCTTCGAGCACTGCGTCTCTATTACATGAGCGCCTTCAAGGACTTCCTGAAAATAGTGCTCGGAGGGTACTCGGCTTTTGTCCGAATCTCGGGACGCAACAACGGTGGTCTCCATCTCTGCCCAGTATGTCTTGACACATGCAAGAGCCATCCGTGCGTCCTCTATGCATGCTGACCTCTTCATCGCATTGATACGCGGCACCGTGTCAAGGAATTGCTGCACCAAGCTGAAATAACTCTTCGGCTCCGATCTCCCAGGCCACAGATGAACCATGACGTACTTCATGGCGAGTCCGGACAATCTATTCAGTTCGGCCCATTGAGCCAGGCGATCGTCCACTGCCAGTGGACGCTCTGGATTGTGGACCTATGACCAGAAAAGCTTTTCCACTTCACGATCTTTTAGATCACGAAAGTGTTCGGTCGCATCAGCCGCACTTGCTGCCAAATCCAGATAGGTGTCCTCCACACTCCACATCCTGTCCAACGGAGCAAACTTCGGATCGCAAAACTTCCTCCGCAGCATAAAGGGCTTTCCAGCCGCAATCTGTTCGGCCTGATGCAGCTCCTCCTTCGCAGCTCTCATCGCAGAGCGAGCGTCCTTGGCATCGGCAACAGCCTTCTCTAAGTCTGTCTGTCTCGCCCGGTCTTCTTTCTCAAGAAGTTTGCAATGGTCTGCAGCGCTCTTTAACTTCTCGGCCATCTCGGCCATCTCTTCTGTGCTTCGGCAGTGAGCAGCCTGTTCGGCTCTCAGCTCTTCAAGGGCCTTCTCGGCAGCCGCATCGCTTTTTCTGGCTTGCTCCTTAGCTCGGGCAAGTTCTGCCCTAAGATTCTCCACGGCGGCCGTCCCATCTGCGTCAAGCACACACATTGTAAGACACTGGCATGAAGCTCCTCTTACCTAATGCCGCCCGAGGAATTACATACCTTGAGCCTCATCAAGCCGCTTGTTGACAAGCGCGATGTCGGCATCTGCCACGTCCAGTTGCCGCTTTAGTTCGGCCAAATCATCAGTTCGGCTTGATTCCGGACACCTCGCCACCTACATTCAAAGGCGACATCTTAGAAATGGGATTATGATCCTCTGCGGGCTGTCATTTCTTGACAACGCGCAGAGTCTCAGGGGCTACTATCTACACAGGGCGCATCTTGTTTTATGCGCAACTGACGAAGAAGTACATTATCAAACGTACCTCAAAACCCATCAGCAAACTTCTGACGGCCTCATGCAATCCGCTTTCCGCGGACGAAATCCTTCCAATCACCGTACCCATCAATGCACGGCGCTCCTCTGAGATAGAAGCTCGCCCCAGCAGAATCATCAGCTCCTCCGACCGTGCACCGGACGGTGCCGGGCTCATCCTATGACCTCCATCGAAGGCCAGACACGGAGAACCTTGGGGGACATATGGCTACCTTCCACCCCTACCGGATTCGGAGAAACCCTCCACGACGAAAACTCAGGGTCGCCCGCCTCGCCAGGCGGTACGGCAGGGGGAGGCGTTCCACTCTCCATCATCCCCGGAAGAAGATCCCCCAAAGACGAGCTCTGCTGAGAAGGGCTATGGTCTGAGCTACAAAGTAAAATTTCGGTTAATCTTCTTAGATAAAAAGCAAGGATTTCTCTCATCCCTCTAAAGGAAAATCTTTATCTACTTACGGCTCGCTGGAGGGCTGATCCCTTTGAGGGCGTAGTTCGGCCGAGGATCTCCCCGGCGTCGGACCCTCTGACGAGGACTTTTTCCCCCGCTTTGAGGCCATGGTCTCCGGGTCGTCAGAGGCGACCCTCTTCTTCCCCTTAGGAGAGGAAGTGTCGGTTCCTCCCTTCGGGGCTGCCTCCTTCTAGGAGGCCATAGTTTCCTTGTCCTCCCCCTCACTTCCCTCCAAAGGCACGATCTTCAACATCCTGACTAGCACGGGATCCGGCCTGGTCTCAGGAAGGGGAGCCGCACACCTGATCAGCTTTGCCTTCGCTATCCACTCCTGTTTAAAAGGACAGCTCTTTTAGGGTTGAATTTATGACAATTTTACGGATAGCGAGTCTGGGCACAAGGTTACTTACTTGAGTATCCGGGCGATTGCAGCTTAAACCTGCGTCCTCGGTCAAATCCGGACACATTGCTTGTGATCCGAAGAACATTTTATACATCTCCACGGGCGTTGCGCCCATAAAATGCTGGAGAGCTCATGGTCCCTCTGGATTAAACTCCCACAGACGAAGGGAGCGACGTTTGCCGGGAAGTGTTCGGCGAATCAGCATGACCTGCGTCACCTTGACCAGGTTGAGGTCTCTTTCTAAGAGATCCCTGATGTGGCCCTGCAACAAGGGCACGTCTTTGGATAACCCCCAATCTAATCCTTTGTTGACCCATGACTCTAGCCGTGATGGGGGACCCGAGCGAAAGGCAGGAGGCGCCACCCACTTGGCGCTCCGGGGAGCGGTGATATAGAACCACTCTCGTTGCCACAAGCCGAGATCCTCTTGAAAGGAGCCCTCGGGCCATGGAGCATCAGCATTCTTACTTATGACAGCGCCTCCGCACTCTGCGTGCCGTCCCTTGATCATCTTCGGCTCCACTCAAAAAGTCTTGAGCCATAATCCGAAGTGAGGAGTAACACGGAGGAACGCTTCGCACACAACGATGAATGTGGAAATGTGGAGGATGGACTCCGGAGCTAAGTAATGAAATTCCAGCCCGTAATAAAACAGCAGCCCCCTGACGAAGGGATCCATCGGGAAGCCTAACCCCCGAAGGAAGTGATACATGAACACTACGCTCTCACCGGGCTGGGGACTGGGAATAGCCTGCCTTTGAGCAGGCAACCTATGCAAAATTTAGGCGGTCAAGAACTTAGCCTCTCTCAACTTTAGCATGTCCTCCTACGTGACGGAGGAGGGCATCCATCAGCCTTGAAGGTCGGAACGGGACATTGTCGAAGGTCCGAAGCGCCTGGAATCTGGAGCCTAGGGTGTTGGAACTCGAGGCGACGGGCGAACTTGTTTTGAGATTGGGGAAAAGGAGTAAGGACCTGGTCTCTTTATAAGAGGTTGAATACCAGGAGCCCTCCCCGTAACCATTTGGGACTCGCCTTTAATCGAGAAGACATGCTAATGGGCACGATTGGGTTACCCACGTCCGTATTGATGAGAATCCCGTAAAAGGGGGGACACGATCTCTGCTTTGACAAGATGTGCCAAGGAAACCACCTTGCTAAACATGCTGAGGTGGAAAAGTAAAAACGATTCGAGTAAAGGACTTGGCCGTAGTGTGATGTCACGCTGTGGAATGCATCAGCAGATTAGATTTGTGTTGATATTATTCTCTCTATGGCAATATGTGGAAACTTATTTTGCAGAGCCGGACACTATCCTTGGTGTTTAAAATCTTCTTGAAGGACTTGGAGGAGGAACCCGCCTTGCAATGCCGAAGACAATCTGTGCGCCGGACTCGTTGTCATTGAAGCCTGGTTCAGGGGCTACTGAGGGAGTCCTGGATTAGGGGGTGTTCGGGTAGCCAGACTATACCTTCAACCGGACTCCAGGACTATGAAGATACAAGATTGAAGACTTCGTCCCGTGTCCGGATGGGACTTTCCTTGGCGTGGAACGCAAGCTTGGCGATGCGGATATTCAAGATCTCCTACCATTGTAACCGACTCTGTGTAACCCTAACCCTATCCGGTGTCTATATAAACCGGAGGGTTCTAGTCCGTAGGACAACTTCATCATACAACAATCATACCATAGGCTAGCTTCTAGGGTTTAGCCTCCTTGATCTCGTGGTAGATCTACTCTTGTACTACCCATATCATCAATATTAATCAATCAGGAGTAGGGTTTTACCTCCATCGAGAGGGCCCGAACCTGGGTAAAATCATCGTGTCCCTTGTCTCCTGTTACCATCCGCCTAGATGCACAGTTCGGGACCCCCTACCCGAGATCCGCCGGTTTTGACACCGACACACCCTATGCATGATATGAGCAGTATAACCATGCCAAGTTAGAGCATACACATCGTTGGGGAATAGGACTGGTCATCTGTCTTTGAATCCATCTCCAAGGAGCTATCGGGACCCAGCAAGAGATCTGCTTCGACAGGTTGCATTGTATGGTCTAAAGACCTTGTTTTCACTCCAGATTTTTCCATCACCCACTCAAATGGCTGATTCACAGGAAGAGTAGTTCAATGTACAAACATTGTCGACAAATGGAAATGTAATGAAGAAAAGGATGGGCGAGATACCATTCAAATTTATGATGTCTGGTTAAACCACTACAAAAAAATACACTTCCGTGATGATACATGTTTCTCGCAGTAGGTTATGTTTTGGTCATGCATGTACATCCATGGCGATTTTATGACAGAATCAAGATAGTCATACATGTGCTCTCATAGAAGTGTTCCATGCCATTACAAAAATTATCATCATGTAAGTGTCCACTTCCATGACGATAAATGGTGCGTCATGGAAGTGTTTTCGTCAAGGGTAACCGACACATGGCATCCACCATAACGGGTCACCATTAAGCTACCAGGTCTGGTTTTGGATCCGATAACCCGTTAATAGCCCGGACCAATGAGGATTTTCCATGTGTAATATTCTCATTGGCCGAAGGAAACACGTGTTGGCTGACCGTTGGGACAGATGTCATCCATTCATTGGATAGGAGGCGCCTATGATACGTTGACACGTGGCACGTCCCAACAGAGGCCCATTCCGGTGAAAAGGGTAGCCCGTTTGACTTGGTCAAAAGGTAACGGGACGGCCCACGGAAAGCTTGTTAACGACATGTTCGTATATAGCCCATTTACGGCCCGCTATCTCACGACCCGTTACGGCCTATCGGCATTAAGCCCAGTAGCTTCATCTGGGCTGTCCAATATGATTCCAGCCCGTTGTAACTTCCAGGCCATGTATAGCCCATGATGTCTTTCGGCCCATACGAGGCCATTTGTAACTCTTGGCCCATTAAAGGCCCATGGTGAATCTGGCCCGCAATGAACAATGTACCGCTTTATACCCATTGACGACCCATTATTGCATTGGGCCGTCTCCAACCCGTGTTATCTCTCGGCCTTCTCAGGGCCCATTTATTCTTGGGCTCATTTCCAGCATTCGGTTACTTACGGCCCATTATTGGTCTTTTCTGCTTGTGGGCCAAATTTGGCCTGTGGTTACAATCGGCCCGTTTGCGGCTCGTTAATCCATTGTGCCGTTTTCATCGCGTCATCAAATACGCCCAATTAACGACGGCCCGTTATGGTCGGCCCATGAATGGACAATTCCAAATCTAGCCCATTTACGACCCATAATGCGGTCTGTTATTGGCCCATGTTTGGCCGATTGATCATACGGCCCGTAGAAGGCCCATTGATGCTATGACCCATAGAAGGCCCATTGTTTCTACAGCCCATAGGAGGCCCATGGTAACTATAGTAAATATTTAGCCCATGGTTATTGTGGCCTAGTTTTAAAAAATAGGTTATTTCGGCTGAGGGAGTCCTGGATTATGGGGTCCCTGGGTGTCCGGGCTATGTGACATGGGCCGGACTGATGGGCCATGAAGATACAAGAAAGAAGGCCTTCCCCCGTGTATGGATGGGACTCTCCTTTGCGTGGATGGCAAGCTTGGAGTCCAGATGTGTGGTTTCCTTTCTTTGTAAACCGACTCTGTACAACCCTAGACCCCTCAGGTGTCTATATAAACCGGAGGTTTTAGTCCATAGAGGCTAGGACAAATCATATAAGCTAGACATCTAGGGTTTAGCCATTACGATCTTGAGGTAGATAAACTCTTGTAAGCCCTATACTCATCGAATACAATCAAGTAGGACGTAGGGTTTTACCTCCATTAAGAGGGCCCGAACCTGGGTAAACATATATCACCCTTGTCTCATGTTTCCTTCGATCCTCAGATGTACAGTTCGGGACCCCCTACCCGAGATCGGCCGGTTTTGACACTGACATTGATGCTTTCATTGAGAGATCTGCTGTGCCATCAATAGCGGGTTCGATGGCTCGTTCTATTATCAACAACAATGCTGTTTCCAGGGAAACTATCCTCCCCAGCCAGATTTTTTTTTCGGCGGCTTCGCTCTCCATGACAACTCGATTGGGCACCTTGAATAGATCGATAACTATGCCCCTGGTCATCAGATCAGTTTCGGGAACCTAAATTATTTCACCGATATCCGAGGAGACTTGATCTTCGAAGGGTCTGCGACCCTGACCATCGCTCTGGCCTTAGATCCGGAACGAACCGCCATGTCCAAAGATGGGAGTTTGGAGCCCGTCGGACTCTTCCCTGCAAATTGCACTATCGAAGATCCGGTGGCGATTGTTTACGCAGCGAACTCAGAATCAAGCCGGGTTCCTCCTATCACTGAAAGGCCGAAAACGCCCCCGGACTCTAGCTCCATGGACTCTCGTTTCCCCGTCCAAACCTCACTCTTAAACGAGGCACTGGACTTAATGGGATTCCCATCCAAACAAGATCAATCTATGGAACAAGGGGGCGCACCCCAACGCGAGAAGACGAACGTCAGGCTTGGCCTGACAGGCATAACCTCACCAGAGCCAAAAACCGCATACGTATGTCATCGAAACTCCCTCGCGACGTTGACCGATACAGATATGCCGCACACCCCTTATGCTTCGTTGATGTGGTAATGGAGCACCAGTTCCTGGAAGGGTTTAAACCCGTGAACATTGAAACATACGACAGAACGACGGATCCCGCAGTATGGATCGAAGATTTTCTTCTCTACATCCACATGGCTCGCGGTGACGATCTCCATGCCATCAAGTACCTCCCCCTAAAACTGAAGTGACCAGCACAACACTGGTTAAATAGCCTCCCAAAAAACTCTATTGGTAGCTGGGAAGATTTGGAAGATGCCTTTAGAGACAATTTCCAAGGTACCTATGTTCAGCCTCCATATGCCGATGACCTTAGTCACAGTCCAACAATCCTGAGAGTCAACCGGAAAGCACTGGACCAGGTTCTTAATTAAAAAGAACCAAATTGTCGATTGTCCAGACAACGAAGCCCTCGCGGCCTTCAAACACAGATTCCGCGATGAGTGACTCGGCCGACACCTCGGCCAAGAAAAACTGAAGTCCATGGCAGCTCTCACCGCACTTATGACCCGCTTTTGTGCGGGAGAAGATAGCTGGCTAGCTCGTAGAAGCAACAACACCAGCGACCCCGGTACCTCCGAAGCCCGAGATGGCAACGGCAGGCCACGATGCAACAAACACAAGCGTTGAAGCAGCAACGAAGACAACGAAGATGTGACGGTCAATGCCGGATTCAGTGGCTCTAAACCCGGTCAGCGGAAGAAGCCATTCAAAGGAAACAAAGATGGTCCATCTAGTTTGGACCGAATACTAGATCGGCCTTGCCAGCTCCACGGCACCCCGTACAAGCTTGCCAATCATACCAACAGAAATTGTTGGGTCTTTAAACATGCCGGTAAAATAAACACCAAACATAAGGGGAAAGGGCCACCCAAAGAGGATGATTATGAGCCTCTCTCATCAAACACAGGGGGGAAAAAGAAATTCCCCCATGGTAAAATAGTGAACATGATCTATGTCACTCATATCCCCAAGCAGGAGCGCAAGCGCGCACTAAGGGATGTTTACGCCATAGAGCCAGTCGCCCCAAAATTCAACCCATGGTCGGCCTGCCCGATCACTTTTGACCGTAGAGACCAGTCAAACAGTATGTGTCATGGAGGTTTGGCAGCATTGGTCCACGACCCTATCATCGATGGATTCCATCTCACGCGA
Source organism: Triticum urartu (assembly GCF_003073215.2). NCBI lineage: Eukaryota > Viridiplantae > Streptophyta > Magnoliopsida > Poales > Poaceae > Triticum > Triticum urartu. The sequence goes on from NC_053023.1 coordinate 307,667,959, forward strand.
GTCCTTATGGACGGCGGTAATAGTCTTAATATGCTTTATAAAGACACTGTCCATAAAATGGGTATTAACCCCTCAAGGATCAAGCCCACCAAGACCACCTTTAAAGGAGTAATACCCAGTGTAGAGGCTTGCTGCATAGGGTCTATAAAGCTAGAGGTAGTCTTCGGCTCACTGGATAATTTCTGAAGTGAAGATTTGATCTTCGACATCGTCCCTTTCCGCAGTGGTTACCATGCACTGCGCGGACGAACTACTTTCGCTCGTTTCAATGTAGTCCCGCACTACGCATATCTAAAGCTCAAGATGCCCAGACCATACGGCGTCTTAACAGTCAATGGAAACATGGAGCGCTCCCTCCATACTAAGGAGCATACCGCGACCCTAGCAGTTGAGGTATAGGGTGGCCTTATCAAGCCGAATACTACATCGGCAGTCAAGCCCTAGGACACTGTCAAACGAGCCCGGTATACTCTGCAGAATGATAGTCCGGCTCGTCCAAAGGTAGATTAGCAATCCGGCCTCCGTCAAAACCCCAATCTGATTGCGGCATAGGTACCGCTCGTACATAATTATGCACTAAAGATACCATGGGCGAGGACGAAGGCGCACTAAAAACAAAGTCCATAATACGGTTCAACCCTATTCGGACCCTCATATTTTCCCTTTTTTCTTCTTATTTCTATTTTCCAGGTTCTTTACAACCCACGTCACTTTACGATGGTACCGAGGGCCCTTTTTCAGGCCCCTTATGTATCCTCGCTCGATTGATCCTGTCAAAGGATCCTACACCAAGGTGAAAAGCAGCGCAGACATGCGGAAGCGTGTCCAAAGGATCTTCAAGACCACCATTTCCTTTTTAGGACTTGTATAGAGCTATCCCTTGAATTCTCAGCATGTAAAATAGCCTTGATAATTATGGCATTCTCTGTAAAGAGCATGTTCGACGTATCAATCAGAATATAGCAGAAACAGTTTTGTCCTACCTTCTTCGATATTGGCCTAATTCATAATCTGTATTATATCTTCACGACTGATTGACATATACACATTGGTATTAATTGTAAGGGGCTTTATTCAGCCACAAATATTAAAAAACAAAAAGTCTGAACACTTTCACAGTACACTTCGGCGTCCCAAATACAACATTATATGCATCGGCTCCGAATCATGTCTTTGGTCAATAGTTGGGTTGCCCGGCTCATGTGGTTACCACATTACGTTCCTCTCGTTCAGCTCAGGTAGTAAAGGGAGAACAACTGCGATTGTATTTCTGGCTCGTCCGGTCAAACACCTCAGTAGAGAAAGCCGAAAACTGACTGTCATGATACGGTGAGAGCTGGTCAGCGGATCGGTGACTTATTAAAATATTTTCGCGATTTTTTCCGTATTACATGAAGGACTGGCTTTCCCCTGGTCAGGCGTCTAAAGCACCCAAGTTCGGATAGCCGAACAACACCAGGGGCTTAGCCTATAATCCCATTTTCAAACCCCTATGGCTGAGTGAGAGTGGTAAAGCCGCATAGTTTGATTGCCTAGTTCGCTGCACGATCACCTCCTTTACGGACCAAGACGTTGGGACAAGAGCGGTCATGTGCTATTCCAAACACCCCTCGTAGTATCTACGTGGTGGGCTGAAGCCGACGACTGGCAAACTCTCAAATGTAATGAACGGCCGCACAGGAGGAAAATAATTTGAGATAAACAAGCAAGCATATTATACAAAGGTCTTGTTTCATAATACAATGTCTGGACACCCTGGATACATTCACTCGAACATAATGTCCTTCAATCATTGTCCCTCTATCAAACGGGCACCCTCCAGGACGTCGTCGAAGTATCACTCCGGCTTGTGGTAGTCCTTGACCTTGGGTGGACCCTCGATGGCCACAATAGCGGCCTTCATCTTCGCCCAGTGCATCTTGACACCGGCAAAGGCCATCCACATGCCCTCTATGCATGTCGAGCGCTTCATAGCCTCAACTCGGGGCAACGCATCGCCGAGCCGCTTGACCAGACCGAAGTAACTGCTAGGAATGGATACGGCTGGCCATAGTCATACTATATGGTCCTTCATGGCCAAACCGGACATCCTATGCAGCTCCGCCAGCTGCATCATCTGGTTGTTTAGCACCGCTGGCCGCTCCGGCGCCAGGTATTGCGATCAGAAGATCTTCTTTGTTGTGTTCCCTTCTTGGGCCCGGAAATACCGTGCGGTGTCTAATGCACTCCTTGGGAGATCAGCAAAGATGTCTCGAGAAATCCATAGTCGATTAAGCAAGGCATATCTTCGACCACCAAAAATACTATGTAAAAGAAAGGGCTTACCAGCTGCTATCTGTCTGGCTTACTTGATTGCCTCGCGAGCCGCACGAGACTCGGTCCGCGCCTCCTTGGCCTCTTGAAGAGCCTTGGTGAGATCATCTGCCTTGGCCTTATTTTTCTCCTCCAAGGCCTCACACTTGTTGGCGGCATCTTGGAGCTCCTACTCTACTTCTTTCACCCGCTCCTCATACTTGTGGCGGCGGACCTGCTCGGCCTCTAAAGCTGCAGCCACTTTGTCAGCGGCCTGTTGGCTCGCCCGTGCCTGATTCTTGGCTTGGGCAAGGGCGCTCTTCTGGTCCTCGGCCTCGGTCACCCTATCTAAAAATATGATCAGCAACATAGGAGATTAGACTCCACATTGACATATTACTATAAGTGTGTCGATAATTTTTTCCAACCATACCTTGCGATTCCTCAAATCGCTTGTTGGTGTAGACAAGTTCTTCATTGGCCCGCTCCAACTTCTGCTTAAGTTCGGCCACTTCGGTGGCCTGGGCAGTTGCCGCTAATAGTGAAGCCTGTTAACAACATAGACACATATATTATATCCTGCGAATAACTATTTGATCCTTCGTACAGCCCTTGTTTGCAAAAGCCGAATAGAGTCTCAGGGGCAACTATCAATACAGAGGCATACTTTTTGCATATACAAAGCAGCTAAGAATACATCACATACCTCGAAGCCTATTAATAGGGTCGTGAAGGCTTCGTTCAGTCTGCTTTTGGCAGACTGAACCTTCTCAACCACGGTACCCATTAGGGTAACGGTGCTCTTCCACAACGGAAGCACGTTGAAGTGCTTCTATCAAAACGTTCGGCGCCTCCGGATTGATGGAGACGACCGGTGGAGTCGGCACTCCCCCCTCCTTCAAAGGGGGTTGCTCGCTCGAATCTAGAGCCATATGGGTCTCCGGAGTGGTATTTGGCTGGGAACCGGACTGGTCTGGCCCCCTGTCGTCGGTTTCCATATGGGTTGTACCCCCCATGTTCTCGGCGGATGAGGCATTAGCCTCTGGCGCCATCTTGGAGGCCTTCCGCACTTCTCCCTGGCCTGGAAAGGTCCTTTGGGATAACACGACAGTGTCATCCGCAGCATTTGTCAGAGAAGCTCACGGAGGCGTCTCGCTCTCCACCATCGCCGGTGCTAGAGAGTTCCCCAACGAAGATGATTGTTGGGGGAGATCTCGAGCCGGACTGCAGCATGAAACTTGAAGGTGTTAAAATCACAATCGTAAAACGATATATGTCTGCAGTATCCTTGGACACTTACGATGCGGCAAGGGGCTTCGGCCAAGGGCGCCACTCGGGGATGGCTTCGGCATCCGAGTCTGAGTCGTCGGAAAGGGAAATCTTCCCGTTCTTGGACACCTCCGCCTCTACGTCCACGGAGGCCGCCCTCTTCTTCTTCCCCCTCTTAAGGGGAGAATTGCTCTCCTCCTCTTCCTCATCTTCATCTACCTCGTGGGAGGTGGGAGCTTCGTTAACTTCGGACATCGCGTCTGAAGTACCTTTATGACGGAGGACACTTTTGGCCTCCTTGCCCTTCTTCTTGGTCTTCTTCTCTAGTGCCTGGTACATCATCGGGACCAGCAGCCTTGTTAGCGGGGGAATGGCTGGGTCTTCGGGTAGCGGAGCCGGACACCTGATCCGCTCTGCCTTCTTTGTCCAGCTGTGAGGAGAGAATGAAAGACTAAGCATACCCATTGATTTATGAGTTGAAGTTATGTTTGGAACTCATAAAACTTACTGTAGTGCCTGGATGACCACAGTCAAGTCCGATGTCTTTGGTTGTCTCCGGCCACGACTTCTGGGCCTTGAAAAGCACCTTCTAGATCTCTTCGTGCATCGTGCCACAGAATCATTGCAGGGTCCGAGGGCCAGCCGTATTGAACTCCCACTTGTGGAGAGACCGGCTCTGGCAGGGGAGAATCTAGTGAAAAAGCATCACCTGGATCACATCAGCAAGGCTGGTGTTCTTCTCCATCATATTTTTGATGCACTTCTGCAGTGTCATCATCTCATCGGACGACGCCCAAACCAAGCCCTTGTTAATCCATGATGCGAGCTGCATTGGGGTTCTGGATCTAAACTCAGGAGCGGCCGCCCAGTTGGCGCCATGGGGTTCGGTGATGTAGAACCACTCTTGATGCCATATCTTGACAGTCTCCACGAAGGCCCCTTTTAGCCAGGTGACATTGGGGAGTTTGCTCACCATGGCGCCTCAGCAGTCTGTGTTCTTCCCTTCAACCACCTTCGGCTTCACGTTGAAGACTTTAAGCCATAGGCCAAAGTGAGGGGGGATGCGGAGGAGCACCTCGCACACGACGATGAACGCCAAAATGTGGAGAAAGGAATTTGGGGCTAGATCATGGAAATATAGCCCGTAGTAGAACGTGAGGCCACGGACGAAGGGATGGGGAGGAAACCCTAGTCCGTGGAGGAAGTGGGGTATGAACACCACCCTCTCATTGGGCTCTGGAGTGTGGATGATCTGCTTTTTGGTAGGGAGCCGGTGCGCGATGTTCGCGACCAAGTACCCCGCTTCTTGGAGTTCCTTGATGTTCCTCTCAGTGATGCAGGAAGCGATCCACTTTCCCTATTAGCCGGACCCGGCCATGGTTGGAGGGGTCGGGCGGTGCAAAGGGCTGAGAGCTTGGGCGCTGCAGCTCGAGGACGGGAAGGCTGAGGAATGAAGAAGGCATGGGGTAAAAGATGGATCTTTATCCGCTTATATAGGAAGTGAATATCAAGCGTCCCCCACTAGCCTTAAAACTCGCCTATTCCCAAGGGATCGTGCGAACGACATGGTTAGATTACCCAAACCCGTATTGATGAGAATCCCGCAATAAGGGGACATGATCTCTACTTTGACAAGACGTGTCAATGGAGGCCGCGCCTCGAAACATGAAGCGGGAGACCAAAAAACGGTTCAAAATAATAATAAGGCTAGACGTAACGTCTCACTGAAAAAGCTATCAGTGGACATGATTTATTTTGTTTAAGTATTTTCCCCTATGGTTGGGGGTTGTAACTATTGTACAGAGTCGGATTCAGTTCTCTTGTTTGGAAGACTACTTTGGTGTATTCGGAGGAGGAACCCGTCTTGCAATGTCGAAGACAATATGCGAGCCAGCCACTAGAACACCGCGGAAAAAGAACTTCACTGACTACAAGCTAACTAATAAACAAGACAACAAAGAAATAAACAAGCAAGCAACTTACACTAGGCTATCACGGCTATTACACGTATTACATCCACTGGACATCAAAGTTCGCCACCAGTGCAAATATAGGGAACAAAGCAGCAAATCATATACACTGGTTGTCAAAGTTGACAACCAATGCAAATAAACGCCGCAGCAAAACAAGTCCAGAACTGAAACCACTTCAGAAGAGCTCAAGAAACAATATCCTGGGTACCCATAATGCTGGCAAGATGGTTAGCAAGCTTATTCAATTTATGTTTTTTGGCGTTTAAATCCTGTAGAGCTTGTTTTTGCACCAGAATGTATGCATCTGAATTCTGCAGGAAACCATAGCTATAGAACTTGACCTGAGAACAATTCTTCTTCTGCTTTAAGCATTGAGTTGGGATTTGGAGTGGTGGTCCTCCTGCTTTGGGCACTGTAGTTCCCTTACTAACTGCTCGTGTTTGGGAGCTCTATGGTGGAGACGGTGTTGTGTCAACTGGAACTGGGTTACTATCTGCTGGGGTTGGGGTTAGAAGGGGTGTAGTTGGTTCTCTCTCCAACTGGGTAGGGGTACAATCTGCGAGAGTATGGGTTATGTGTGGTGGGCTGGTTCTCGGGCAAGTACAACCGTGGTTCTATCTACATCAACTGGTAGCACTATCTTTTCTAAAGACCATGTTGTTACTCCCTTAGATACTTCCATCACCCTCTCCAATTCAAATGGCTGATAAACAAGAAAAGTAATTGAATGTATAGACATTGTATGACAGACAGGTGCAATGGATAGTGGGGAATAAAAGAGGGCATTAAATAATTCACATTTATGTTGTCTAACCAAATAGGATAGTGTGACACAATTTCACATATATGATGGCTACCTAAACAGGATAGCATGACAGAATTTCACATATATGATGGCAAACTAAAAAAAGATGGAAATGCATAGTTCAAAATATGATGACTACGTAAACATGATGACATGATATAACTATATAATTTGTTTATTAAATAGGTTGACATGTCATAATTCACATACATGCCGCCTATGGAAACATGATAGCATGATAATTCACGGATAGAATGACATTATTCAAAATATGATGATTGTAAACACTAAACATGATGGGTTTCCATGCCATAATTCAGATAGATGTTGTGTATGTAAACATGATGGCATGATATAATACAAATTTATGATTTATATTGTAAGCAATTAAGCAGATGCAATCCATATATGATGTAAAAACTAAGCAATGCAAGACAACATGCATGACATGAGTAATATAACCCTACCAAGTTTGAGCATAGACCTCATGGGGAAATAGGATTGCTCATTAGTCTCTGAATCCTCCTCTAAGGAGCTCTCTGTAACCTGGAAGACGTCTGCTTCAGCAAGTAGCATTGTCTGCTCCGAATACCTTGTTTTCACCGCAGATACTTCCATCACCGCTTCAAATGGCTAATGCACAGGAAGAGTAGTTGAATATACAAACATTGTCGACAAATGGAACACATAATACGAAAAAAGGATAGCATGATATAATTCACATACATGATGATTGGCTAAACAGCATGGCACTGCATAATTCACACATATAATGCCTTGCAACAAGATAGCATTGCATATTTCACATATATAATGTCTTGCAACAATATGGCAATGCATAATTCACATATATGGTAATTAGACACTAAACAGGTGGCATTCACACAAAGCATGTCCAAACTAATCAAATGACATAGCAATGCAAGACACCATACGCACGATATGAGGAACATAACCCTGCCAAGTTAGATCATACACCTCGGGGGGAAATAGGACTGGTCATCTGTCTCTAAATGCTCCTCTGAGGAGCTATCCGTAAGTAGCAAGATATGTCCTTCGTCAGATAGCATAGTCTGCTATATAGACCTTGTTTTCACTCCAGAATTTTCCATCACCATGTCAAATGGCGGATGCACACGAAGAGTAGTTGAATGTACGAACATTGTTGACAAATGTAATATGTAACGGAAAAAAGGATGTCCTGATATAATTCATCGATAAGATGATTGGCTAAGCAAGATGGCATTCCAAAATTGACATATATGATGCCCGGCTAAACAAGATGGTGTTGCATAATTCACATATACGATGAAGAAACTAAACAGATGGCATTCACGCAAAGCATGTCTAAACTAAGAAGATCGCATATTTTATGTATAAAGTAAGCAATGCAAGGAACCATATGCACGATATAACCAACATCAGCATGCCAAGTTAGAGCGAAGACCTCAGGCGTAAATAGGAGTGGTCTTCTCCTTCTGAATCCGCCTCAAAACAATTATCTTCCTCTCGATTACAATCCAAAATGCATGGAGGGGGGCTGCCTTTGCGCCTAACATGGAGCGATGTCTGCATGAAATTTTATTGCCACGCAAGGCTCGTTTCTTTTTCTCTACATGTTCAGTCACATTGCGTACAATAACTAACATGAAAAGGAATAAAACATAGGGAGATTATGTAAGGAGTGCATGCAGAAATCCAGAGTGATGGTAGGAACCCGTGGATAGACCCAAAACCAATGGTAGCAGGCAGATAATGGCTTCAGTTAAAAATACAGATAATGGCTACTTTACTGTTTGTTTCCCACCCAACATGAAACTCATAGTAGACACCAGAGATTAACCAGATAATAGATAGATACTGTTGATTGTGGCCCCGATATGTACCCCACAACCATCTAAAAACTCAAGTTTGACCATTAGTTTAGAGCTGACTCAGAGTCTAGTCGGTGAACAGGATGACAAAGTAGCATGTAATATTAATCGATGCATAACGTAAGCAGCACGAAAGAGTGCAACCTCTCTTGCGGACCCGTGTAGTCCTCGATGTCATCTACTCGGTTGATGATGGTAATGCAGTTGTCGCAGCTGTCGGCGACGGGGAAGAAGGTCTGAGGCAGCGAAAGACAGTCTGGAGGGAGGATCCCTGTTGTGATGAACCCTTATATCATTGGAGAAGCTGAGCTAGGGTGGACAACGATGCAGTAGAAGTGGGACAAACGACACAAGGTTTTCTTTGAAAACTATTTGTAAGAGAAATAATTTTGTATGGGCTCGTTTGAATAGGAGGATTCTAACAACGCAGGGATAGCAAATACACAGTAATAGGATAGGAATGCACGTGCAAAACAGAGAATTTAAAAACACAAGATTTCTGCCAATCTGGGTGTTTGGTTCACAAGAATTGGAAGATCGCAGGATGCAAAGAAGCATGGTGAGATTAAGTCAAACCACAAGAAAATGTACGATTATAATGCTATTATGCTACTATCTCTTAGTCTTGTGCTTCATGAATATGAATTTGAAAAGGAGGACAAGTGGATATTAAAATTCCTACGGTTTTTCTTTCAAGGAGACACTAAAGGAACATATCCTACAGTTTTCCTTTGCTCCATTCCTTTGAACCAAATGCATCAATAGTATGTAACGCCCCGAGTCCGATGCGCCAGGTATCTTTTAGTTATTCGTTGTCGTTGCCATGTCATTCTTCTTGCGTGTTGCATTTTTCCATGTCATCATTTGCATTGCATGCTCATGTTTTTAAAACTTGCATCCGGTCGCTTTCTCCGTTGTCCATTTCACAATCCGACACTCTGACATGCACCCGTTACACCTTTCAGATCTTGTTTCGTGAGCGGGAGAAAATGTTCTCGAAATGGGCCGAGATTTATCGAGTGGTCTTGGTATATCATCGATAGACCGCCTGTCAAATTTCGTTCCATTTGGAGGTCGTTTGGTGCACCGACGGTTAACTGCATTAACCGGAACCCTCCTTCTCTTTGCAGTCCAGCACCCCTTCATAACAACTCACTAGCCCATCTAAACCCCATCCATGCTCTCCGTCACTGGATCATGATCGTGTGGGCGAAAACCACACCTCATTTGGACTCCCCTAGCTCCCTCTACCTATTTAAACACCTCCCCCTCCATTTTTCGCGGATGAAACCCTAGTCTACCACCTCCCCGCACCGCCGGACACGTCCGCCGATGGCCGGACATGTCCACCGCCATCAGCCACGTCGCCCGGACCAATCCTGGAGCGACACATCACCTCCGCCGCCTCCCTCCTCCACTCACCGGTCGCCACGTCGCCTCCACGCGCCTCCCACCGTGCAGGGCCCATCGGAGCCCATCGCGGGCCCGTCCGGCCCATCCGCCCCACCACCGTGCGACCGTTACGCACCCGCCTCCCGCTCCCTGCCCGAGCTCCTCCGCCTCCCGAGCGCCTCGCGTCTCCCGCCGGCGAGCTCCATCCACGCCGCCAAGCCGCTTCGCCGCCCGTCTTCTCGCCGACCCAGCTAGCCGATCGCCGGAGGAGACGCCGCCCGCGCCCGACCAGAGCCACGCTGCGCCAGGATCCGGAAATCGCCGCCCCGGATCGGGTCCCTGCTGCCGTTCACTACCGATCCAGCCCCACCATCGCTGGTGCAACCGCGCGCCGCTGTCCTGCCGTTCACCCAGCCGGAGTCCCGCCGCCATGCCGCGACGTAGCCCTCCGCGCGTTGACCGCGCCGGCCTCGCTCGCATGGGCCACTTTTGTCTGTGGGCCGGCCCAGCTCCCGGATCTGCTGGCCCAGCCGGCCTGCACCCTCTCTCTAGTGTCCGGGGCCTCGGCCCATGGTGACGACCTGCAAAACTCCGCCCGTGCATCTTTTAACTATTTGACGCTCGCATGTTTTTTTGGATTGACTGTCCCTAAAAATCCATGTCATGCGTGCATCTTCGAGTGGCTCTAACTTCATGCATATTGCTCCGTTTTGCGTGTATGATATACGAAAATGGTCATCTATGAGTGCTCTACATGATGGTGTGATTTGCATGCATGTTAGGGTGCATTATGCCATGATAATCCCTGTTGCAAGAGTGCTATATGATGTTAACTGCTGAAACTTGTCATAACTTGTTGTTTTGTCTTTTTCTTTGCATTTTGTGTGTTTGTCTTTTCGGCATCATGTCTACATGTTTTAGGAGCATTTTCATGCCATATTTACAGTGGTACAATCCAGGTATTTTATGTGCCTTTCGGTGACTAGCACAAGCTTGTGAAGTATGCTACTTAATGTTGCTGATTTATGAGACTTTGTGATTTTTGCTAAGTCTGTAACTGTAGCATTGTGATGCTATGTTACTTTGAAGCTACCATCTATTCCATTCATAATCTAGAGGTGCCTAGTTGACATGTTTTTATGTCCATGTTGTGCTATATCATTCCATGCCTTTTGATGCCTTATACATGTCCTATAGAATATGTTTTCATTGCCATGAAAATGCCTAAATGATGTTCCAGTTTTCTGTTAATTTCACGATGCCATGTTGTGAGCTTGTTATTGATCAATCCATGCCTATTTTGGAGATGTTCAAATTACATGTAATGAATTATGCTATGAGTACTTTGTCCACATGCCAAGTTTGTTAATTTTGGACTTCATCTTACCTCTGTTCCAGCTTGCCAACATGCCATGCTGATGTTGCTGTTTTACATTTGCTGAAACTATTACAACATGCAATCTTGTTTTGATGGTTCTGACTAGTCCTTGAGTCATATGTATATGATACCTTGATATTATTTGCTCCTTGTTATGTGCACTTTGATGCCATGCCCTTGGTTGTCATTATAAGTTGCTGTAGCTTGTCTCTTTCTTGCTCTTAAGTTGCCATCATGCTAGATCTGTCATCCTGTTTCTTTCTGCAAGTATCCTAGTGATTACTCCATGCTTCATATGAACTTTTGCCCATGGACTAAGTTGAAGTATATCATGTCTACTACATTGTAACACCCCAGATATGATTTTCCCAATATGTAATCCAACTCTTGTCGTTTCCGGCGTTAAGTTATTTTATTTCCTCGGGTTCAGGTTTTTGTCTCCATGTGTTGTTATCATTGTCATGCATATCATATCATGTCATCATGTGCATTGCATTTGCATACGTGTTCGCCTCATGCATTCGAGCATTTTGCCCGTTGTCCGTTTTGCATTCCGGCGCTCCGTTCTCCTTCGGTGGTCATTTCTACCTTTCTTTTGTGTGTGGGGTTTAAACATTTCCGGATTGGACCGAGACTTGTCAAGCGGCCTTGGTTTACTATCGGTAGACCGCCTGTCAAGTTTCGTACCATTTGGACTTCGTTTGATACTCCAACGGTTAACCGAGGGACCGAAAAGGCCTTGTGTGTGTTGCAGTCCAACACCCCTCCAATTTGGCCCAAAACCCACCAAAACCCTCTCCATCATCTAGAGCATTCGATCACGATCACGTGGCCGAAAACCGCACCTCATTTGGACTCTCCTAGCTCCTCCTATGCCTATTTAAGGACCCCCCCCCCCAAAATCTCCTTCTTCTTCTCCCCGAAACCCTAGATCCGTTTCTCCGCGCGCCGGACATTGTCCGGACCGCGCCGGACACACCGCCGCCAGCCACTCCCGCGCCGCCACGTCACCGCCGCCGACCCGCACGCCGCCGGGCCCGACGGGCCTAGATCCGGCCCCCGCAGCCCGGCTCTCCTCCGACCGCGCCGCTCGCCGCCCGGCGCCTCCCATCCCGGGCGGCCGCCGTGCCACCATTGCCGGCCATCACCGCTGCGTCCTCTCGCCGACCGGACCTCGCCGGCGCCGCCCGCGGCTCGCCGCCCCGCGTCGCCCTCTCCCTCCGCCGGCGCCGCGCGCCATCGGAGTCGCCGCGCCGCTCGCCGCCCGGATCCGGCGTCTCCTCCCTCCGGCGACCGCGGCAAGTCCGGCCACCGCGACGTCCATTTCCGGCCAACCTCGGGTCTCATGATGAACAGTGCCAGGATCCCGATCTGGACCTAGATCGGTTAACTTTTTGCCCGAAACCCTAATTATATGCCCTTGTTCATCGTGCCGTAACTTTGCATCCGTAGCTCCGTTTTGGGTATATAGCATATCAAATTGTTCGTCTTAGAGAGCACATCATTTCATCTCATTGCATTATTTTCATTTGAGTTCATCTTGATGCCCGAAATGCTGTTAGAAGAATGCTATTTGAGTTAATGGTCAGATCTGCTGTTCCAATTAGATATTTGTCGTTTTTGCCATGATTATTGTGTGCATGTTATGCCCATGAGCTCTTCATGAGTTTTGTTATATGTTTTTCCATCTATCCATAGGTGCAACCCATGTATTTTTGTGATGTGTGTGGTGACTAGCACAAGCTTGCAAAGTGGTGCATTTGTTAATGCTGATTTCAGGGACTTAGCAATTCCACTAAGTCCTTGACCTGTTTATTTCAATATGCCATTTGTTCATGTTGTTTCCTAGTGATCCGTGCCTCTTTTGAGGATGATCAATATGACCTGTTTATTTCAATATGCCATTTGTTAATCTTGTAGTGCTCTATCCATCTATGTCTTTGTTTGCAATTATGGAGCACCCTAGCTTGAGTCAATCGAGCTCTACTTTTGCTACTTCGTGAATCTGGGCAGATTGTCTACTTGTTAGCGATTTTGCCGATGATGTTGTGGTTGATCCGTGCATGCTATGTTATTGTTCTTGCCATGTCTAGCTTGAATTTTGTGTATTATTGATGAATGTATGCTTACTTTGTCATGACTTGCTCCGTAGTGAGTGCATCGAGCTTGTAAACATGCCTACTTGATATCTGTTTCAGCATGCTCCAGTTTTCACCAAGTCTGAGAACTGATTATGTTTTTGCCATGTTCACATGCTTGCAAATGTATTTTATGATCCCTTTTGGCTCAAGGTCACTAAGGGACTTTTGTTAAGCTCTTTGAGTAGCTCCATGCCATGCTTTACTTTGCCATGTTCAGGTCCTGTAGTATATAGTTTTCATGCTCCAAAGAGTGCTATCTCATCTGAGATTCCAGACAAGTGTTAATTTCACCAAGTCTGAAATCTGTTTACCAAATGCATTTTTGCCATGCTTGTTTGAACCTGTTAATGGATGAATTGGCTGTAGATCAGTGTTCCTGTTTTGTTAAGCATCATGAATGGATTCCTGCCATGTATTTTGTGGCCATGTTTGTGTGCTGTAGCATGTTCATCTCGTTGCATTTAGATGGCTACTTGCTGTAAATCGCAGAACGTCGTCATATTTGAATTGCTTGCCTTTTCCAAACCGTAACTCCGATTCCGACATTATGTATATCTTTTCAAGCGATTTCATCTCATATTTCCAGTGGCACACTTGGATTTCCAAGTTGAGGCCGGGTTCTTTCATCTCTTGTCAAATCTTGCATATGCATCACATATCGCATCCCGCATAGCATACCATGTTTGCATCTTGTTGTTTGAGTTGTGCACGTGGTTGATTGCGTTCCTTTTTCTTGTTTGTCTTGTTTGGGTAGAGCTGGGAGACGAGTTCGCTAATGAGGAGCCCGTTGAGTTTGCTTTCGAGGATCCAGTCAACTCTGACAACGTTGCCGGCAAGATGATCATACCCTCGAAATCACTACTATCTTTGCTTTGCTAGATGCTCGCTCTTTTGCTATGCCTATGCTACGATGGCTACCACTTGCTTATCATGCCTCCCAAATTGCCATGTCAAACCTCTAACCCACCATGTCCTAGCAAACCGTTGATTGGCTATGTTACCGCTTTGCACAGCCCCTCTTATAGCGTTGTTAGTTGCAGGTGAAGATTGGAGATCGTTCCTTGTTGGAACACTATTTACTTGTTGGGATATCATTATATTGCCATGTTATCTTAATGCATCTATATACTTGGTAAAGGGTGGAAGGCTCGGCCTCTCGCCTAGTGTTTTGTTCCACTCTTGCCCTAGTTTCCGTCATATCGGTGTTATGTTCCCAGATTTTGCGTTCCTTACACGGTTGGGTGATAATGGGAACCCCTTGATAGTTCGCCTTGAATAAAGCTTTTCCAGCAATGCCCAACCTTGGTTTTACCATTTGCCGCCTAGCCTCTTTTTCCATTGGGTTTCCGGAGCCCGTGGGTCATCTTATTTTAAACCCCCCCGGGCCAGTGCTCCTCTGAGTGTTGGTCCACCTCGTCAGCCGCCGGTGGCTACCAGGGGCAACTCTGGGCTGGTCTACCGGTAGTTTGGACAATCTGAGTGTGCCCTGAGAACGAGATATGTGCAGCTCCTATCGGGATTTGTCGGCACATTTGGGCGGTGTTGCCGGATTTGTTTTAACTTGTCGATGTGTCTTGTAGAACCGGGATACCGAGTCTGATCGAAATGTCTCGGGAGAAGGTCTATTCCTTCGTTGACTGTGAGAGCTTGTCATGGGCTAAGTTGGGACTCCCCTGCAGGGATTGAACTTTTGAAAGCCGTGCCCGCGGTTATGGGCAGATGGGAATTTGTTAATGTCCGGTTGTAGATAACTTGAACCTTAATTTAACTAAAATGAATCAACTGTGTGAGTTACCGTGATGGTCTGTTCTCGGCGGAGTCCGGGAAGTGAACACGGTGTTGGAGTAATGCTTGCCGCAGGTTGTTCTCTAGTTACTCATTCGCGCTTTGCCTTCTCTTCTCGCTCTCTTTTGCGAATAGGTTAGCCACCATATATGCTAGTCGCTTGCTGCAGCTCCACATATTTTTTACCTTGCCTTTCCTATAAGCTTAAATAGTCTTGATCGCGAGGGTGCGAGATTGCTGAGTCCCTGTGGCTCACAGATTACTATTAAACCAGATGCAGGGCCAGACACTCCATTCCAGATGACGTGTTAGAGCTCAAGTGGGAGTTCGATGAGGACTCACGCCGTTACTATGTTTCTTTCCCTGATGATCTGTAGTGGTGCCCAGTCGGGGTGATCGGGACCGTGTCGCATGTTGGGTTGGTCTTTTATTTTGGCGCCATAGTCGGGCCATGAGTGTTTGAATGATGTAATGCTATTTATGTACTTTGTGTGACGTGGCGAGTGTAAGCCAACTATGTTACTCATCCCCTTATTATGTATTACATTGGATGTTGTGATGATTGCCTAACTTGCGACATTGCTTTCAATGCGGTTATGCCTCTAAGTCGTGCCTCGATACATAGGAGATATAGCCGCATCGAGGGTGTTACATACATGTCCATGTCTTTTTCTTCATTATTAATGTTGCTATGCTTGCTGTTATGTGCCTCCAAAGTCAGCATCATAATGTATTGTTTTGCATTCCCAGATTTCCTCTAAGTCTGAGAATCAGCTTATAGCATGTTGCTTCTTGTCTTGTTGATTGCCATTGATCTAGGGGTTATATGGAGATGCTTAATAATCAAGTTTTGCCATGTTTAACCTGTACTTCAATGCCATGCTTTTGTTTTCCATGACCTTTCACTATATCCTCTTTGTTTCATGCCTCCAACATGCCAACATGTTATTCCTCCTCACATGTATGCCCTGTTTTTCACTGTCATAATCTGTGTTATTAAGTTGCTTTTTGCATTGATCACCTTGTATTAATCTTGATGCCTATTAACCTGAACCTTTAAAGGTATTTTGAACCTTGTTGTCTGTACTTTGAGTGCATGTCAAGTTCTTTCTCATATGATTCCTGTAGCATGTTGTTTCCTTGATTGGAAAGTGCTTAGTTGATGTTATGGGCAGATTGTGTTTGAATCTTGTATTGAGTGTATGTGTTGGACCGTTGCTCCGTTTTGTGCGTGCTCTATATGAAACTTTCTTGGTTTTGCATGTAGTTTCATATTACCTTGTTGCATCCATGTTTTGAAGTGTTTGTGATATTGTTTTTCTTATTTTTTCATCAATCCCATGTTTAACTTGTTTTGCGCATATCTTCTAGGCCATAGCTATGTAACTTGACTAGAAAACCGTTTAGTTCATCTTGGTGCACATTAACTTGATGTTTAACAACTTAAACATTGTGTTCAAATTAGATCTGGACAAATTTCAAATTTAGCATTTGAGGACTTATCGGAATTTTTATATGTTGTTTCCGGCCTCATTTAAATTTGCTTTGATGTGTGGCTCTTTTTTGCATCATCTCTTGCCATGAGTAGCATCATGTAGCCTTGTCATGCATCATACTTGGTTGAGCATCATGTCATGTTTATGTGTTGTGTGTTTACCATGTTGTTTGCTTCTTTCTGGTTGTGCTCCTTCTCGGTAGTTCATGTTTCATTGCAATTGTGAGGATTCGTTCGACTACGCTTGGTTCGCCTACGTGGCTTCATCATCTTTATGGACTCACTCTTCTTCCTAGCGGGATTTCAGGCAAGATGACCATCACCTTGGATCTCACTACTATCTTGGCTATGCTAGTTGTCTCGATGCTATTGCTATGTCGCGAAAGCTGGCTAGCTAGGCTAGCCGAGAAATTTCCTTACTAAGCAATGTAACCAAACGCTCCCTTACTCTGCCTTGTTATCTCCCTCGGAAACCCAATGCATGGAGCGCAACTACACGTTGATCAGTCAAGAAATCAAAGTCGGCTTGCATGGGAGTTAATACGTGGCCCTGCATGGTAGCTAAAACAGCATATCTTAGTTGTTGTGATTAACTGTTGCGTTTAGAGAAAGAAATCAGGGCTTTGATTGGAGGAAGGACCGGTCAAGTTTCTCCTTCTCCTCCAATCTCCTTGCACCTTGGTCCTGCTGCACCTTCTAACGTGACTTACACCTAGACGAAGGGAGTAGTACGAGATATAGTGGCACACTGAGTTAGGTCGAATACAAGTGCCCAAAATTACTGGAAGAGAGCAAAGTGTAGAAACTAAATAATTAAAAGAGTAAAATGCACTATTGGTCATTGAACTTATCATATAAGTTCACTTTGGTCACTTACTCAAGAATACGGTCGATACGGTCAGTATATACGTGATGAGGTGATTATATGGTCACTGCGAGATTGTATAGCTCTGTATCATCCATTTTGACCAGTCAAAGAATCCTCCTGGCGCCTTACCGAATCAGTTTTCTCTCTCTGTCATGCGGGTCCTACCTGTCATTGGGTGGAAGAAAGAAGTTGAATGAAAGTAAAAATAAGCACGAGGGCGTGGTTCGAACCCTAGACCTCACACTTTATACGGGAAAACAGGCTAACCAGATACACCAACCTCCAGTTGTGATTAACTAGTGGAAAATATAGTTTTCTACCTTTATTAGCCGCACACGCATGCAGCATGTAGCTTGCAGTGTATGCACCCGCACTAGCATAGACTCAAGTCGTACGCTGGCCTCTATTACCACAAGTTCATGCGGTACCTTGCCTATTGTCCGCCATTCCCATTGTTGACCCTGCCACCTAAGGTCGCCGACCCGTTGCTCTACCAATACGCCAAGTCCGAGATCTCGCTGCTTGTGGCGCAACGCATACGAACTCCATTTGCGTGAGATGACATGGCCATCAATGATGATTATGATGACACCCACAGTAGGTCGCTCTACTTGCCTTGTGCGCACAATTGCCGTGCGGCTGCCGAAGTACGACCCTGCGGCCTCAACTTCGTCACCGGACACCGGTGTGTGCGTGTTGTGTGCTAAATAGTGTGTGTCTGCCCACTGCATGCTAGTGTGCAAGTGCATGCATGCGTATTGCGTGCATGTTATAATAAGGATTCACTTAAAATAGTACGTGAGCGAATAGAAGGATCAATTGGACAGTGTCCACAAGTTGTAGTATGTGAGGTAAGATACACCGCTGGCGCTTTTATTTTTTTTCTTATTAATTTTTTTGTTTTAGCCTCTGACTGGTGGGACCCAACATACTACGTGGAGAGGGGTTAGATTACTAAGGCTGCATTATTTCTGTACTACCAACACTGCTTGTCACACGAATGCACGAATGTATAAAAGGTTATTTTCATCTCGTTAAACAGAACGTGAGGGTAGTGTAGCTGGTTAGCCTGTTCTCTCATTAAACTTGAGGTCTCAGGTTCGCTAACCGCACTTGAGCAGAATTTTGTTTTTGTTCGACTTCTTTCTTCCAACCAATGAAAGGTAGGCCCCGCATGACAAAGAGAGAAAGTGATCTGGGCGGTTCCAGGAGGATTCTTTTACTAGTTAAAATGGATGGATACAGAGCTATACGATCTCACAGTGATCGTATAATCACCTCATCACGCATACACTGCAGGCTCGGCGCTTGTTTTCTAGGGTTTGCATTGTTCATACACTCTCTCTCCACTATATATATACACGCTGGAGCCTCATTGCTAGTAGTTGCTCTCTTCACACTCTCTCACCCTTTCCAAATCTAAACAAAACTTCGTTGGCCTCTCTCTCTCCCCTCATTGCTGGTCAAAGAGCCGGCAGGATCCGTGCGCCGGGAAGGGAAGGAGGCTTAACACTGTCGCCGTCGACGAGGGATGGAATCCACTACCGGCGCAGATATTCTCTTTCATCTAGCGGCAGAGCGGGAGGGCCCCTGACCCCTTCTTCCTTGCTGTCGTACATAGTTGGGCAGAACGGCCTCCGGTCGCCCACTGAACCACACCCCAAGAACCTTAAGGTATAATTTACTTATTCCACATGCATTGCTCTAGCTGCATGTGGGCTTTTTCTGCTTCTACTCGAATCTAGGTGTTGGAAACAGGTAAGTAGTGGGGAAAGTTGTATAACATGAATCTAGGACGTGGTTCAAAGAGGAAAGGAAGGGGGAAACTAGTGGGGAAAGTTGTATAGCATGAATCTAGGACGTGGTTCAAAGAGGAAAGGAGGGGGAAAGTACTAGTACAGACTGACTATCCAGCACCTACGTTGGTCGAAAAGGGAAAACAATGACAAACGCGATACGCACATCTGTAAGGAACTGATCTTTTTGTTTTGGGGGACAAGGCTGTAGAGTTTGAGCAGGACTAGATTTGTCCCCCTCACATAGGGAAAGGTGTCTCAAGATAACAAAACTGGGACCAACACAAATATGCTCCTTGGTTGTTTGTTCTTTGTTGCAACAGACTGTGCATCACCCCTTTATGCATTGGTAGATGCATATGGTGCTGGTGCATCCACTGTCCCGTGCAACTCTTTAGTTGTTGTTAATCTAAGGCCCTATTCGGTTAAAAAGTCCTAGGACTTTTTTTAGTCGCAACTAAAAAGTCCCTAGTCCCTACCTTCTTGGTTCGATGGACTAAACATGGACTAGAGGTTATTAAATGACATGCTAAAACACCATGTTACCCCTAGTAATGAACTAATAGAGATAAGGTGCAATGTGGGGCAGGGGCAACTATTGGAAAAAGTCCCAAAAGACTCTCTCTCGGGGTCTTCTTTCTTTAGTCCCAAAAATGCCCACTTTTAGTGGCTAAAAGTACCTCCAGTTTGGTTTAGATGGGACTGAAAGGGCCATTTTTAGTCCCTACACAAAAGGTCCCTGTAAACAAACACCCTCTAATTATGCCATTGGAAAATTGATGCAATGCCACAGTTAAAAGCAAATTACATATTTAACGAATTATATTGTTAATATAATCTCTCTGTTAATATGAATCAATGTCACCGTTTGAGAAATGCTACTGTCTTGCTTTCTTTCCCATTTAGATAAGTTAGATGCTTCTTTTTGTTGGCTTCTTTATCATCCACAGTTATTGACCACTAGTTGTTTCCTTGTAACATCTCTGTAAACAGGGTTATCTACTTCACCTTGTTGCTATTCTGACCTTTTGTTCCACTACACATAACACTTTTGTTTAAAGAGGGTTTTGTGCAGTTCAACCAAAATGTCACACCGACAACATTGCTTGATTGATTTATCTTAGTAAAACTGCGCAAGAGGAGATCTCACTTCCTATTCACGTTAGCAAATTTTGTTCTGATCTTCTTCTTGTGAGTTTTTTGAATTCCGCATCATGAGAGGTCAGTACTAGCCTTCTTTCACATGATTGTGCAGTGTGCTTTCATATGTTGTGCTACTTATACAGTAATGTTTCTTGATTTTACTGAACTGCACAAATGGAGACAAGACTTCCAATCTGTATGTGCACCGTAGTATCCCATTGAGGTAAGATAAGGATATTTCACAACTGTTGGCATGTATTTTGCCACTTTCATCAGAAAATTAATGACGTTGTTGAGTGCTATACTGGTGCTCCCTAATTGACATGCCAAATCTTACATTGAAGGCGAAGCTTGTCTATTATTAAACCAAGTGATGAAGGGGAAGAACAAGCGGAAGAAAAACAAAAATGAACTCCCGGTGCTATAATCAAGCACTAGAACTATGATGACACGAGTTATGATATAGTTTTGCATCTTAATTTATTGTTATGGATGGAACGAGCATTTGTTTTGCCACTGATTTGATGGCACTCTTAATGTAATATGTAATTATTTCTACTTGTGCAAACAGGGATCTTCTTTGAAGATAACATATATTTTAGTGGAACTGCACAAGAAGATGTTGGAAACATTAAACTAAGGGCCAATTCCATTTTCCCCCTAACTTTGTCCCGAGCTCATCTTTACCCCTAAAATAAAACGGTGCTCAACTATACCCCTCTTCCGTTAGATGGCGTTATGGAAATACCCCTCCGCACCGTTTCCGTCTAGTCAAAGGAGTTTGACTGACTTTGGGACTTTTTCTGGACAAGTATGCCCCTCCTTACAAGTGGGACCTGGCCGAACAGTTATCTATCTCACTCGTCTTCTTCAACCTCCCGACGACCATAGGAGACAGGAAGGCAGCAGAGCACCGGTGATTTGGAGGTCTGGGAGGGAGGCACGACTAGGGCCCATCCATGTGTACGTCCGCAATGTCGTCTGTAAGCTCCTCCGCAGACAGTGAGGTAAGTCGATTTGGATTTTGGGTTGACATTGGATTTGGGGATTTCTCATCTAGGGTTTCGCGGGATGGGCCGTAATATGCGCCTTTTTGGCTCGTAGGTGGACGGCTGCGGGATTGTGCAGTTCCAATCCGAGTTTTTCATTCCCAATCCAAGTTTCTATGGCCTTGAGGAGCGCTCAAAGCACCGTTGCCCGGGGCATGGGCTAATTCCTGCGCACCGTGTTTCTTGGGGTGGAGCAAGCATGGGAAGAAGGTTTTTGGGTTGTCCACTCGATGTAATTGATCTGACCTCAAAACATCATTTGGTACTATGTTTTCATCGATTTATTGCAAAGTTATGAATTTCATCTTATTATGTGAACTCTGATTTCACAGCTTCCTGATGAGTGTGATTGGGTTGTTTGGATTGACCCACCTCCCACTGAGCTAGTGGGGCAAGCTTTTGAGGAGCTCCATGGTGGCCTTGAACGTAGCTGGATCAAAGCTAGTAGGATGCAGAGGAAGGTCATGGATCTGAACAATGAAAACAAGAAAATGCAATTGAAGTTGAAGAAAAGGAATGAGCTGATGGAAACAATGGGTTTTCTCTTTGTTCTTGGCATCAGCATTGTGGCTAGTTTAGTTTCTATTTGGTCTAAGCAAGCCAATTAAGTGGCACTATGTGTGTGTGTGTTATGTTTCTGCTAGTGTTTTGAAGATGTAATGTTGGGAACTTAAGCAGATGTAATTCTATCATGTTGGGAACTTAAGCAGATGTAATTCTATCATCGGAGCCCTTCTATCATTTGTGCACTATTGGAGCTACTTTCTCTTGGTAATGCAAAATTTGTGTTAAATTTGTCACCAATGCTTTAATTTGGTATTGCCAGCAAATGATGAGTGTGCATAGAGACATACCCTCTTGGCCCCGCCCTTGTAGTCACCACCGTGGTCTGCGAGCTCTTTGCTCTGCCGCCCCCGCCGCTACC
This sequence comes from Triticum urartu, assembly GCF_003073215.2. NCBI lineage: Eukaryota > Viridiplantae > Streptophyta > Magnoliopsida > Poales > Poaceae > Triticum > Triticum urartu. The sequence goes on from NC_053023.1 coordinate 307,690,144, forward strand.
ACGATCAGCGGCCATTCCGTCTGGTCGCCGCCACTTCTACCACTTCTAAAGACTGACGATGAGAGGGGCAATCAGATCCACCGTCTCCGCATCTGGATCCACGAGCTCGCCCTCGGTAACCGCCGCGACAGGGGAAATCGATGAACTAGGGTTAGGGTTTGTGTCACGAGAGAGAACAGAAGAGAAGAGAAGGGGGGAAATGAGATGGGGTTGGAGAGATGCGTGCAGGCCCCACATGTAAGAAGGAAGGGCAAAGATGTCCAGAATAACTACCTAATGTGGTCAAAGCACATTGACCAGACGGAAAGGGTACGGAGGGGTATTTTCATTAGCGTCAGAGACGAAAGAGGGGTATAGTTGAGCACCGTTTTATTTTAGGGGTAAAGATGAGGTCGGGGCGAAGTTAGGGGGAAAAATGTAAATGTCCCTTAAACTAATCGAGGAGTATATAGTAAGCATGGCAACCATAGTAGATAACAACAAATGGTTCCGGAGAAGTGCTTCATCTGTATGCTCTACACAATAAGCCTCCTGACAAAGGTTGGTACTTGCCCACGGATTTCGTCCATATGATTGAGCATTGCCATCTCTATTGGTGTTGTGCTACTGTTTAGATAATGTCATGAGAAAGTGGTATTGTCCTTGAGAAGTGCTTCATTTGTGCTGTTTTAAATATTTCCTTTCCTTTTTAGAGAAAACAACGATGCTAGCATTTAGTTTCCCTCTTGTCTTTGCACAATAGGATCCTCCTCCTCTGAAGAAGAATATGGAGTACGTGAGGTGCCTAGTTCTGATTACGCCAGGATAAAGAAGCCAAGCCTCTCTTCTTAAGAAGGGAGCAGTTGAAGGATGGTTACATTACTGCCCACAAGAACAAACTAACTTCAGTTCAGAAGGACTCACGGATCTCCATCTTGGTTGCTGTGATGGCCAATATAATGTTGTTTTAGGATTCCCTCCGCTGAGTTCCAAATTTTAAATGTGTGCTAAGAATGGATCATGTAGGTTGCCTATTTAAGCTGTCAATTCATAGTAAAGTTTGCTTTATACTAATCACTTCTTTTGTATTTGTGCAAATAGTGGTGCTCAGCTTGATTTCAATGGGAACTACACAAAATGTTCACGAATACATCAAATCATTCATTTCCACCACAAGAAAGGAGGTTCCGGTATGTTCAAGGCTTTGCAACATTTAAAGGCGAAATCATACAAGCTACACGCGAATTTGGTTGATTTTAGTGGAACTACACAAAAAGAACAACCAGTTTATTTAGCACGAGGTGCCATGTCAATGTCCGAACTAATGGCAAACCCTTCCCATTAGACAATCATAGGCATTTGATATTTTGGAATGGGAAAACCTTGTCAAAGTTTGCTCATTGATGTACACAGAAGAAAACGCATTTGACTTATTAGAATGGGACAACCTTGTCAAATTTTGTTCATTGATGTTAGCAAGAACACATGTGTTTGATATTTTCGAATGGGACACCCTTTGCTGTGACCAGCATCGATCGATTTTTCTTTATTCTTTAATTGTGAAGTAAATATTGGCTCTGACATGTGAATGGTTGACATGCATAATCATTGATTGTTTTGAATGTTCCCTATTAATTGCCATGCCTATGTGTTTGATTGCAATGTACAGGAACGCTAAAATGCCGCTCAAACTCTTTGTACTCTCGTTGTTCCGTTTTACTTTGCATATTAGATTTCTTTCAAGTCAGTTGATTTTACATTGTGAATGTTCATACTTTTTTCTATATGATTGGTCAAAGTAGAGATACTTTGACTTCAGACAAAACTTATATGCAGACTAAAAAGGACCGGAAGGAGTACATGTGAAACTGCTGCAAATGAGGTGATCACCCTGGGAATAATGCTACTACGTATTGTTTTGCATGTTCATCCAATGCCAGTGACACAATAATTCAAACTAATCGAACTAAATTCATCCATACACGGTCGGATTTCATATAAACATGTCGGATTTTCATTGCATTTCATACATTCTTCAACTAAAAAGGGGTGCGCTTGAGGTATAATTAATTAAGCAAAGCTACCCACCCTTGTCCGGCTCAGCCGAACAGAAGGTTCTTCTCCAGCGCAGCTCTCCGACTCCACGTCGCCGCCAAGAAGCTAATTGGCCATCAATGGTCAACCCGCCTAGCTTGGCTTAAACCGGAGGGTAGCAGTAGTGGCCTTAATTACTTGGACCCGAGCAGCAGTGACCTACCATGTTCTACTCTTCCTCATTTTCTGTGTGGCGCGGCCTCGTTGGCAGCGGGACGGGGCTTCGACGGAGACGGTGATGTCATTTGTCTCATTCTCGGCGGGGCGGCGCCTCGGTGGAGCGGGGGAATCCTCCCCCTCGTTGCCGGCAGGGCGGGGCCTTGGCTGAGCTGGCGATGTCCTCTGCCTCGTTTTTGGCAGGGGCGGCGCCTTGGTGCAGGAGGGCCTCGTCAAAGCCGGCGAGGTCCTCCACCTTGGTGTCGGTGGGGCAGGGCCTCGGCGGAGCCGGCAATATCCTCTTCCTCGTTGTTGGCATGACGAGGCCTCAGCGGAGCAGGGCCTTGCAGAAGCTGGCGTAATCCTTCGCCTGTAGGTGCTCCTGGAGGAGATGGTGGTTGTAGGCGGCGTCGGCTCGCGCCTCCCTGAACTGCTCTTGCCGCTTCTGCCTCACCGTGTCCATGTATTGGGCACAGACCTTGGCGATGGTCATGGTGCAATGCACCTTCGAGGATGGGGAGGAGAGGGTTGGCACCGGATCATCGACTACCATGTTCTCCATTGGGACGTCGTCATCCTCGGGCTGCCTGTCAGCCAGCCAGTCAGTAGCAATGGCTGCCATCTCCTTGTGGTCCATCGTCCGCCCGTTCGTAGAGTGATGGAGCCCGAGGAAGCCATGGTGGGCAGTAGTGGTGTGGACAGGACAGAGGAAACAAAGGCGGATCACTGCCGCTATGGCCGGAGCAGCAGTTTATATAGCAATGGTGGGCGGCGAACAGATGGGTGGCGCCAGAGTAGCCCCCTCGGCAACCGCATATCATTAATGTGGGCGGCAGACGAACGGATGGACGACAATTGTGTCATTTGAACACGAAGCAATTGCCTTCACCGGGAAGTGGCGCGGGCGGCGCTGACCGTTTCGGGCGGAAAGCGCGCGCGGGTGAGGGAGGCAGTCTGGCTGGGCCAGGGCGGTCAGACTCGTGCTTGGCAGCGGCTCGGTCCAGCAGCCGGACATGCTGGCTCGCCAGCGAGCTCGTCGAGCTAAGCAACAACAATTAGATGATGGACGTAGCTTCCGACTAGGAGCCGGCGCCACTGTCCAAGCCGGTTCATGTCGTGTTCACCATAGAGCAGGTGCGGCCGCACTTCGATGCCCTAATGGCGGAAGAGCTACTAGCGCAGGAGGACCTGTCTTGCAAACTCCGTCTCCTCAATGAGCATCGGCGAACAAGCGAATGACATTGCCGTCGCGGATATGTGGCCCTATGATACTGGCTTCCTGAATGAGCGGCGGGCGCTGTATCAGACCATCCGTAGGGCCTGCGAGGCCCTCTCCATCGTCCTTCGAGTTGTTGTGGTCATCGTGGCGCCATCGTCTGTCGGTGAGAATGACACCTATGGGATCATAGGGATTCCCTTCTACGGTTGGCGGGCACGGGGCTGTGGAAAGAGCGGGTTTAGAAGATCAACACAGGGAAGTTTATCCAAGTTCAGGCTGCAAGTGATGTGTAATACCCTACTCCTGCTGGTTTATTTTTACCTGGTGTTCTTGGACTAGCTACAAAGCGTGTAGGGTCCAAAACGTCCGAATCCCCCCACAGTACGCCGCGGGCCTCCTTTTATAGTCAAAGGGGCTGCCACAGTGGCACACAGGAGGTGGAAATTTGTATAGTAGTCGAGTTTATCGCCTGACATCACGGGACAAAACACATTAAATGCGCTACTTAGGTGTCCTATTGCTTTATCGGGGATGGCAACGAAGCCCGTCCCGTCCATCGCCACTTCGCCTTGCTCCGAGACACGTCTAGGCCAACGAGGCATGCAGTGCCATGTAGGCTGGCAGGCTGCTAAGCTGGCGTGGTGGCAGGGTCTTCACGAAGATCTGCATGCACCACATAGGTGCTTGAATAGTTGGCCTATGAGCAACGTACTTCCACGTGGGTACATGTTTAGTTGGTGGGTCGGCCACTGAGTTGGGGTGGCAACGTGGCGGCAAGGCCTTGCCGGGGCCTCGTGGGTATCTTTGGCAGGAGCCTTGCCAGGGCCTCATGGGCATCCTCAGCAAGGAGCCTTGCTATTGTCTTGTTTCTTGGTTCCTATCTAGGCCTCGCAGGCCCTTTGTCTTCACAAATGTTCTCATGCCACCATGGAGATGCCTCCTGAGCCTTGGTTCGTCTTTGGTTGATGGCGCCGGGACTCTTAGAATCAAGGGTGGCGGCCTTGTTGGTGTTGGGAAATGTCGCCCAAGCAAGGCTCTTGCCGGGGCCGTGAAGGCCACCCCGGCAAGGGACTTGCTGGGGGAGTTTCACCTCGCCCCTCTTCTGTTCATGCCTTTGGCCTCGAGCACGGCTCTGGTAGTCTTGTGTCTTTACTTCCTCTTTTGTCCCGCCAAGCGCGGCCGCAGGCGTGTGGCTGCGACTGCCCGTGCACAAGTAAAGGGGTACAAAAAGGACCCCTACTTTTGTTCACCGACAGGAGCCCCCGGGCCTGGGCCACATATAAGCGCGGAGCATTATTGGGCCAGGCCCAGAATGGTACGTGGGCGCGCGTGTGGCGGAGTTCTACCGTAGTAACCCCCTCGAAAGTTGCGCTTCCCCATGACACGTATTGAATGCGTGACGTGGGGGGTCGTGGGTGGGGTGGTTGCTGCACGCTTGCGTCACATCATGGTAAATGGTAAGGAAGCGGCCCGTGCCTTCCCCATAAAAAAGGAGAAACCGCAGGCGCGCTCCTCATTTACCCACTGTGCCTTTTCCAATCCCAGAACCGCCGCTCCCTTCTTCTTCCAAGCTTTTGCCTTTGCTCGCCGCCGCGGCGCCCGAACTGCCTTTAACCCTCCATCCCCTCTCAGTTTCCATGGCGCCCAAGACAGGCAAAGGCAAAGGGGTGGCCAAGGACGCCAGGGAGAAAGAGGCGTTGGAGAGCGAGTTGGCGGCGCTCCGGACGTAGCACGCCTATTTCCCCCCGACGGTCGATGTTGTCCACCTCATGGACTACTTCAAGCCCCTGTGGGGGACGAAGACAACGGGGCACCCTATCACGCATATCATTCATGCCGATTTCAGCAAGTCCGGCACAAATCTTGCGGGCTCTGCCCCCCTTTCTCTGATTTCTTCAATGACATCATGCAAACCTACGGCTTTCACCTCCTCGACTTTACGCCCAATGTCGTGGCTGCATGGCCTTCTTTGCCCATCTCTGCGAGGGCTTTGCCGGAGTGCTCCCCAGCATGGCGCTCTTCCGCCACTACTTCTATCCTCGCATCCAGCCAGGGGACGCCATTTCTAGGTGCATCACCTGGATCCCGAGGACCCAGGAGAAGGGCAAGTACCCGGAGGTTGCCCAGAAGGAGAAAAGGGATGAGTGGCGGGGTCAGTGGCTCTGGATAAGGGAGGAGGATCCGCAGGAGTTCTGCCGAGTTCATCTGAGCCCGCCGACACGCAGCAAGGACTGAAGCGACAAAGATGCCAACGACAAGAAGCTCACGGTCGGCACCACCAGGATCCATCGCCTCACCATGGCCGGGCTCACCCTTGAGATGATTGGGGCCGATTTCATTCGTCGCCGAATTGCTCTGCTGCACAACAAAGGGAGGCCGGCCTAAGACTTCAGGAATGCGGCCGATGTCATGAGGCTCCGGCCTAGACTGAAGCATGACTTCACGGTGTTGGGGCATGCCCATTTCTGTGAGAGGCTCTTCCAACTCAATGTGGACGACGATGGCAGGCCTGAGAGGACCGGCATGGCCAAGAAGGCCGGCAAGGCCATCAAGGGGTCCTTATTTGGGTTACCGGTGGGAGTGGTCCCGCTAAGCAACAACTCTTGCCAGTCCACCATCATCGGCATGATGTCGGACTTCAACGCGCACGGCCTCGACCCGGCCTAGGCCGAGCCGCCAGCAGAGAAAGTATAGGAGATTTTCGACAACTTGTCGGAGGGCTATGTCCTTGACGAGTCGCTGCTCATCCACGACACCACCAAGGAGGAGCCGGACTACATCGCCGCCAAGGCGGCGGAAGCGGCACTTGCCAAGGAGGCCGGCAGCGCCAGCGCAGTGGAGGACGAGGCCGACGCGGCCGTGGAGGAGAAGGAGCTTGCCGAGTGGGCCGAGTCCGCCGGGGAGGCCAGCGGCACCGGCTCCGGGGCCCCCTTATTGAAGACGCAGGCGACGAGTCACCCAAAGAGGAAGCCGAAGCGGGCGACCCTCCGTTCGCAGGGAAGAAACGCATCCTACGGTGGGCCAACTCCGGTGAGCCGGTCCGGCCCGTCAGGACCGCGCAGGGGCAACCGGCTCAGGAACAACTTGTGCGCCAGATGAGGGCGATGAAGGCCGCGACAGCGAAGAAGACTGTGAAGGTTGCGGTGGCGAAGAATATGGCGAGTACCTCCTCCATGTCTAAGCGGCGCCGGACCCCATCTCCTTCTCCCCTCCCTCGGATAGCACCCTGGAGGCCGAATTCAACCTTGGAACTTTTAGCCCGAATAGGAAGATGAAGCCAGTGGGAGAGGAGGTGGAGGACGAGTAAGTATTTCGCCCCCCATCATCTCCTGACCTTACGACCGTGTTATCCTCTTTTTATTTGATGTTATCTTCACAGGGACACGGAGATGCTAGCCCAGAGGGTGGCGAAAAGGGCCAAGGCCTCGACGGGCGACAAGCCCCCGATGGGTAGTTTGAGTACACCGGCGTTGGTGGAGAGCAGCCGGGACAGCAGCCCCCGACGGTCGCCCTCGCTTCAGCCACCAGCGTGAGTTCATCACTCACTCCTTCACTGACGAGCATTGGGGTGTGAATTCTTGATGCTGACCTTGCCGGGTTTGCATGAGAAGAACGGCAGTAGCAGGAGCCACCAACGGCCACTCCCAACATGCCGCCCCCTCGACTATGCCTCCCAGAGGGGCGTCCCTGGCAATGGAATCAACCCCCAAGCCCACGCGTATGGAGGAGGAGGAGGCAATCTTGGGTGCCGTTGGTTCTGCCCCGGCAACGAATATTGGTGGGGAGGGCGCCACTTCTTCCCAGCCCGGTGCGGGTAAGTTGTTTGCTTCCCATCCCCATTCTCTCTTCTTCTTTTCAAACCTTGATCTTGGCTCCGTCTCATTCCCTTTCATGGTATCCAGACCCTTCCTCAGCAGCCCAGAAGGATATTGGCATCGTCATCGAGGAGGTCTCTAAGGACGCCGAGGCCGAGGCCAACAAGACTGTCGCCGAGGAGGCAGCCAAGACTGCCGCTGAGGAGGCCGCCAAGGGGCCTGCCGGGGAGGCCGGCAAGGCCGCTGGCGAGGAGGCAGACAAGGCCATTGCCGAGGGGGCGGCAAGGGGCCTGCCGGGGAGGGGGTGGTTGACGACCACCTTCCTCCTCTGCCGCTCCTGGCCCGAGCAAGTACTTGAAGGTGGGCGACGACCTGTTCGTCCACCTCCCAGGGACGGCGAGCACCAGGGCGCGAACCGAGGGGGAGGTGTTCGAGGACGAGGCGCTCGTCTCCGCCTGGCGTCAGGTTGTTGATGAACCGAGCGCCTGCGGTGGCGGTTCCCAAGAGGAGCAGCTCCTCTAAACCATGAGTGCCAACTTCCAGAGGCTCTAGGTGCTCCACTGGGCCCACCAAGACAAGGTAAAATCCAGGATGGCGGCGGTGGACAACGCGGAGGCAGCTTTTGAGGAGCGTGTCGTTGAGACGCAGGTCTGGTTCGGCGAGCCCAGGGACAAACTGAGGGCCGCACATGGTGAGCTAGAGGAGTGCAAGCGGGAGCTTATCCTGAAGCAGGCCGATATCGAGAAGGCGCAGGAGGTGGCGAAGAAACAGGCTGCTGTAGAAGAAGCTGCCCGGCAATAGCAGCATGCCTTGCTGAACTCCCAGGATGAGGACCTTGTCGCTCGTGAGGAGGCGCTCGCCACCACGCTCTGCGGCAAGGACGAGGAGGTCGAGAGGCACAAGGAGGCACTCGATGCTCAGGCCCTAGTCCATGCCGGCAAGGTGAAGGAGCTGGAGCTGGAGCGGGAGGAGCTGGAGAAGAGAGCCTCGGTGCTGACGGAGGAGAGGGACGGAGCCAACCGCACTCTAGTGGATGCACAGGTCGCCATCTCCGACAAGGACAAGCTGCTCACCGAGGCCAATGACTCCATCAACGATCTGAAGTTGAAGAGATGCATGATACTTGATTGTGCATCATGCCATGTTTATGTGATGGTTGTTTACCATGTTGTTTGCTCCTTTCCAATGTTGCATCTTCTTGCTAGTACCGGTAACGTCGTGTTTGTGAGGATCCGTTGGACTACATCTGTTTGTCTTCTTCATGGACTCGTTCTTCTTCCTTACGGGATTTCAGGCAAGATGACCATTACCCTGGATATGTTGGGATATCATATTATCTCTTATTTAATTAATGCATCTATATACTTGGTAAATGGTGGAAGGCTCGGCCTTATGCCTGGTGTTTTGTTCCACTCTTGCTGCCCTAGTTTCCATGATACCGGTGTTATGTTCCTTGATTTTGTGTTCCTAACACGGTTGGGGTTATGGGCCCCCCTTGATAGTTTGCTTTGAATAAAACTCCTCCAGCAAGGCCCAAGCTTGGTTTTACCATTTGCCTCACCACCACCTATACTTTTCCCTTGGGAGTCGCGCTCCCGAGGGTCATCTTTATTTTAACCCCCCCAGTCCAGTGCTTCTCTAAGTATTGGTCCGAACTGGGCGATGTTTGGCGCCCCCTAGGGAACCAGGTTCTATGCCAACCCAATGTCTTGCCCATCCGGTGTGCCCTGAGAACGAGATATGTGCAGCTTCTATCGGGATTTGTCGGCACATTTGGGCCATCTTGCTGGTCTTGTTTTACCATTGTCAAAATTTCTTGTAACCGGGATTCCGAATCTGATTGGGTTGTTCCGGGAGAAGGAATATCCTTCGTTGATCATGAGAGCTTGTGATGGGCTAAGTTGGGACACCCCTGCAGGGTATAAACTTTCGAGAGCCGTGCCCACGGTTATGTGGCATATGGCAATTTGTTAATATCCAGTTCTAGATAACTTGATCCTTCACTTAATTAAAATGAATCAACCGCGTGTGTAGCCGTGATGGTCTCTTTCCCGCGGAGTCCGGGAAGTGAACACGGTCTTGGGTTATGTTTGAACGTAAATAGTTTCAGGATCACTTCTTGATCACTTAGAGCTTTTCGACCATTGCATAGCTTCTCAGCTGGCTCTTATTTGCGTATGTTAGCCACCATATTTCCTTAGCGCTTGCTGCAGCTCCACCTCATTACCACATCCTACCCATAAGCCTAAATAGTATTGATCTCGCGGGTGTGAGATTGCTGAGTCCTCATGATACTTCCAAACAGTTGCAGGTGCCAATGATACTAGTGGAGGTGGGGCAATCGAGCTCAAGTGGGAGCTCGATGAAGATGTTAGTCGTTGTTATGTGTCTTTTCTGGTTGTCAATAGTGGTGCGCAGTTCGGACAATCGGGGATCTAGCATTTGGGGTTGTCTTCTTTTATTTTGGTTCCGTAGTCGGACCTTGATTGTACTCTAGATGATGTATGTTTAACTTGTTATTTGTGTGAAGTGGCGATTGTAAGCCAACTCTTTATCCTTTTCTAACTAAATACATGGGATTGTGTGAAGATTACCCATCTTGCGACAAAACCACCATGCGGTTATGCCTCTAAGTCATGCCTCGACACGTGGGGGATATAGCTGCATCATGGGCATTACACATCTGGATCCGCCGCCTCGTCGATGTCGCCGGCAGGATCACCACGAAGCTGGTTGCCATGGGGATACCGAATGTCAGGTACTCCCACGAGCCAAACATGAGCCCCAATGCCAGGTTGACCCTGTTCTTCAACGGCGTCCTCGAAGCCTTGGAGTGACTTCGCTCCAATCGAGGAGCCTATCTGGCCGACGATACCCGAAGGCTCTGCCGGGGCGCCCTGACGAAGGTAGTCGCCAAGGTGGCGCTCTGGAACCCCGGCGTCGACTTCGCCGACACGCTGGAGAGCTTGCCAGAAGGGACGGACCTCGCGGCGCTCAGATAGTGTATCGAGCACATCATCAGTTGCGTCGACGAAGTCCAGAGAGTGGAGGGCCAGCGCCGGGACTAGCCACCCCATTTCTCCTTGCCGCTGCGAGCTCATGACCAAGACAATTTTTATCTTAAGTCAGAACCGCAACAATTATTGATGTAATATAAATCTGCAGTACTTTAAGATGAAACACGCTATCTTCCTGTATCGATCTTTCTTTGTACATATACACTCTATGCCCAATAGGATAGGTTCGCCGGTGCGTAAACCCATGCTATGACGCTTCGAGGACGGATCCTTAGCAGCCTGACGGGGCGCGCTTCCTGCCGGACAAACCACCTTGCCGCTCTCAGCACGGACGCTTGAACTATTGAGCGGGCTCGAAAGAGAACAAGGACATTGCTAATAGCGGGCAGGTCACCTCGCCGTTCTCAGCGCGGCCACTCAAACTGTTGAGTGGACTCAAAACAGAACAAGGGCGTTGCCAATAGAGGAAGGGTCCCATTGCGTGCAGGTTTTCTGTACAAAGAGCATCATCTTTCGAGGAGAATAACCTTATATTCAGAAGAAATGCTCAAGGTTGTGCCTGACTTAGCTTTTTACGACCACGCGGATGGTCGTTGCGGCTGCAGACGTTACCAGAGCGCGGCTGATTGACGTCGCCTTCTCATCTTGAGCCATCGCGATGAAGGAGTTGCTAAGTTGACTCTAAAACCATATTTTCACAGCTTGGGCCCCCTACCTGGCGCGCCAAAGATGTCGGTGAGAACGACACCTATGGGATCAAAGGGAATCCCTTCAATGGTTGGCGGGCACGGGGCTGTGGAAAGAGCGGGTTTAGAAGATCAATACGGGGAAGTTTATCCAGGTTCAGGCCACAAGTAATGCATAATACCCTACTCATGTTGGTTTGTGTTTATCTGGTGTTCTTGGACTAGCTACAAAGCATGCAGGGTCCAAAAAGTCTGAATCCCCCCACAGTATGCCGCAGGCCTCCTTTTATAGTCAAAGGGGCTGCCATGGTGGCACACAGGAGGTGGAAAGTTGTACAGTAGTCGAGTTTATCGCTTGACATCATGGGACAAAATGCATTAAATGCGCTACTTAGCTGTCCTCTTGCTCTATAGGGGACGTCAAGAAGCTCGTCCCGTCTGTCGCCACTTCACCTGCGTCCGACACGTGTCCAGGCCAACGAGGCATGCAGTGCCATGTAGGCTGGCAGGCTGCTAAGCTGGCGTGGTGGCAGGGTCCTCACGAAGATCTACATGCCACCACGTAGGTGCTTAAATACTTGGCCTGGGAGCCACGTACTACCACGTGGGAACCTGTTTAGTTGGTGGGTCGGCCACTGAATTGGGGCGGCAAGGCCTTGCCGCGGCCTTGCTGATCTTTCCGGCAAGGGTCTTGCCGGAGCCTCGTGGGCGCCCTCGGCAAGATTCTTGCAGGGGCCTCATGGGTATTTTTGGCAGGAGCCTTCCCGGGGCCTCGTGGGCATCCTCGGCAAGGAGCCTTGTTGTTGTCTTGTTTCATGGTTCCTATCTAGGCCTTGCAGGCCCTTTTTCTTCAGAAAGGTCTACATGCCACCATGGAGGCGCCTCTTGAGCCTTGGTTCTGATGTGGTTGATGGCTTCAGGACTCTTAGACTCAAGGGTGGCGGCCTTGTTGGTGTTGGGCAAGTCGCACCCGTGATACGTGTCCAACATGTCTATAATTTTTGATTGTTCCATGCTATTATATTATCTGTTTTGGATGTTTACTTGGCTTTAATTTACCTTTTTATATTATTTTTGGGAATAACCTACTAACCAAAGGCCCAGTTCAAGTTGTTGTTTTTTGCCTATTTCAGTGTTTCGCAGAAAGGGAATATCAAACGGAATCCAGACAGAATGAAACCTTCGAGAGAGTTATTTTTGGAACAAATGGGATCCAGGAGACTTGGAGTGGATGTCAAGAAAGAAGCGAGGAGGTCACGAGGCAGGGAGGCGCGCCCAGGGGGTAGGCACACCCTCACCCTCGTGGGCACCTCGCAGCTCCACCGACGTACTTCTTCCTCCTATATATACCCATATACCCCAAAAGCATCCAGGAGCACCACGAAACCCTATTTCCACCACCACAACTATCTGTACCCGTGAGATCCCATCTTGGGGCCTTTTCAGGCGATCTGCCGGAGGGGGAATCGATCACAGTGGGGCCTTTTCCTCCTACATCAACACCATAGCCTCTCCGATGATGTGTGAGTAGTTTACCACAGACCTTCGGGTCCATAGTTATTAGCCAGATGGCTTCTTCTCTCTCTTTGGATCTCAATACAAAGTTCTCCTCGATTCTCTTGGAGATCTATTCGATGTAATTCTTTTTGCGGTGTGTTTGTCAAGATCCGATGAATTGTGGGTTTATGATCAAGATTATCTATGAACAATATTTGATTCTTCTCTGAAATCTTTTATGCATGAATTAAATATCTTTGCAAGTCTCTTCGAATTATCAGTTTGGTTTGTCCTACTAGATTGATCGTTCTTGCAATGAGAGAAGTGCTTAGCTTTGGGTTCAATCTTGCGGTGTCCTTTCGCAGTGATGGCAGGGGTAGCAAGGCACGTCTTTTATTGTTGCCATCGAGGATAAAAATATGTGGTTTATATCATATTGCTTGAGTTTATCCCTCTACATCATGTAATTTTGCTTAATGTGTTACCATGTTCTTATGAACTTAATACTCTAGATGCATGCTGGATTGCAGTCGATGTATGGAGTAATAGTAGTAGATGCAGAATCGTTTCGGTCTACTTGTCGCGGACATGATGCCTATATACATGATCATGCCTACATATTCTCATAACTCTGCGCTTTTCTATCAATTGCTCAGTAGTAATTTGTTCACCCACAGTAGAATTTGCTATCTTGAGAGAAGACACTAGTGAAACCTATGGCCCCCGGTCTATCTTCCATCATATTATTTTCCTATCGACTTTCTATTTCTATTACCATTTATTTTGCAATCTTTATTTTCCAATCTATACAAAAAATACCAAAAATATTTATGTTATTATATCTATCAGATCTCACTCTCGTAAGTGACCGTGAAGGGATTGACAACCCCTTTATCGTGTTGGTTGCGAGGTTCTTGTTTATTTGTGTAGGTACTAGGTGACTTGTGTGTTATCTCCTACTGGATTGATACCTTGTTTCTCAAAAACTAAGGGAAATACTTACGCTACTGTGCTGCATCACTCTTTCCTCTTCAAGGGAAAACCAACGCATGCTCAAGAGGTAGTACCCGGCAAGGCTCTTGCCGGGGCCATGAAGGCCACCCCGGCAAGGGCCTTGCCAGGGGAGTTTCACCTCACCCCTCTGCTCTTCATGCCTCTGGCCTCGAGCATGGCTCTGGTAGTCTTGTGTCTTTGCTTCCTCTTCTGCCCCGCCAAGCGCGGCCGCAGGCGTGTGGCTGCGACTGCCCGCACACAAGTAAAGGGGTACAAAAAGGACCCCTACTTTTATACACCGACACCGTCTCACGTTGACAACATGGTCAATGAACATGAGGAATGAGGATATGACTTTACTTGGAGAGGATCATAGTGGGTTGTCGGTGGAAACGACACCTATGGGGTCACTGGGATCCCTTCTATGGTTGGCGAGCGCAAGGTTGTGCAAAGAGCGGGTGTGACAGGAAGCACACTGTAAGTGCATCTAGTGCCACCCCTAGTTGGTTTTGGAGTATTGACGACAAACCTAGTTGAGGGACTAATGTGTTTGTGAGAATTGCAGGATAACATAGGTAGAAGTCCCTCATTGATTTGGTTTTACTACGAGAGATGACCCCTAAAAATGTATGAAGACATTGAAGTCAAAGGTGGTATATGAAGATATTCACACTGAAGACTATGACAAGAGAAGACACGATATGAAGCCTATGGGGCTCGAAGACTTAGATCTTTCATAGTTCTTTTTCTTTTGTGTTGAGTCATAGGAACCACCGTACTGTTAAGTGGGGTCCAAGAGAACCAGTCAGAATGACTGAAGTGATGCCTAAACCAAAAACCTATGTCTTTGAGTGAAGACTATGAGAGCGAATCTTGTCCAGAGTCGGACAAGTCAGCTTTGCTTGTAGCCCAAGTAAAGTTGTCGTGTGAGTTTGAAATCTGACCGTTGGAACACGTGTCAGTTCCTTAGTGACCCAGGGTCATTTCGGACAAATCAGGTCGGGTTGCCAAGTGGCTATAAATAGCCCACCCCCTACAACCATAAATGGTTGGTTGCTCAGATTGAAAGTACGGCTTTTGTCGTTTGAGAGCAACCCACCTCGAAGCCTTTGAGAGAGAATTCCTTGCGAGGATAAAAGCCCTAACCACCAGAGCCAGAGAGAATTGGGCATCACTTAAGTCTTCTTGTCTGTGTGATCTGAAGACTTATTACACTTGAGGACTCTGCATCCTCCAGCCGGTTAGGCGTCGCGTTCTGAGCATCCAAGAGACATTGTGGATTGCCAGTGAACAAAGTCTGTGAAGGTTTGGGAGTCTACCTTGAAGACTTACCGGAGTGATTGGGCGAGGTCTATGTGACCTTAGCTCGAGGAGAATACGGTGAGGACTGGGTGTCCTGAGCTGCGTGTTCAGGACTGGTTGTCCGGGACTGTGTGTCCTAAGGTTTAAATACCTAGCCGCTCCAACCAGACGTACAGTTGTCACAGCAACTGGAACTGGTCCAACAAATCATTGTCTTCAACGAGTCACTGGTTTCGTCTTCACTTCACTTTACTTACTGTTACTCCTTGTGAAGTCATTGTATGTTTGCTCTATCATTTGTCTTCACTGAGTGATTGTGTGTTCTGTTTGGCTTCACAATATCTTCCTACCTGATCCTTACTACCTAGCTGCTATTAGTCTTTGTGCTTTCACTTCATTTAATACTTGACTATGGTTTGCCTAGTGTAGTCTACCTTCCACTGCATGGTAATAGGTTCAATTTTATTGTTTGTCTTCAAAAATCCTGTGTTCTGAAGACTTTCATAAAAATCGCCTATTCACCCCCCTCTAGTCGATATAACGCACTTTCAATTGGTATCAGAGCAAGGTGCTCCCTTGTTCTGTGTGATTCGGTTTAACCACCTGGAGTTTCAGCTATGTCGACTGCAGGGATAATTAAAGTCTCCACTGCGTGCCCCGTCTTCGATGGAACTGAATATCCCTACTGGAAGAATAAGATGCGCATGCATCTTGAAGCCATTGACGTCGACCTATGGTATGTCGTCGAGAACGGCGTTCCCAAGGCTGGAGAAGGTGTCACTGCTGCTGATGTCAAGAAATTCGTTCAACTGGACTCTACTGCCAAGAATAACATCTGTGGTCATCTGACCAAAGGACAGTATGGCCGTGTGAGTGCTTTGAAGACATCTAAGCTGGTCTGGGACTGGCTCTCCAAGGTCAGTGAAGGCATCTCAACCCAGAGAGATCAGAGAATCAGTGTCCTTCGCAACCTCTTCAACCGCTTCAAGCGAAATGACAATGAGAATGTCCAGCACACATTTGACCGACTCACTGACATCACAAATGAGCTTCAAGCCCTCGGCGCCACTGAGATTACCAAACACGAAGTCGTCAAGACGCTGCTGAGATCACTTGATAGTTCGTTTGACATCCTGGCCCTGATGATTCAAGAACGTCCTGATTTCAAGACACTCGATCCGTCTGACATACTTGAGAGGCTCAACACACACGAGTTTCAGCTCTCGGAGAAAAGAGATATCTACGGTCCAAACTATGGGCAAACTCGAGCCTTGAAGGCAAAAGTTGTCTCCTCATCTAAAGAAGAATCTGATAGCAGTTCTGATGATCCTGAAGACAGTGGAAGGGAACTTGCTATGCTTGTCAAGAAGTCCCAAAAATTCACCAAGAAGAAAGGCTTCAGAAAGTCTTCCCGATCAAGTTCAAGGAATGATGAAGCTCTTGCTCATGACTATAAGAAGAAAACATGTCACAAGTGCAAGAAACTTGGCCACTTCATCTCTGAGTGTCCACAGTGGGACAATGAGAACAAAAAGAAGAAGAAGAGCAAGGAATATGACTCTGACGACAAGAAGAAGAAGAAGAAATACTCAAAGTCTTCTTCCAAGTCTTCCTCAAAGTCTTCATCACACAAGAAGAGCTCATCTGGCAAGGCACGTGCGTTTGTTGGCAAGGAAATGGATTCAGAGGAGGAGTCTGCTTCTGAGGAGGCGGAGGTGGAGTCTGAGGAGGAATCCGACTCAGGCATCGCAAGTCTGGCTACAGCATACGTTGCCAAGTCCATCTTCAACACTAAAGACAATGACTTCATCACCGACACCAATGCAAATGACAAGGTGTAGGATTGAAAGTATGTCTAGAGGGGGGGTGATTAGACTACTTGACCAAATAAAAACTTAACCTTTTCCCAATTTTAGTTCTTGGCAGATTTTAGCTATTGTAGGACAAGTCAAGCAATCATCACACAATTCAAGCAAGCATGAAAAGAGTATATTGGCAGCGGAAAGTAAAGCATGCAACTTGCAAGAATGTAAAGGGAAGGGTTTGGAGAATTCAAACGCAATTGGAGACACAGATGTTTTTCCCGTGGTTCGGATAGGTGGTGCTATCCTACATCCACGTTGATGGAGACTTCAACCCACGAAGGGTAACGGTTGTGCAAGTCCACGGAGGGCTCCACCCACGAAGGGTAATGGTTGCGCGAGTCCACGGAGGGCTCCACCCATGAAGGGTCCATGAAGAAGCAACCACCCACGAAGGGTCCACGAAGAAGCAACCTTGTCTATCCCACCATGGCCATCGCCCACGAAGGACTTGCCTCACTAGCGGCAGATCTTCATGAAGTAGCAGATCTCCTTGCCCTTACAAACTCCTTGGTTCAACTCCACAATCTTGTCGGAGGCTCCCAAGTGACACCTCGCCAATCTAGGAGACACCACTCTCCAAGAAGTAACAAATGGTGTGTTGATGATGAACTCCTTGCTCTTGTGCTTCAAATGATAGTCTCCCCAACACTCAACTCTCTCTCATAGGATTTGGATTTTGTGGAAAGAAGGTTTGAGTGGAAAACAACTTGGGGAAGGCTAGAGATCAAGATTCATATGG
The DNA here is from genome assembly GCF_003073215.2 of Triticum urartu. Taxonomy (NCBI): domain Eukaryota; kingdom Viridiplantae; phylum Streptophyta; class Magnoliopsida; order Poales; family Poaceae; genus Triticum; species Triticum urartu. The sequence goes on from NC_053023.1 coordinate 307,707,506, forward strand.
TAGGAATGGAATATCTTGGTCTCAACACATGAGTAGGTGGTTCTCTCTCAGAACATATGAGTTGGAATTGTGTATGTGTTCTGATGGCTCTCTCCACGAATGAAGAGGAGGTGGAGGGGTATATATAGCCTCCACACAAAATCCAACCGTTACACACAGTTTTCCAATCTCGGTGGGACCGAATCAACAAACTCGGTCGGACCGAAAAGGTAAACCTAGTGACCGTTAGAGATTTTCGGTGGGACTGACATGCAACTCGGTAGGACCGATATGGTTAGGGTTTGGGCATAACGTAATCTTGGTGAGACCGATTACACAATCTCGGTGAGACCGAGTTTGGTAATAAGCTAACCAGAGAGTTGGTCAGGTAAACTCGGTGGGACCGATTTGCTCTTTCAGTGAGACCGAAAAGTTACAAAAAGGAAACATAGAGTTTACATTGCAATCTCGGTGGGACCGATTCGCTCTTTCGGTGAGACCGAAAAGTTATGAAAGGGAAACAGAGAGTTTGCAATCCCATCTCGGTGACCGAGATCCCTATCGGTAGAACCGAATTGCTAGGGTTTGGCAGTGGCTTATGACAAGTGAAACTCGGTGGCGCCGGATAGAAAGAATCGGTAGGACCGAGTTTGGCTTAGGGTTTAGGTCATATGTGGATATGGGAAAGTAGTTGAGGGTTTTGGAGCATATCACTAAGAACATGAAGCAAGAGGCTCATTAAGCAACACCTTATCCCTCCTTGATAGTATTGGCTTTTCCTAAAGACTCAATGTGATCTTGGATCACTAAAATATAAAATGAAGAGTCTTGAGCTTTTGAGCTTGAGCCAATCCTTTGTCCTTAGCATTTTGAGGGTTCCACTTTCACATCCATGCCATGCCAATCATTGAGCTTTCCTGAAATAGTCATCTTCGAATAGCATTAGCTCAATGAGCTATATGTTGTTATGAATTACCAAAACCACCTAGGGATAGTTGCACTTTCACAAGGACTACTCCGCTTCTACCTACTGCTTCATGGCACTCGGTGCCAAGGTAAACACACGCACTACTCACTATCAAACATCTAGTGACGATGACTCTGATTGTGGTTCAAAACCTAGCTACAAAACACTTGCTAAAATTGCAACTGAACAACAGAAAGCTATGGAACATATTCAAAAACTGTTAGACAGAAGAGATGATCTGTTAGGTGCTGAAATGACTCGATCTGAATCCTTAATTGAAGACATAAAAAATCTTCACGTTAAGTATCAGGAACTTGAAAGTCGTCATGAAACTCTCTCAACAACTCATGAAAAGCTTTCCTATGATTATCTTCAAAGGAAGCAGGATCTTGAGAAATTGAGAGCGGTTCATGAAGATCTTCAAACGGAAAACGAGTCACTTCGCGCCAAACAGATCAGTCCCGCTCAGGAAGGATTTGAACCACCATGTCTTAAATGCATTGAGCGTGATAATGCTACTTCTGTTGCTGAATGTTCTACTGCTACTGCTGTTGCAATATCTTCAACTGTTGATGAGGTAACTAACCCCTCTGCTGAGGATACCACCGCTATTGCTGATGAGAATGCTAGGTTGAAGACATTGCTTGAAACAGGGATGTACAAAAGTCTTCAAGGGCATCAGACACTATGTGATGTCCTCAAAAAGCAGATTCTGAACCGAAACCCTAGGAAAGAGGGTGTTGGGTTCGTAAGGAAAATGAATGCAGATGGCTCTTGCTCGAAACCTGAGCAGTACCCCAAAACCATGTGGGTTGCTGCAAAGGAACCTTTAGCAGATCCATCCAATCTAACTGGCTTCACTTGTGCTAACCCCATTATCATTGATGAATCCTTTGATGCAAACTATATATTGTTTAAGAATCAGAATGGTGAAGTGTTTGCCAGGTACATTGGTACTAACTGCAGGAATGGACCGCCTATGAAGAAGATCTAGGTTCCGAAAATGTGTATGGAAAATCTTCCTGTGAATGTCTTCATGACACCTCACATGAAGAAGACAAACCTCAGACCAAAGGCTTCATACGGTCCAAAGGCTTCATACAAACAGAGGACTCACCTGAGTCGCACTAACGCAAATGTTTTGCAGGGAAACCATACTCAGGCATATGAATATGAGAGCGGTTCATCAAACCGCCATGTTCATAAGACCAAGAACTATTCTGCTTATTCTTATGAGTACTATTGTCCGCCTACAAGACTGTTTGCTAGGGCTTCAAAGCCAAAATTCTCAGATGCTGCACTTAGACTTATTGCTTCTAAGCCACCTGTGAAGATGTGGGTGGCTAAGAAATCTTAACTCTCTTTTGCAGGGAAAGGTCTCCAGCAGAAAACCAAAATCATCTGACACTATTGCTGGGGACCTTAAACATCTTGTAGGGCGCAAGATCAAATGCCCAAATGGTCTTACTATGTACTTCGTACCTGAATCGCTTGCTACTCTCCCTATTAGTCCTAACCAGGATCTAAGCTTTCATAGCCCACTGGTTCATCAAATGTTTTTGCTTCACAATGCTCTTGGTGAAGCCTATCCCCCTAACTGCACTGTAGGGTACGACACCAGCGTCTTCAGAATGGATTATTGACAGTGGGTGTACAAATCACATGACTAGCAAAAGAAGTCTTCTTATGGACTCAACCTTACGTCCATCCGACAAGAGCCACATCACATTTGCTGACACTGGTAAAAGTAAGGTATTGGGTCTAGGTAGAGTTGCAATCTCAAGGGATCAACACATGGATAAAGTCATGCTTGTTGAATCCCTTGGCTTCAACTTAATGTCTGTCTCAATGCTCTGCGATTTGAACATGATCGTAATGTTTGGAAAATATCATTGCCTTGTACTAATGGAATCTGACAAGTCTCTAGTGTTTGAAGGGTATCGAAAAGATGATTTGTACGTGGTAGATTTCTCAGCAGGGCCACAGCTTGCAGTATGTCTTCTAGCAAAGGCTTCAGAATGCTGGCTCTAGCATCGGAGGCTTGGACATGCTGGCATGAGGAACCTTCACACCCTTGCGAAGAAGAAGCATGTCATAGGCATCGAGGGCGTCAAGTTCAAGAAAGACCACTTATGCGGTGCCTGTGAAGCAGGGAAGATGACGAGGGCCAAACATCCCTCGAAGACAATCATGACCACTACTCGACCCTTCGAACTGCTTCACATGGATCTTTTTGGTCCCACTCATTACTCAACTCTAACTACTACTGCTTGCCTCTATGGCTTCGTTATTGTTGATGATTATTCTAGATATACTTGGGTGCACATAATCATTTACAAGACTGAAGTGCAGGATGTCTTCAGACGCTTCGCCAATCGATCTATGAACAATTTTGGCGCCAAGATAAAGCACATCAGAAGTGACAATGGCACTGAATTCAAGAACACTGGCCTTGATACATATCATGATACCTTGGGCATCACACATGAATTCTCAGCCCCGTACAAGCCACAGCAGAATGGCGTCGTCGAACACAAGAACAGAACACTAATTGAGATGGCCAGAATGATGCTAGATGAATACAAGACCCCAAGAAAATTCTGGCCCGAAGCCATTGATACTGCATGCCATACAATCAATCGTGTTTATCTTCACAAGCTACTGAACAAGACATCTTATGAGCTCCTCACTGGCAAGAAGCCAAATGTCAGTTACTTCAGAGTATTTGGCGCAAGGTGCTGGATCAAGGACCCACATCACACCTCAAAATTTGCACCAAAAGCACATGAGGGTTTTATGCTTGGATATGGAAAGGATTCGCACTCCTACAGAGTCTTCAATCTCTTTCATTACAAAGTGGTTGAAACAGTGGATGTGCGGTTAGATGAGACCAACGGTTCACAAAGAGAGCAGCTGCAAAATGTGCTAGATGAAGTTCCATCCAGTGAATCAATCAAGCTAATGGGAACTGGAGAAATTATACCTTCTGAAGCTCATCCTGAAGAAGAACTTATGATTTCAGCACCTGATCAACATGAAGACACTGCTCGGCCTGAAGACATTCCTTCCAACAACGACAATGAACAGCAAGAGCAAAGTCTTCGCCCTGTACATCCTCGCGTTGCCAATGAAGTGCAGATTGAAAGAATAATTGATAGCATCAATGCACCTGGTCCACTCACTCGTTCAAGGGCAACTCAGCTAGCAAATTTCTGTGGGCACTTCGCATTCGTCTCAATATCAGAACCCAAGAAAGTTGAAGAAGCCTTCATGGAACCTGAATGGATTCAAGCTATGCAAGAAGAGCTTCAACAGTTTGAGCTGAATAATGTATGGGAACTGGTTAAGCGTCCTGATCCATGGAAGCACAATATAATAGGCACCAAATGGATATACCGCAACAAGCAAGATGAGCATGGTCAAGTTGTCAGAAACAAAGCTCGTCTCGTTGCTCAGGGATATACTCAAGTGGAAGGCATTGACTTCGATGAAACATTTTCTCCTGTGGCTAGACTTGAAGCCATACGCATACTGCTGGCCTATGCAAATCATCATAACATACTTCTATATCAAATGGATGTGAAGAGTGCCTTTCTCAATGGCAAGATTGAAGAAGAAGTGTATGTTGCACAACCACCTAGCTTTGAAAATCCAAAACATCCTGACATGGTATACAAGCTCAACAAGGCACTGTATGGTCTCAAACAAGCCCCTCGGGCCTAGTATGACACACTCAAATACTTCCTGAAGAGCAAAGGCTTCATACCTGGTTCCCTAGATCCCACTCTTTTCATGAAGACGTATGATGGTGAACTGTTTGTCTGCCAAATATATGTGGATGACATTATCTTCGGCTGCACCAATCAGAAGTACAGTGAAGAGTTTGGATATATGATGCAAGAGCAATATCAGATGTCCATGATGGGGGAGCTGAAGTTCTTCCTCGGTCTTCAAATACGACAACAACGCAATGGCATCTTCATATCTCAAGAGAAGTATCTCAAAGATTGCCTGAAGAATTTCAGTATGCAAGACTGCAAAGGCTTCACAACACCAATGCCAGCCAAACATCATCTGGGTCCTGACGACAATGGTAAAGAGTTCGATCAAAAGGTATACCACTCCATGATTGGTTCTTTACTTTATCTATGTGCATCTAGGCCAGATATTATGCTTAGTGTTTGCATGTGTGCTCGATTTCAAGCGGCACCAAAGGAGTCGCATCACTTAGCGGTGAAGCGAATTCTTCGATATTTGGCTCACACCCCAACTCTAGGATTATGGTATCCAAAGGGCTCAGAGTTTTATCTGGTTGGATTCTCGGATGCTGATTATGCTGGTGACAAAGTTGATCGCAAGTCTACATCAGGCACATGTCACTTTCTGGGACGATCACTTGTATGTTGGTCTTCAAAGAAGAAGAACTGTGTATCTCTCTCCACTGCTGAATCTGAATACATGCTGCTGGATCTTGCTGCGCTCAGCTTCTGTGGATGAAGCAAACACTCAAGGACTATGGCATTCATCTGAAGCAAGTGCCACTTTACTACGACAACGAAAGCGCCATCAAGATTTCCAACAACCCAGTTCAGCACTCGAAGACAAAGCACATTGAAATTCGTCATCACTTTCTCAGAGATCATGTTGTGAAGGAAGACATTGATATCATACACGTCAACAATGAAGAGCAATTGGCAGATATCTTCACCAGGCCCTTGGATGAGAAGAGGTTTTGCAAGTTACGGTGTGAGCTAAATATCCTGGAATCGTCAAATGTCCTGTGATCAGGCACACATCCTAACCCTTATGCATATTGATGACTTAGATGTGCAACACACGAAGTAAAGTATATCTTCACTCAATGAAGACATACATTCTAAGTGTGAATACATTAATGTGGAATTTGAATTCGGAGCGCCACGATAATTGTGCGTCGTGTCTGGGTCTAATACTTCCTATACAGTGGGTAACGCCACCACCAAACGTTCTATTTTGAAGTGTTTCACTCATGGCGTTACCTTGCAATGTCTTCACATTTGGTTTGGCTTAGATCTCAACATATTTTCATGATTATCTTCACTATGTTGATTATATATATATATATATATATGCTAGTGTTCTGTCCTCTACAGCATTCACTTATAGCTATGTCTTCGTGTTGAATCTTTTGAACTAAGTGAATGTGATCGGACCCTAACCTCTCGATGCTTCCTATCTCAAACTCTATCTCTCCAAGTCATATGCATTCTATTGAAACTGTTGAATGTCTTCTCTGCGTCCTTGTCAGCAGAAGATACAGAGACAACCATTAAGTCCGTTTTCAATGCTCATTCCTCCACATGAAATCCGGAGAAGTAGGAACGACCACCCGACAATCCAGGCGTGCGTGGGACGTGGAACAATCCCCAAAATTCCGCATAATGGCCACGTGTTCCTGAGATGCGAATCGCCAGGGGCACCTGTGTAATAGCACAGTGCCGCCCCTGTGCCTATAAATACACACTCACAACGGTCATTATCTCTTCTTCCACCCTCGCACGAACCCTAGCACCACTGTTAGCTCTCGACGATGCCGACGACGAAGCGCTTCGCTGCCGCAACCTCTCCGACGCCGTCTTCACTCCGACCACGGACATCGTCCTCTCCGCCGTCGCTGTAGGTGTCCTCCGTCGCCAAGTTAGGGCACGGAAGAGTGAACTGCTCGGCCTCATCTCCCACTCCGTCTAGCAGTTCTTAGTGTGGTAAATAAAACTCCCTTTTTACAGCACCATTGATCCTATTGATCTGTCACTTTCTACCACAAGTAGTTTATGATTCACACAAGCTAGATCTCTCTCATACTGCATCTCATAACATGCCTGGTATATTCACTTGTGCTTCACAAAGTACTTAGATTCCTCACTTGTACTGATCTGTGGATTCGTACAAATCTGGAACCAACTTCTTATCTATGAGTGAATGTCTTCGCACGATGAGGTCAATGTCTTCTAAACAGATTTATCTTCAAAATATTCTGAGAATGCATATGACCTCTTCCCCTTCCCTCGCACCTTAATGCTGTCACAGGTACATGTCCGTGGGAGAATCCTTTGGTTCTCATAGTCTGCATTCATTTGCAGAATTCTTACAGCATCACATAAATTCTCCCGAAGCCAGTTCCTGTTGGTCCAGCAAACGAAAACCTTTGAAGCCTTTGAACGTCTTGAAGCCTTTCAAGTTAAAGTTTATGGCTTCAGAGAAAGCAGCAAGGAAGGGTGGCAGAAAGCGTCGTGGTGAGACCTCCAGAGATCTGCCAGATGAACTCTCAGAAATGTACAAGACAGATCCTGAAGAGGATTACAGTCAGCGCAAGACACGAATCCAATGGATTCGAAGATATTGGGCAGAACAATCATTCAAATACAGATTTGTGACCCAGGAGTATGCTGAGAAAAACGCCATCAAGAGACCGTGGGGAGACATCCTATTCAAGAATCTTCTACCCAGGTCCAAAGATGAAGCCATTGCTCAAGGCTTCTATCCATGCATGGTCCGTGGACCACAGCCTGCTGATGCACACTCGTCGTCACTGTTATGGTGTCATGACGACAATCTGTTCAAGCGCAACTTCCAGTTTGCTCAGAACTCCGCGAAGCAGAACAAGAAGACTTTTGGGTTAAACTTCAACCCTGGTCCCTCGTCTCCAAGGGCAGATGGCACACGACATGCAGAACCCAATGTCATCGGTCCTTTCGCCAACCTTGAAGGCCTCATCACCTACATCTTGGTTCAAGGGACTGCAGTGAATGAGCCTGCAGCTGACACTGAGTCTGATGACGCACCTACAGTGCCGAAGCCAAAGCAGTTGAAGAAGCCAAAAGCTTCAAAGCCGGCCCCTTCACCCAAAATCTCAAGGGTGAAGCCATTGGCAACTGCACCTCCTGAAGACAGTGTGCAGTCTGAAGACTTATCACGCATCTCCAAGCCCCAGAAGGCCAAGATGCCTCTGTCTCACACCGGCAAAGAGCTAACAGCTGCTGCCATTCTGCGCAACGACGACATTGATCTGTCAAGTGATGAAGATCTTGCCGATGACGCTCTTGAGCAACTCATCAAGGGCAAAGAAGAAGTAGAAATCTTCAATGATCTACCTCTCTTTGATGTCACCGTCATCCACAACTTCATTGACGAGTGGTTTGACACGCCAAACATCAGCTTTGAAGATCTGCAGCTACCCGTTGGCCTAAGTGTCGCCTTCCAAGGCGCCATTGCTTCAGAACTTGCTATTGCCCAGCACATTGTTGAACTGAAGCAGAAGATTGACTATGAAAAGGCTCAGTTCAAGAAGCATATGGCCAAGCTCAGCGTGCAAGAAGTGAAGAACTTCAAGACAATGATGCACGAGCTCAAGGAAGCCTTTGTGAAGAAGCGTGCAGAAGCTCAGGGTTCGCGTGAGCGCATGAAGACTCTAGCTGACAGATGTGTGCAAGCCTATAATGAGGCTGAGAAGCGCAAGGCACTTGGGCGTCCTGGCATCGACCCCAGGATGGCCGCAAAGAAGAAGAAGAAGCCTGCTATGGCTGAACCTGATGCACCAAGGCAAGAAGCAGTTCCGATTGTCTTCCCAACAAGAATGACTGGCTCGAAGCCAAAGAGTCGGTCAACAGCTTCAGAGATCAAGCAGACAAGAACTAATGAGGCTGAAGCCAGGAAGAGGAAACACTCTGAAGCTGCTCCTACTGCCCCCACCAAGAAAAAGAGAAAGACCAAGAAAGCTCGGGCTGCTCCCACAGAGCCCTTGATAGTTGAACCCATTTCTATGGTTCATCCTGACGCAGAACATCAACTGACAGTTCATGAGCCTGCTTCCAGAGAGACTCCTGAAGCTGAAGACATTCCAGCAGCTGATCCCATCACTGCTGAAGACATTGGTCATCATGACAATGTAGAAGATGATGCAGTCCTTCCTCAGTTTGAAAACAGCGAACTCATCAGCATTGGTCGTCCACTAACACTAATTGCACGGGATGCTTCATGGGCGGATCGCCCACAAGAGGAAGAAGACTATGAGGCCCAGTCCACTCCAACTCCACAGGCGTCGTCTGCGCTCCGCAGGCTTCGCAAAGGTCCAAGGCCTCAAGTCTCTGCTGAAGACATTCCGGCTGCATCAGCCCCAGAAGAAGAAGTACCACAAGATCCCACTCCCCTGTTCCACCAAGAAGCAGTTCTCCAGGAGAACGTGCCTGTGACCGACCCTCCAGCTAGTCAAGTGGAGGATGAAAATCTTGAGGTTGCCACAACCAACAATGAAGCTAATGTGGAGCCCTCCCCAGCAAAAGCTTCAGAAGACAGCGAAGCCACTGATCCCGCCACTTCTGTTCCTGAGTCTGCTGCCGGTCCCCAATTCAACTATCATGTTGAGCACAGGCCTTAGGTCCAGAAGCCAATCCCAAGAATGCCAAGGTTTCCAGGTCCTGCATCAGCACCTGGCTCCTTCAACATCAACGGCTTTAGGGCAGACAACACGTTCTTCAATAGCTCCAGGAACCCCTACTCAAGGGAAAGGATATCATCTGATCGGTTCTGGAGCTATCCTGAGCGAAGCTATTACTCTTGCATTCTTTACAACCAAGGTCGCATCTTCCCACACAAGCGCCTTGACGTTGAAGCTATAGCTAGTCTTCCCTGTCTAGAAGAAGCGTTGGATTGCTTCAAGCAAGTGGGTCTACTGCAGTTTGTTACTGATGAAGAGCATTGGAATGAAGAGCTGCTGCTACAATTCTATGCCACACTTCACATCAAAGGGTACAGCAGAGATCCGAAGACTTGGGTCCTGGAGTGGATGACTGGCAATGTTCATCACGAAGCCAATGCATTTGACATCATTGAGCTCACTAGCTTGCCCACTCCTGGCGATCTCTTCGAGCAAGGCTGTCAGCTGCATGCTGAAGCTATTGAGAGCATCTTTCAGTGGACAGAACCTGATATGAGTCAAATGCTCACCATGATGAAGCCATTGCCCCAAGATGCTGCGTATCCCACAGAGTTCTTCATTGAAGACCTTGAGTACCTGCCCAGAACCATCTATCACATCATCAGGCGAACTCTCTGGCCTATCAAAGGGCACTCTCCAAATGCCATGCTTCAGGGTGCAATGAAGACTTTGGTCTTCTATATACTTCATGGCAAATGCTTCAATGCACAGGACTTCTTTATACGCCAACTTGCTGCATCAGGCATTGATCTGTTTGGTTTGAAGTTCTACGCCCCTTGGGTCATGCGGCTAATCAAGCTACACTCCGCCATCCCGTATCAGCCCTCAACCCACAACCATCGGATCTTCTTGCCTGACGTGGACATGTCTACTGAAGCCATATATTCTGAGCCTGGCAAGCAACCTCTAAGTCTTCAGAATGCAGACCATCAGAGTTTTACTCAGAACGTTGAAGGCGTTGAAGCAATTTCTCGGGTGTATCCTTTGGCTGGAACTACACGTGCACCACACCCTGCTTCCACTGAAGCCACTGACAGTGCCACTGCTCCAAGACCCAAGAAGCGCACTCGGGTTCTCAACGACCGAGAGCTTCTTGTGGCTCTACATCAGAAACAGGATAGGCATCATGACTGGCTGAAGCGTCAGATGAAAAGCCTCTGGGTCGATGTTAATCGCACTCGAAATCTTTCCACCAAGAATGCTTTCGTTTCCCATGAAACCTGTCGCCGCACATGGTAAGGGCTCACGATGATGTGTTCTGAAGCTGATCTTCAAGAGGATGGCTTCACTGAGAGATTCAAGTTTGACTCCACACCTCCTTGAAGGGCTGTGCTGCTAGGAACTCCATCACTTGAAGACTCTGAGTTCTCTTCCTCTACTGCCACAGTGACTGCCAGAATTATTGAGGAAGAAGACGATGCTACTTCATCGCCACCTCCTTCAGCACATCCAAGCTCTTCTGCACCGCCAAACAACACCAACAACCCTGCTACTTCACCTACTCCTCCTGGGAACGAGTAGAGGCTCTATGTCTTCAAACCTTTTTGGTTATTACTGACAAAAGGGGGAGAAGCATATGAGATTGATAGTCTTCAAGTGGGTCCATATGGGCGGGTGCTTTATATTTTGCTTCGTGCTTACAACTCTTGTTTTTGCTACATTTGGTTCTTATGAGTTGTAACACTTAAACCAGATGGTCGTCTACTACTTATGTGCCACCTTGTTTTGCGAAGATAAATTCCGCATGTGCGACGATAAATTCCGCACTTAGCTCATTTTGCAGACGTCCATTTTCCATTATGCATGTCATTATCTTCATATACTTTCACATGCATAGTGGATTTTCATCATAAGTTGAAGTGGATCTCCACAAGTACAACCTGCCATGTGCATTTGCATTCCAAAAGCATATTAACTTATATGCACATCTTCAGGGGGAGCCCTTGCAACTTATGAAGACAATTCCTTATCCTTTACAATTTCATAGATTATATTCCCCGTTGAAAACTTCAACTAGTTTGTCATCAATCACCAAAAAGGGGGAGATTGTAAGTGCATCTAGTGCCACCCCTAGTTGGTTTTGGAGTATTGACGACAAACCTAGTTGAGGGACTAATGTGTTTGTGAGAATTGCAGGATAACATAGGTAGAAGTCCCTCATTGATTCAGTTTTACTACTAGAGATGACCCCTAAAAATGTATGAAGACATTGAAGTCAAAGGTGGTATATGAAGATATTCACACTGAAGACTATGACAAGAGAAGACACGATATGAAGCCTATGGAGCTCGAAGACTTAGATCTTTCGTAGTTCTTTTTCTTTTGTGTTGAGTCATAGGAACCACCGTACTATTAAGTGGGGTCCAAGAGAACCAGTCAGAATGACTGAAGTGATGACTAAACTAAAAACCTATGTCTTCGAGTGAAGACTATGAGAGCGAATCTTGTCCAGAGTCGAACAAGTCAGCTTTGCTTGTAGCCCAGGTAAAGTTGCCGTGTGGGTTTGAAATCTGACCATTGGAACACGTGTCAGTTCCTTAGTGACCCAGGGTCATTTCGGACAAATCAGGTCGGGTTGCCAAGTGGCTATAAATAGCCCACCCCCTACAACCATAAATGGTTGGCTGCTCAGATTGAAAGTACGGCTTTTGTCGTTTGAGAGCAACCCACCTCGAAGCCTTTGAGAGAGAATTCCTTGCGAGGATAAAAGCCCTAACCACCAGAGCCAGAGAGAATTGGGCATCACTTAAGTCTTCTTGTCTGTGTGATCTGAAGACTTATTACACTTGAGGACTGTGCATCCTCCAGCCGGTTAGGCGTCGCGTTCTGAGCATCCAAGAGACATTGTGGATTGCCAGTGAACAAAGTCTGTGAAGGTTTGGGAGTCTACCTTGAAGACTTACCAGAGTGATTGGGCGAGGTCTATGTGACCTTAGCTCAAGGAGAATACGGTGAGGACCGAGTGTCCTGAGCTGCGTGTTCAGGACTGGGTGTCCGGGACTGTGTGTCCTAAGGTTTAAATACCTAGCCGCTCCAACCAGATGTACAGTTGTCACAGCAACTGGAACTGGTCCAACAAATCATTGTCTTCAATGAGTCACTAGTTTCATCTTCACTTCACTTTACTTACTGTTACTCCTTGTGAAGTCATTGTATGTTTGCTCTATCATTTGTCTTCACTGATTGATTGCATGTTCTATTTGGCTTCACAATATCTTCCTACCTGATCCTTACTACCTAGCTGCTATTAGTCTTTGTGCTTTCACTTCATTTAATACTTGACTATGGTTTGCCTAGTGTAGTCTACCTTCCACTGCATGGTAATAGGTTCAATTTTATTGTTTGTCTTCAAAAATCCTGTGTTCTGAAGACTTTCATAAAAATCGCCTATTCACCCACCCTCTAGTCGATATAACGCACTTTCACACACGGATCGTTTACCCAGGTTCGGGCCGCGAAGATGCGTATTACCCTAGTCCTGCTTTGGTGGATGTATTTGAGTGTTCTTGTGTTCTTGAGCTAGCTACGGGGTGCAACTTGCCCAAAAGAGACGAATCCCCCTCCTGGTCGCCTCGGGCCTCCTTTTATAGAAAAAAGGGGTTGCAACAATGGCACACAGGAGGTGGAAAGGTCTACAGTCGATAACCCTATCCTATGGGACCATCGGACAAATGCATTTAATGCGCTGCCGACGTGCCCCCTTGCTTTATCGAGGACGCCAGGGAAGCACGTCCCAGCTGTCGCCGCCTCGCCTGGCATCGACACGCGTCCGAGCTGATGAGGCATCGCGGCACCACGTTGGTTGACTGCTGGGCTGGCGCGGTGGTGGAGCCTTCATGAAGGGTCGCATGCCGCCAAGCAGGTGCTTGCTGAGTCGCTGTAGAGGCCGCCCGTCGCCACACGGGTGCCTGCCTAGCTGGTTGAGCTAGAAGTTGCTTGGGGACGGTGGTGGAGTCTTGGCTAGCGCGGGACTGACAGTGGCCCTACTAATGTCCTCGGCAAGGGTCTTGCCGGGGGTCCGAAAAGGGACTTTCCATGGCATTGCAGTCATCCCCAGCAAGGGTCTTGCCGGGGGTCTTGTGGACTTCCTCGGCTAGGATCCCGCTGAGGGTCGCCGTCTTCTGGTCCTCATCTGATCTCACATGTTTATGATCTTGACAAAGATTTGCATGCCACCACAGAGGCGCCTCCCGAGCCTTGGTTCCAATGTAGTTGGTTGGGTTGGAGCCTGTGGGCTCAATGGTGGTTTGCTCCGCTGGCAACGGGCAAGTTGCCCCGGCAAGGCTCTTGCCAAGGCCTAAAAGTGCAACTATCCCTAGGTGGTTTTGGTAATTCCTAACAACATATAGCTCAGTGAGCTAACATTATTCCAAGATTAATATTTCAGGAAAAGCTCAATGAATAGCATGGCATGGATGAGGAAAAGTGGACCCCTCAAAATAGTAAGGACAAAAAGATTGGCTCAAGCTCAAAGCTCAAGTCTCTACATTTTATATTTTAGAGATCCAAGATCACATTGAGTCTATAGGAAAAGCCAATACTATCAAAGAGGGATGAGGTGTTGCTTGACGAGGTTCTTGCTTCATAATGCTAAGTGATATGCTCTAAAACCCTCAACTACCTTCCCACATCCACATATGACCTAAACCAAAAGTCAAACTCGGCCCCACCGATTCTTTCTATCCGGCACCACCAAGTTCAGATGTCATAGCCACTACCACAAACCCTAGGCAAATCGGTCTCACCAATAGGGATTTCGGTCACACCGATATGGGGTTGTAATCTCTCTGTTTCCCTTTGTAACGTTTCGGTCCTGACGAGATGAGCGATCGGTCCCACCAAGATTGCAATGTAAACTCTTTGTTTCCCTTTTGTAACATTTTGGTCCCACCGAATTGAGAAAATCGGTCTCATCGAGTTTACCTGACCAACTCTCTCGTTATCTTATTACCAAAATCGGTCCCACCGAGTTTGTGTAATCGGTCACACTGAGATTATGTTATGCCCTAACCCTAACAATATCGGTCCTACCGAGTTGCATCTCAGCCCCACCGAAAATCCTAACAGTCACTAGGTTTGCTAAATCGGTCCGACCGAGTTTGTCAATTCGGTCTCACCAAGATTGGTAAATTGTGTGTAACAGTTAGTTTTTGTGTGGAGGCTATCTATACCCCTCCACCCACTCTTCATTCGTGGAGAGAGCCATCAGAATATACCTACACTTCCAATACACATTTTCTAAGAAAGAACCACCTACTCATGTGTTGAGGCCAAGATATTCCATTCCCACCATATGAATCTTGTTCTCTAGCCTTCCCCAAGTTGCTTTCCACTCAAATCTTCTTTCCACCAAATCCATATCCTGTGAGAGAGAGTTGAGTGTTGGGGAGACTATCATTTGAAGCACAAGAGCAAGGAGTTCATCATCAACACACCATTTGTTACTTCTTTGAGAGTGGTGTCTCCTAGATTGGCTAGGTGTCACTTGGGAGCCTCCGACAAGATTGTGGAGTTGAACCAAGGGTTTGTAAGGGCAAGGAGATCGCCTACTTCGTGAAGATCTACCGCTTGTGAGGCAAGTCCTTCATGGGCGATGGCCATGATGGGATAGACAAGGTTGCTTCTTCGTGGACCCTTCATGGGTGGAGCCCTCCGTGGACTCGCGCAACCGTTACCCTTCATGGGTTGAAGTCTCCATCAACGTGGATGTACGATAGCACCACCTATCGGAACCACGACAAAAACATCCATGTCTCCAATTGCGTTTGAATTCTCCAAATCCTTCCCTTTACATTCTTGCAAGTTGCATGCTTTACTTTTCACTGCTCATAGACTCTTTTCATGCTTTCTTGAATTGTGTTAAGATTGCTTGACTATGCTAAGATAGCTATAATCTGCCAAATACTAAAATTCGGAAAAGGATAGATTTTTAATTGGTCAAGTAGTCTAATCACCCCCCTCTAGACATACTTTCTATCCTACAAGTGGTATTAGAGCTTTGGTCTCCATTTGCTTTGATTTCCATAGCTTTTGGTGGTCATAGCCTTGGTTTCACAACCTAGGAGAGTATGGCGTCTAGCGAGGGAAATTATCACCATAGAGGTCCTTACTTTGATGGTACTAATTTTGCTATATGGAAGCATAAGATGAAAATGCATTTTCTTGGACATAACCCCGCCGTTTGGGCTATTATGTGTATTGGCTTGCAAGGTGAATTCTTTCATGGGAGAGACCGAATCGTGAAGCCACTGCGGAAGAGTTGAATATGCTGCAATACAACGCTCAAGCTTGTGATATCCTCTTCAACGGATTGTGCCCCGAAGAATTCAACAAAATCAGTCGTCTTGAGAATGCAAAGGAAATTTGGGATACTTTGATTGACATGCATGAGGGTAATCCAAGTTGGATGTGCTTCAAAGTCAACTTGACAAGTTCAAAATGAAGGATGTTGAAGGTGTCACTGAAATGTACTCTAGGCTTGCTCTTATCACAAATGAGATTGCCGGCTTAGGAAGTGAAGAGATGACTGATAGATTCATCATCAAGAGGATCCTAAGAGCCTTGGATGGAAAATATGATACTATGTGCACATTGATTCAAATGATTCCCAATTACAAAGATCTCAAGCCAACGGAAGTCATTGGAAGAATTGTTGCTCATGAGATGTCACTCAAGGATAAGGAGGAACTTCACAACAAATCAAGTGGTGCTTACAAAGCCTCATGCGAAGCCCCCACTTCATCAAGTGAGAAAGAAACCTTCAATGAAGAATTGAGCTTAATGGTGAAGAACTTCAACAAATTCTACAAGAGTAGAAGCAAAGAGAGAAGCTCCAATTCAAGGTCCTACAATGACAAAAGATCTTCTAGTCGAGAGAGAAACTGCTACAATTGTGGAAGGCTCGGACACTATTCCAATGAGTGTACGGCACCCCACAAAAGAAGAGAAGATTCTCCAAAAAGAAGAAGTAGAAGAGAAGAATCACCACCTAGAGAAAGAAGGGGTAGAGAGGATCATTATGAACGAAGACCCTCACGAAGAAGCAAGGATTCGGAAAGAAAGGAAAGTCATCAAGGAGCTACACAAAACGAAGACATCAAGCTCATGTTGGTGAATGGGTATCCGACTCCGACTCCGACAATCACTCTGAGAGAAGCTATCACTCCGACTACGAATATATTCAAGATGAAGGTGTTACCGGTCTAGCACTTCTGTCAACCAACTCCTACGACATATTTGATTCACCAAATGAAGGAATTGGAAGATGCTTCATGGCCAAAGGTCGAAAGGTATCACACCCCGAGTATGTTGATTTCAACAGTGATGAAGATGACTTGTTAGGTGATTATGATTTACTTGTTGACAACTCTAGTGATGAATACTATGATGAAATGTCAATTAATCATGCTAATCAAGATGAAATGAATGACAATTATAAGGAGAACATTCAGTCTCTAACTAAAGAACTAAACACTCTTAAGTTAGCTCATGAAACTATCTTAGGAGATCATCGAGAACTTTGAAGGACTCCTGAGAAATTACGTTTTGAAAAGCTCAACCTTGAGCAAGAGCATGAGTTCTTAAAGGCAATCAATGATGATCTTTGCAAGAAAAGTTCTTCTTACATTGCCAAGCGTTTACTCTTATCCACTTACATGCCTCAAGTCAAGTCTAGTAACAAGAACAAGAAAGATTTTTCCTCTAGTAGTAATAATAATCATGCTAAATCCAATGTTGTTGCTTCTAGTAGTTCTCTTGATTCCACTAATGATTCTCTTAGCCAAGTTACACTTGAGCTAGAAAATAGCTTATTGAAGGGAATTATAGAGAAAGGTGTTTACAAGAGCCTTGCCAGGAGTAATCAATTCGAGAAATTGTACGCAAGCAAGGAAGGCATCGGAAGAACCAAGGTGTTGGTTTTGAACAAAAGTTCAATGCCAATGGAGTTGAGTGGGAAGAAGATCAATACCCCAAGATGAAGTTTGTTCCTCAACAAGAGAAGTATGATCCTACTTCTTTCAAAGGGACACAAGCTCAAGATGATATTTCACCACAAGACCACAAGCAAAAATGCAAGGACAAGCTTCAAGAGGAAATTGATGCATTTGAAGAAGCTCCTAAGGCCTTGGTCAAGTGGGTTCCCAAGACTACATCAAGTTCCACTTCATCAAGTACAAATACAACTCCGTGGATTCCCATCAAGATGGTGTGGATCCTGAAGAAGAAGAACTAGAGAGTTCTTGAGGGTGACTCCGCCAACATACTTCACTCTTATCATTTTGGCATGAACGAGTGCAATCAACTTCCACATCTTGCACTAGTTCAAGGAGTCACAAACCCTCTTGTTGGTAAGACAAGGGACAAGGTAACCTAAAGCTTTCATAGACATCATCTTGTGTGTTCATCACTCTATGCCTATGGATAACCTTGTTTGTTCCTTGTGGGACTAACCCGTGTAGGTATTGAAAGTGTAACTCACTCCAAGGGATAGCTCCAAATGATCTACATCAACATTGAGCATCCACATCTTCAACATCTACATGAAGTCATCATCGACAAAACCCAAGGTTAGTTCATCCCTCTTAGGGGGGATCTCACATCTAGGGGGAGCTTTACTCTAAGAATTGAGCTAAAGCAACTCTAATGGTGTGAAAACAACAACGCATTATGTAAAAGTGGTAACCCCACTTGTGCTTAAATGATGAGTATGACCTATGATCAAATGTTCTCATTTGACTCCTAAGTCAATATACTCATATATAGATGACCTAGTCATCGCCAATTGCTTGATAGATGCTAGAATTGGTTGTGCATGCTTTGCCACATATTTCAATTGCCATTTTATTGTGTGAGCATGTTGGTTGCATAATTTACTCATTCAAGGACATCCACTTGTTGTTTTGATTGATTGGTTTCTTTTTTCTCTTGCCAAGTGGATGGACAAGAATGCCTAAGAACATTCTCTAGCTATCTATGCTTTTCTCGTCTCAAACTCTATTCATGCTACATCAAAAAATTTGATCAAGTCAGATTCGAACCACTCTGTGTGAGGAGCACTCGGAGTCCCCGATTCGTCATAGACTTAAACTTCCAAAACTTCTTTGTGCATTTCGGTATGATCGATTCACCCATTTTGGTCATATCGAGATCACTAAGTCGATCTAGGTTTTACATCTCGGTGCAACCGATTTGAACTTTTCAGTCACACCGAGTTGCAGCAACTGTTTGTAGTTATGCATCTCGGTGCCACCGAGTTGTTCCACTCGGTCACACCGACAGGGTCGGGCTATATATACCCACGGGCAAAATTTTGGAAATTTTCTCCGAACTCTTTCGCCCGCGCTTAGCCCGCTCTGCCTCCAGGGTCTCTGGATCGTCCTCCTCATCGCCAGTTGCCTCCTGCCACTGGTCTCTGCCGCCGTCAACAGGAATCATCCCCGCCGTTGCCGCCATAGCGAATTCATCGCCGAACTAGGGTATGAACTTGATCACTGTGCTATCCTTATCTGATTCCTAGCACATTGTGTTTTCCATGAATCTTGCCACAATTGAAACTATCTTATCCAGTCAAAACACTCCGTAGATTAGAGATGACTATAAAATTTAGGGTTAGGTTTCCGCTGAAACCATCTCGGACCAACCGAGTTGTGGAACCGGTACCACCGATTTGGCTCAGGCCATTACACATGTGATTCTTGGTCTGACCAAGAATTGAAAATCGGTATGACCAAGTTCAGGACTTTGTGAAACCCTAGCAGTCTCGGTGCCACCGAACTTTGACTCGGTCTGACCGAGTTCACTAGTTTAGGTTCCAACAGCTGCTTCGGTATCACCGAGTTTACAAATCGGTTGATTCGAAATGCTTTCCGAGGAAAACTAAAACTAAGTTTTTGATTCATTCTTTTGCAAAAACCTCTGTATTTTGTGATGCTCATCCACTCTACCTCATCTATAATCTATTCACAGGGTTAGCTGTCAGAGATTGCATTATGTCTGATCAAAGTGACAGTCAGAACAAGTCAGAGGAGCAGGTTCACATGAGTGAGGGCACTAGTCCCTCTAGCGGCTCAGATGATGGAAGCAGGAGCACACCCAGCAACTTGCCAAAAGCTGCCACCAGGGCCAGAAAGAAGAAAACTTCTGATTCCGAGGATGAGGACTATGTGGCTGTTGAGGAAGAGGCCACCTCAAAGAGGAAGGTTCTCAAAAAGGAATATGGCACAACTGCTGCCACTAAGCCAGGAATGAAGACAAAGGTTCCTGCCAAGAGAGTTCCTATGTCAAAGGCCAGAACATCCACTAACAAAACTTTGGGATCTGCACCCAAAGAACAGGGTGTGGCAGAGAAGAAGAGGAAAGAGAGGGTCAAGAATACCATGGCTAGAGTAATTGGAAAGCCATCTATGATGAGAGACTCTGAAGAGGAAGAGGAAGAAGATGTTGCACCAGCACCTAAGGCACAGAAACTTATGGGAGATGCCATAAGATCAGGGGCTGCTTCATCTAAGCCCAAAGAAGCTCCCAAGCCAGCTGCTCCAAAACCCAAAACTGCACCATAGAGGAGTACCAGGAACATTCCAGCTACTGAGAAAAACAAGGCCCAGTGCCTGAAAATGTTGCTGAAGAAGAAGATTATGAGACACCTGTTTTGAGGAAGTTAAAGCCAAAAATTCCAGATCATAATGATGCTCATCCTGTAGCAGAAAACATCAAGATCAGGAAGGAATCAGGATTGAGGCTATGGAGAGAGTCAGATCCATATGCCACCAGAAGGAGAACTGTTGTGGACTACAGGTTCCATACCAAAGAACAAGAGGATTTTTATGAGACAATGTTGCTTGACAAGAAACCAATAGTATGTGACATGAGATGGGTCAACTGGGAGTACATCAAGGAGAATGAAGAACACTATCCAGGAGTATATGACAGTTTCAAGGCTTGTGGAGTTGATGAGTTTGTGGCTCAGAAACTCACAAAGTGGAATGATGAGCTTATCATGCAGTTTTACTCCACAACTCACTTCTACCCAGATGGCAAGATAGTCTGGATGTCTGAAGGCACTAGATACTAGTCAACGGTAGCAGAATGGGCTCAATTGATCAATGCTCATGAGGAGAATGAAGATGACTTGGATGTCTATGCCAAGAAGAAGAAGGATCACAACTGAAGGAAATATGCCCTAGAGGCAATAATAAAGTTATTATTTATTTCCTTATATCATGATAAATGTTTATTATTCATGCTAGAATTGTATTAACCGGAAACATAATACATGTGTGAATACATAGACAAACAGAGTGTCACTAGTATGCCTCTACTTGACTAGCTCGTTAATCAAAGATGGTTATGTTTCCTAACCATGGACAAAGAGTTGTTATTTGATTAACGGGATCACATCATTAGTTGAATGATCTCATTGACATAACCCATTCCATTAGCTTAGCACCCGATCGTTTAGTATGTTGCTATTGCTTTCTTCATGACTTATACATGTTCCTATGACTATGAGATTATGCAACTCCCGTTTGCCGGAGGAACACTTTGGGTGCTGCCAAACGTCACAACGTAACTGGGTGATTATAAAGGAGTACTACAGGTGTCTCCAAAGGTAGATGTTGGGTTGGCGTATTTCGAGATTAGGATTTGTCACTCCAATTGTCGGAGAGGTATCTCTGGGCCCTCTCGGTAATGCACATCACATAAGACTTGCAAGCACTTCAACTAATATGTTAGTTGTGATATGATGTATTACAGAACGAGTAAAGTGACTTGCCGGTAACGAGATTGAACTAGGTATTGGATACCGACGATCGAATCTCGAGCAAGTAACATACCGATGACAAAGGGAACAACGTATGTTGTTATGCGGTCTGACCGAGAAAGATCTTCGTAGAATATGTGGGAGCCAATATGTGCATCCAGGTCCCGCTATGGTTATTGACCGGAGATGTGTCTCGGTCATGTCTACATTGTTCTCGAACCGTAGGGTCCGCACGCTTAACGTTACGATGACAGTTATTATGAGTTTATGAATTTTGATGTACCGAAGGTTGTTCGGAGTCCCGGATGTGATCACGGACATGACGAGGAGTCTCGAAATGATCGAGACATAAAATTGATATATTGGAAGCCTATGACACTCCAAAAATTTTTATTTGGATTTCAGCAAAAACTTTGTGGTTTTTGAAAGGAGGCCATTTAAAATTTTTCCAGAAAACCTTCCTCTTAAAAACTTCTTTGGCAAGGATTTTTTTATTTTTGTATCTTCTTCAAACTATGGTGTTTGATCATTTAAAACTCTTTCTCTGGATGGTTCCCTTCTCAAAATTATATTTTTGGAAATTATTCTTTTTCTTATAAAAAGAACTCTGTGATTTTTGACTTTTTCTTATCTTGAAAACCACCCATGGTTTTACCATGTCTCCTATAGTAAATATTCTCAAAATCCCTCCCTCCACCTTTGTACAATCTAAATTCTCTGTCTCAACAAATCCAAACAAGTTTTGGATTTTATTTCAATTATTTTATCTCTCAAATCATTTCTGCCAATTATTTTGAGCTTAAGTGATTTTCAAAGCAAGTACCACTTTGCCTTTGAGTTTTTATCCCAAACCAACTCCCCTGGATAGTCCTTAGTACCCACAACCTAGAACCATCTTGATCCACTCTTCTTCTTTTCAAAAATTTCAAATTTCACTCACTGCAAGTTTGGACCAGATTTGACAAATTTGGTGAAATTCGTATCTACACTTCTCCAAAAATTCCACCAAAATTCAGGCAGCCTCCTGGTGCAATGAGAGGCCACCTCACCAAGTTTCAGCTCAAGAAAAATCCCTAGATGCCTAGATCATTCTGTCGAACACCTTGCATACACTGTTATGTTCATCTTCAATTAAATTCAGAGTTCAGTGTCGTTTTTCCTTCGTCAGACTTCGGTCACGTGGCCACAGTGCGCCCTGGCGTGTTGCACGCAGCCTCTTCCCCTTGGCCAGCACCCCGCACGCACGCTTGGCCGATTCCTGGCTTCGGTGGCGACGAGCGTCGCCGGTGTTGGAAGCTTCTGCGTTGGCTGCGCCTCCCATGGCGACCAGCGAGGGCCCGAGCCGCTCTCCACGCCACCCGGCGCCGCCCAACGTCCCCTGGCTCTCCGCGTGTCCCCGCCATGCCAGCGCACGCCCGTGGCACCGTCGCCGTGGCCCGGCAAGCACGGAACATGCTCCCTGCCGCCGACGGGCCCGCGCCGCCCCGTTCCGTCGAGCTCGCCCAAAGCACCCAATCCAAGCTCGTTTAGCACCTAAATGGAACCGGTGGACCTCCACGTTGACGTCCAACTCCCTAAACATCCCCGACCAAGCTCTGCGCCGCCGTAACCTTCGCCGGAGATCCCCTTCACGGCCACCGCCCTCGGATCGCCTATAAAAAGGACCCCGAGCTCGCTCACGAGCACACACCTTCACTGCACCTCTCCAGGACCCTGCCAAGCCACCAGGAGGACCTCGAGGAGGTCTCCTCCCCCAACTCCGGTCGCCCCGATCCGCCTCGGCCACTAGCTCGATTCGCTCCGGTGAGGCCGTCCCTGGCGCCCAAATCTCGTCTATAGCCTCCTCTAGCACCCAATGAGCTAACCCCAACGTCAATTTGGCCTTCGCAGCTCTCTCCGACGAGGCCCTCGACCACCCGAACCGCCGTCCGCTCCGAGCAAGACTCGCCGTCGACGTGGTACTCGCCGGCAACCACCACCACCACCAACCGATGCGGAATGGCGCCTTGAACACGGAGGTACCCTCCGATCCCCCTGCCTCGCCGTGGATCGCCTCCGGCGACCACCGCGGCTCTCGGGCACCGGCGAACTCTGCCGCCCCGTTTCAATATTCAAACCTGACGGGCGGGACCCTCCTGTCAGCCTCTCTGTCCTTTCTAAACGAAACGTTTTTGGAAAACGTCTTCTGCCAAATGCGTTTTCCCACTGGGCTGGCGCATTCTTATTCAAATCGTTTTCTATTTTTATAAGTTAGCCCCTGGAAGTTTTCTGTTTCATTACAGATGGATCCTTGGGTTAAAACCCTTATAACTTTTTAACAGAAAGGAATTTTTGAGTGATTCTTTTTCTGTCCTCTTCAAATTTTTGTCTAGTTTTTTATCATATTATTTGAAAAATATTTGGAATAATTTGTGCACCTCACGGTATTCAACGATAGCGCGTATATTTGCTTTATTACCGTAGATACGAAGGAGGTGACGGGACCGCGAACTTCACCGAGCTAGGCTCCGACTACTCTGAACAGGCAAGCATGTTTGAACTTCTGATATGATGATTGTTTTTGGCATGTTTGCATTAAGTAGTTTTCATGGCATGTTGATGAGCATACCGACGAATGGCATTTTACATTGCAACGATGAGGCAAGTGGAGTTCGAAAAATCCATAGTGGAGGATTGTGAGTATGCATTGCCATGTGTTGGCATGAGGATGGGTAAGATGGGTCCAGTAAAAATATTAGAGGAGTTTGAAAGGAGAACCCGACAGAAAACCATCAAGTTTTTCAAAGTTCAGTGGAGCAACCACACCGAAAGTGAAACAACCAGGGAAAGGGAGGATTTCCTTCGGACAGAGCATCCACACTTATTTAAGGATCAGCTGAAATCTCGGGGACGAGATTTTTCCTAAGGGGGTAGGTGTTGTGACACTCCAAAATTTTTTATTTGGTTTTCAGCAAAAACTTTGTGGTTTTTGAAAGGAGGCCATTTAAAATTTTCCAGAAAACCTTCCTCTTAAAAACTTCTTTGGCAAGGATTTTTTTTATTTTTGTATCTTCTTCAAACTATGGTGTTTGATCATTTAAAACTCTTTCTCTGATGGTTCCCTTCTCAAAATTATATTTTTGGAAATTATTCTTTTTCTTATAAAAAGAACTCTGTGATTTTTGAGGTTTTTCTTATCTTGAAAACCACCCATGGTTTTACCATGTCTCCTATAGTAAATATTCTCAAAATCCCTCCCTCCACCTTTGTACAATCTAAATTCTCTGTCTCAACAAATCCAAACAAGTTTTGGATTTTATTTCAATTATTTTATCTCTCAAATCATTTCTGCCAATTATTTTGAGCTTAAGTGATTTTCAAAGCAAGTACCACTTTGCCTTTGAGTTTTTATCCCAAACCAACTCCCCTGGATAGTCCTTAGTACCCACAACCTAGAACCATCTTGATCCACTCTTCTTCTTTTCAAAAATTTCAAATTTCACTCACTGCAAGTTTGGACCAGATTTGACAAATTTGGTGAAATTCGTATCTACACTTCTCCAAAAATTCCACCAAAATTCAGGCAGCCTCCTGGTGCAATGAGAGGCCACCTCACCAAGTTTCAGCTCAAGGAAAAATCCCTAGATGCTTAGATCATTCTATCAAACACCTTGCATACACTGTTCTGTTCATCTTCAATTAAATTCAGAGTTCAGTGTCGTTTTTCCTTCGTCAGACTTCGGTCACGCGGCCACAGTGCGCCCTGGCGCGTTGCACGCAGCCTCTTCCCCTTGGCCAGCACCCCGCACGCACGCTTGGCCGATTCCTGGCGTCGGTGGCGACGAGCCTCGCCGGTGTTGGAAGCTTCTGCGGTGGCTGCGCCTCCCGTGGCGACCAGCGAGGGCCCGAGCCGCTCTCCACGCCACCCGGCGCCGCCCAACGTCCCCTGGCTCTCCGCGTGTCCCCGCCATGCCAGCGCACGCCCGTGGCACCGTCGCCGTGGCCCGGCAAGCACGGAACGTGCTCCCTGCCGCCGACGGGCCCGCGCCGCCCCGTTCCGTCGAGCTCGCCCTTAGCACCCAATCCAAGCTCGTTTAGCACCAAAACGGAACCGGTGGAACTCCACGTTGACGTCCAACTCCCTAAACCTCCCCGACCAAGCCCTGCGCCGCCGTAACCTTCGCCGGAGAACTCCGTTCACGGCCACCGCCTCGGATCGCCTATAAAAAGGACCCCGAGCTCGCTCACGAGCACACACCTTCACTGCACCTCTCCAGGACCCTGCCAAGCCATCAGGAGGACCTCGAGGAGGTCTCCTCCCCCAACTCCGGCCGCCCCGATCCGCCTCGGCCACCAGCTCGATTCGCTCCGGTGAGGCCGTCCCCGGCGCCCAAATCTCGTCTATAGCCTCCTCTAGCACCCAATGAGCTAACCCCAGCGTCAATTTGGCCTTCGCAGCCCTCCCCGACGAGATCCCGCTCCACCCGAGCCGCCGTCCGCCGGAGCAAGGCTCGCCGTTGACGTGGTACTCGCCGGCGACCACCACCACCACCAACCGACGCGGAATGGCGCCCTGAACACGGAGGTACCCTCCGATCCCCCTGCCTCGCCGTGGATCGCCTCCGGCGACCACCGCGGCTCTCGGGCACCGGCGAACTCTGCCGCCCCGTTTCAATATTCAAACCTGACGGGCGGGACCCTCCTGTCAGCCTCTCTGTCCTTTCTAAACGAAACGTTTTTGGAAAACGTCTTCTGCCAAATGCGTTTTCCCGCTGGGCCGGCGCATTCTTATTCAAATCGTTTTCTATTTTTATAAGTTAGCCCCTGGAAGTTTTCTGTTTCATTACAGATGGATCCTTGGGTTAAAACCCTTATAACTTTTTAACAGAAAGGAATTTTTGAGTGATTCTTTTTCTGTCCTCTTCAAATTTTTGTCTACTTTTTTATCATATTTATTTGAAAAATATTTGGAATAATTTTTGTGCACCTCACGGTATTCACGATAGCGCGTATATTTGCTTTATACCGTAGATACCGAAGGAGGTGACGGGACCGCGAACTTCACCGAGCTAGGCTCCGACTACTCTGAACCAGGGAAGCATGTTTGAACTTCTGATATGATGATTGTTTTGGCATGTTTGCATTAAGTAGTTTCATGGCATGTTGATGAGCATACCGACGAATGTCATGTTACATGCAACGATGAGGCAAGTGAGTTTCGAAAATCCATAAGTGGATGGATGTGAGTATGCATGGCCATGTGTTGGCATGAGGATGGGTAAGATGGCAGTGTTGTAGCATGCCAGTCTTATGCCAGACTATATGACTTCAGTGACAACCCGTATCAGTCCAGTTCCTTCCATTCTTCCTTCCCTGTACTACCACATGTTTTCTTCCCGTAAGTTGCAAACCGCTTTCTTGGTACACACCAAAAGGAGAGGCCATGATGATGGTTCCATGGCCCTGGATTAAAGCCAGTCATCCGGTCAGGGGGCATGGGTGTTTCCGGTTGGGACCGAGAGGGGGGCACCCCTTAGAGCGCGCGTATATAAATTTGATCCCATGCTATTCGAGATTGTGATCTCCCCGTCTCAAAAGTTTTTCTTGGACGATGTCTAGGGTGATTCCTAGCATCGAGAGGTAGGATGGGTGTGTACTGGTTAGCTGTGTTTTCTTCCGAAATATCGTAAACGGAACTAGTCCTCCGTGACTACGGAAATCCGTTGGCTGTGGGAAATTTTTTTGTACAAACTCTGCAGAGTCATATATTCCTTTGAATCATCTATTCCATGTCCAAGTTCAGTATTATCTTATCCTGACAAGTGCCAGTTTGATGACAGAGACTCCGGTGAATCACACGAGTGCTAAGTCCGGCTAAATGATTATTCCTGTGGATGGACTAACCTGTTTATTTTCATGAATTGAATGTTTATTATGAGTATTATTTACTTGTGAATAAAAGCCCTTTCTGTGATGTCGCTCAGACGTCCGACTGTGGCATTGTTATATTTTACTTTCAATGAAAGCCCTTTCTGCGATGTCGCTCAGACGTCCGACTGCGGCATTTCTTTTAAAGCCCTTTATGTGGCGTCGCTCAGACACCCGACTGTGGCATTTCTTTTAAAGCCCTTTATGTGGCGTCGCCCAGATGCCCGACTGTGGCATTTCTTTTAAAGCCCTTTATGTGGCGTCGCCCAGACGCCCGACTGTGGCATTTCTTTTAAAGCCCTTTATGTGGCGTCGCCCAGACGCCCGACTGTGGCATTTCTTTTAAAGCCCTTTATGTGGTGTCGCCTAGACGCCCGACTGCGGGATGCTTTATTTATTTATCTTCCTATCGAGGTGTCGCTTCAGACACCCGATTGGGTTTACAGTTATTTTGTTGGGTTTTCGAGCGGACTACCGCCGACCCCTTTCTTTTTACCTGTCTTGTTTTTACGAATTATTGTGCCACTGTTAAAAATTAATCATGACGCATCCATGCATGCATTTGTTATATCTTACTACCGAACTGTCTTGCGAGTACTTTCCAAGTACTCACCTGGCTTGTTGATTTGGCCAGATGCTGACGAAGGCGATCTCATGGATGAAGAATTTGATAGCGTGTCCGACGCCTAGAGGAAACCCAGTCAGTCTCGTGCGACCCTAGATTTGCTCACTGTATTATATTAGCTTCCGCTACCAAATAAATTCATCGAGCCTCACCTCGACGCTCGATGAGATGCCAGTTTTAGAGTCATGTATCTCACTCCCCGCTGTGTTTTTCCACCACCACCCTATCCTCGAGTCAGTAGTATGCCTTCACACCACTATGTCATGTCCGCCATTGTGTATAATTATTGGCGTGCTTGTAATAATTTGGTTGAGCAACCGTAGCTCGACCCTGTAATATATTCTATGCTACTGGCTTATTGTATCAAGAATTTGTCTACCGGTAAGGGGAATTTTTCTCATACTGGACTCAAAAGATTGGTTTCTCAATAAACATTTTTATTGGAAAACTGGTCGTGACAGTTTGGATATCGGAAGTGTTCCGGGTGAAATCGGGATTTTACCGGATTACCATGGTGAAAGGGGCTGCCATGGTGGGATGCGCGCCTCCCCCCTCCCCTAGTCCTATTAGGACTAGGAGAGGTGGCCGGCCACCTCTCTCTCTCTCTCTCCCCCTTGGGAGTCCTATTTGGAATAGGATTGGGGGGGAGTCCTACTCCCGGTAGGAGTAGGACTCCTCCTGCGCCTCCGTAGGGCTGGCCGCACCCCTCCCCCTTGGCTCCTTTATATACGGAGGCAGGGGGCACCTCTAGACACACAAGTTGATCATTAAGATCGTTCCTTAGCCATGTGCGGTGCCCCCTGCCACCATATTCCACCTCGATCATATCGTTGTAGTGCTTAGGCGAAGCCCTGCGTTGGTAGAACATCAAGATCGTCACCACGCCATCGTGCTGACGGAACTCTTCCCCGACGCTTTGCTGGATCGGAGCCCGGGGATCGTCATCAAGCTATACGTGTGCTAAGAACTCGGAGGTGCCGGAGTAACGGTGCTTGGATCGGTCGGATCGGGAAGAAGACGTACGACTACTTCCTCTACGTTGTGTCAACGCTTCCGTTGCAATCTACAGGGGTACGTAGATCAGACTCTCCCCCTCGTTGCTATGCATCACCATGATCTTGCATGTGCGTAGGAAAATTCTTGAAATTACTACGTTCCCCAATAGTGGCATCCGAGCCTAGGTTTTATGGTTTGATGTTATATGCACGAGTAGAACACAAGTGAGTTGTGGCGATATAAGTCATACTGCCTACCAGCATGTCATACTTTGGTTCGGCGGTATTGTTGGACGAGACGACCCGGACCAACATTACGCGTACGCTTACGCGAGACCGGTTCCCTCGACGTGCTTTGCACATAGATGGCTTGCGGGCGACTGTCTCTCCAACTTTTGTTGAACCAAGTGTGGCTACGCCTGGTCCTTGCGAAGGTTAAAACGGAGTCTATTGACAAACTATCGTTGTGGTTTTGATGCGTAGGTGAGATTGGTTCTTGCTTAAGCCTGTAGCAGCCACGTAAAACTTGCAACAACAAAGCAGAGGACGTCTAACTTGTTTTTGCAGGGCATGTTGTGATGTGATATGGTCAAGACATGATGCTAAATTTTATTGTATGAGATGATCATGTTTTGTAACCGAGTTATCGGCAACTGGCAGGAGCCATATGGTTGTCGCTTTATTGTATGCAATGCAATCACGATGTAATGCTTTACTTTATTACTAAGCGGTAGTGATAGTCGTGGAAGCTTAAGATTGGCGAGACGACAACGATGCTACAATGGAGATCAAGGTGTCGCGCCGGTGACGATAGTGATCATGACGGTGCTTCGGAGATGGAGATCACAAGCACAAGATGATGATGGCCATATCATATCACTTATATTGATTGCATGTGATGTTTATCTTTTATGCATCTTATCTTGCTTTGATTGATGGTAGCATTATAAGAGGATCTCTCACTAAATTATCAAGAAGTGTTCTCCCTGAGTATGCACCGTTGCCAAAGTTCGTCGTGCCCAGACACCACGTGATGATCGGGTGTGATAAGCTCTACGTCCATCTACAACGGGTGCAAGCCAGTTTTGCACACGCAGAATACTCGGGTTATACTTGACGAGCCTAGCATATGCAGATATGGCCTCGGAACACGGAGACTGAAAGGTCGAGCGTGAATCATATAGTAGATATGATCAACATAACGATGTTCACCATTGAAAACTACTCCATCTCACGTGATGATCGGTTATGGTTTAGTTGATTTGGATCACGTGATCACTTAGAAGATTAGAGGGATGTCTATCTAAGTGGGAGTTCTTAAGTAATATGATTAATTGAACTTTAATTTATCATGAACTTAGTCCTGGTAGTATTAGCATATCTATGTTGTAGATCAATAGCTCGCGTTGTTGCTTCCCTATGTTTATTTTGATATGTTCCTAGAGAAAATTGTGTTGAAAGATGTTAGTAGCAATGATGCGGATTGGATCCGTGATATGAGGTTTATCCTTATTGCTGCACAGAAGAATTATGTCCTTGATGCACCGCTAGGTGACAGACCTATTGCAGGAGCAGATGCAGACGTTATGAACGTTTGGCTAGCTCAATATGATGACTACTTAATAGTTTAAGTGCACCATGCTTAACGGCTTAGAATCGGGACTTCAAAGACGTTTTGAACGTCATGGACCATATGAGATGTTCCAGGAGTTGAAGTTAATATTTCAAGCAAATACCCGAGTTGAGAGATATGAAGTCTCCAACAAGTTCTATAGCTAAAAGATGGAGGAGAATCGCTCAACTAGTGAGCATGTGCCCAGATTGTCTGAGTACTACAATCGCTTGAATCAAGTGGGAGTTAATCTTCCAGATAAGATAGTGATTGACAGAATTCTCTAGTCACCATCACCAAGTTAGTAGAACTTCGTGATGAACTATAATATGCAAGGGATAACGGAAACAACTCCCAAGCTCTTCGTGATGCTGAAATCAACGAAGGTAGAAATCAAGAAAAACATCAAGTGTTGATGGTTGACAAGACCACTAGTTTCAAGAAAAGGGCAAAGGGAAGAAGGGGAACTTCAAGAAGAACGGCAAGCTAGTTGCTGCTCAAGTGAAGAAGCCTAAGTCTGATCCTAAGCCTGAGACTAAGTGCTTCTACTGCAAAGGGACTGGTCACTAGAAGCGGAACTACCCCAAGTATTTGCCGGATAAGAAGGATGGCAAAGTTAACAAAGGTATATTTGATATACATGTTATTGATGTGTGCTTTACTAGTGTTTATAGCAACCCCTAAGTATTTGATACTAGTTCAGTTGCTATGATTAGTAACTCGAAACGGGAGTTGCAGAATGAACAGAGACTAGTTAAGGGTGAAGTGACGATGTGTGTTGGAAGTGGTTCCAAGATTGATATGATCATCATCGCACACTCCCTATTATTTCGAGATTAGTGTTGAACCTAAATAAGTGTTATTTGGTTTTTGCGTTGAGCATGAATATGATTTGATCATGTTTATTGCAATACGGTTATTCATTAAAGTCAGAGAATAATTGTTGTTCTAGAAGGATGGCAAAAGTGAACAAAGGTATATTTGATATACATGTTATTGATGTGTACTTTACTAGTGTTTATAGCAACCCTAAGTATTTGATACTAGTTTAGTTGCTAAGATTAGTAACTCGAAAGGAGTTGCAGAATAAACAGAGACTAGTTAAGGGTGAAGTGACGATGTGTGTTGGAAGTAGTTCCAAGATTGATATGATCATCATCGCACACTCCCCTATACTTTCGGGATTAGTGTTGAACCTAAATAAGTGTTATTTGGTTTTTGCTTTGAGCATGAATATGATTTGATCATGTTTATTGCAATACGATTATTCATTAAAGTTCAGAAGAATAATTGTTGTTCTGTTTACATGAATAAAACCTTCGATGGTCATACACCCAATGAAACAAGTTCATTGGATCTCGATCGTAGTGATACACATATTCATAATATTGAAACCAAAAGATGCGAAGTTAATAATGATAGTGCAACTTATTTGTGGCACTGCCGTTTAGGTCATATTGGTGTAAAGCGCATGAAGGAAACTCCATGCTGATGGGATTTTGGAATCACTTGATTATGAATCACTTGATGCTTGCGAACCATGCTTATGGCAAGATGACTAAAACGCCGTTCTCCGAACAATGAAAGCAAGCAACAGATTTGTTGGAAATCATACATACTGATGTATGTGGTCCGATGAATATTAAGGCTTGCAGCAGTATCATTATTTTCTGACCTTCACAGATGATTTGAGCAGATATGGGGATATCTACTTGATGAAACATAAGTCTGAAACATTTGAAAAGTTCAAAGAATTTCAGAGTGAGGTGAAAAATCATCGTAACAAGAAAATAAAGTTTCTACGATCTGATCGTAGAGAAGAGTATTTGAGTTACGAGTTTGGCCTTCAGTTAAAAACAATGTGAAATAGTTTCACTACTCATGCCACCTGGAACACCACAATGTAATTGTGTGTCCGAACGTCATAACCGTACTTTATTAGATATGGTGCGATCTATGATGTCTCTTCCCGATTTACCACTATCGTTTTGGGGTTATGCATTAGAGACAGCTGCATTCACGTTAAATAGGGCACCATCAAAATCCGTTGAGACGACGCCTTATGAACTATGGTTTGGCAAGAAACCAAAGTTGTCGTTTCTTAAAGTTTGGGGCTACGATGCTTATGTGAAAAAGCTTCAACCTGATAAGCTCGAACCTAAATCGGAAAAATGTGTCTTCATAGGATATCCAAAGAAAACTATTGGATACACCTTCTATCACAGATCCGAAGGCAAGACTTTTGTTGCTAAATTCGGAAACTTTCTGGAGAAGGAGCTTCTCTCGAAAGAAGTGAGTGGGAGAAAAGTAGAAAACTTGATGAGGTAATTGTACCTTCTCCCTTATTGGAAAGTAGTTCATCACAGAAATCTGTTCTTGTGACTACTACACCAATTAGTGAGGAAGCTAATGATGATGATCATGTAACTTCAGATCAAGTTACTACTGAATCTCGTAGGTAAACCAGAGTGAAATCCGCACCAGAGTGGTACGGTAATCCTGTTCTGGAAGGCATGTTACTAGACCATGACGAACTTGCGAACTATGAGGAAGCGATGATGAGCCCAGATTCCGCGAAATGGTTTGAGGCCATAAAATCTGAGATATGATCCATGTATGAGAACAAAGTATGGACTTTGATGGATTTGCCCGATGATCGGCAAGCCATAGAAAATAAATGGATCTTCAAGAGGAAGACAGACGCTGATAGTAGTGTTACTATCTACAAAGCTAGAATTGTCGCAAAAAGGTTTTTCGACAAGTTCAAGGTGTTGACTACGATGAGAGTTTCTCACTCGTATCTATGCTTGAGTCTATCCGAATCATGTTAGTAATTGCCGCATTTTATGAAATCTGGCAAATGGATAAATAAAACTACATTCCTTAATGGATTTATTAAAGAAGAGTTGTATATGATGCAACCAGAAGGTTTTGTCAATCCGAAAGGTGCTAACAAAATGTGCAAACTCCAGCGATCCATCTGTGGACTGGTGCAAGCATCTCGGAGTTGGAATATACGCTTTGATGAGTTGATCAAAGCATATAGTTTTATACAAACTTGCGGTGAAGTCTGTATTTACAAGAAAGTGAGTGGGAGCACTACAGAATTTCTGATAAGTATATGTGAATGACATATTGTTGATCGGAAATAATGTAGAATTATTCTGTAAAGCATAAAAGAGTATTTGAAAGGAGTTTTTTCAAAGAAAGACTTCGGTGAAGCTGCTTACATATTGAGCTTCAAGATCTATAAAGATAGATCAAGACGCTTGATAAGTTTTTTCAATGAGTACATACCTTGACAAGATTTTGAAGTAGTTCAAAATAGAGCAGTCAAAGAAAGAGTTCTTGCCTGTATTACAAGGTGTGAAGTTGAGTAAGACTCAAAGCCCGACCATGGCAGAAGATAGAAAGAGAATGAAAGTCATTCCCTATGCCTTGGCCATAGGTTCTATAAAGTATGTCATGCTGTGTACCAGATCTATTGTATACCCTGCATTGATTTGGCAAGGGAGTACAATGGTGATCTAGGAGTAGATCACTGGACAGCGGTCAGAATTATCCTTAGTGAAATAAGGATATGTTTCTCGATTATGGACGTGACAAAAAGGTTCGTCGTAAAGGGTTACGTCGATGCAAGTTTTTGACACTGATTCAGATGATTCTAAGTCTCAATCTGGATACATATTGAAAGTGGGAGCAATTAGCTAGAGTAGCTCCGTGTAGAGCATTGTAGACATAGGACTTGCAAAATACTTACGGATCTGAATGTGACAGACCCGTTGACTAAAATTATCTCACAAGCAAAACATGATCACACCTTAGTACTCTTTGGGTGTTAATCACATAGATATGTGAACTAGATTACTGACTCTAGTAAACCCTTTGAGTGTTGGTCACATGACGATGTGAACTATGGGTGTTAATCACATGGTGATGTGAACTATTGCTGCTAAATCACATGGCGATGTGAACTAGATTATTGACTCTAGCGCAAGTCAGAGACTGAAGGAAATATGCCCTAGAGGCAATAATAAAGTTATTATTTATTTCCTTATATCATGATAAATGTTTATTATTCATGCTAGAATTGTATTAACCGGAAACATAATACATGTGTGAATACATAGACAAACAGAGTGTCACTAGTATGCCTCTACTTGACTAGCTCGTTAATCAAAGATGGTTATGTTTCCTAACCATGGACAAAGAGTTGTTATTTGATTAACGGGATCACATCATTAGTTGAATGATCTGATTGACATGACCCATTCCATTAGCTTAGCATCCGATCATTTAGTATGTTGCTATTGCTTTCTTCATGACTTATACATGTTCCTATGACTATGAGATTATGCAACTCCCGTTTGCCGGAGGAACACTTTGGGTGCTGCCAAACGTCACAACGTAACTGGGTGATTATAAAGGAGTACTACAGGTGTCTCCAAAGGTAGATGTTGGGTTGGCGTATTTCGAGATTAGGATTTGTCACTCCAATTGTCGGAGAGGTATCTCTGGGCCCTCTCGGTAATGCACATCACATAAGCCTTGCAAGCACTTCAACTAATATGTTAGTTGTGATATGATGTATTACAGAACGAGTAAAGAGACTTGCCGGTAACGAGATTGAACTAGGTATTGGATACCGACGATCGAATCTCGGGCAAGGAACATACCGATGACAAAGGGAACAACGTATGTTGTTATGCGGTCTGACCGATAAAGATCTTCGTAGAATATGTAGGAGCCAATATGGGCATCCAGGTCCCGCTATTGGTTATTGACCGGAGATGTGTCTCGGTCATGTCTACATTGTTCTCGAACCGTAGGGTCCGCACGCTTAACGTTATGATGACAGTTATTATGAGTTTATGCATTTTGATGTACCGAAGGTTGTTCGGAGTCCCGGATGTGATCACGGACATGACGAGGAGTATCGAAATGATCGAGACATAAAAATTGATATATTGGAAGCCTATGTTTGTGTGACACTCCAAAAAGGTGTGACACTCCAAAAATTTTTATTTGGTTTTCAGCAAAAACTTTGTGGTTTTTGAAAGGAGGCCATTTAAAATTTTCCAGAAAACCTTCCTCTTAAAAACTTCTTTGGCAAGGATTTTTTTTTATTTTTGTATCTTCTTCAAACTATGGTGTTTGATCATTTAAAACTCTTTCTCTGATGGTTCCCTTCTCAAAATTATATTTTTGGAAATTATTCTTTTTCTTATAAAAAGAACTCTGTGATTTTTGAGGTTTTTCTTATCTTGAAAACCACCCATGGTTTTACCATGTCTCCTATAGTAAATATTCTCAAAATCCCTCCCTCCACCTTTGTACAATCTAAATTCTCTGTCTCAACAAATCCAAACAAGTTTTGGATTTTATTTCAATTATTTTATCTCTCAAATCATTTCTGCCAATTATTTTGAGCTTAAGTGATTTTCAAAGCAAGTACCACTTTGCCTTTGAGTTTTTATCCCAAACCAACTCCCCTGGATAGTCCTTAGTACCCACAACCTAGAACCATCTTGATCCACTCTTCTTCTTTTCAAAAATTTCAAATTTCACTCACTGCAAGTTTGGACCAGATTTGACAAATTTGGTGAAATTCATATCTACACTTCTCCAAAAATTCCACCAAAATTCAGGCAGCCTCCTGGTGCAATGAGAGGCCACTCACCAAGTTCAGCTCAAGAAAAATCCCTAGATGCCTAGATCATTCTGTCGAACACCTTGCATACACTGTTATGTTCATCTTCAGTTAAATTCAGAGTTCAGTGTCGTTTTTCCTTCGTCAGACTTCGGTCACGCTGGCCACAGTGCGCCCTGGTGTTGCACGCAGCCTCTCCCCTTGGCCAGCACCCCGCACGCACGCTTGGCCGACCTGGCTTCGGTGGCGACGGAGCCTCGCGTGTTGGAGCTTCTGCGCTGCCCCCGTGGCGACCAGCGGAGGGCCCGAGCCGCTCTCCACGCCACCGGCGCCGCCCAACGTCCCCTGGCTCTCCGCGTGTCCCCGCCAGCCAGCGCACGCCCGGCACCGTCGCCGTGGCCCGGCAAGCACGGAACGTGCTCCCTGCCGCCGACGGGCCCGCGCCGCCCCGTTCCGTTCGAGCTCGCCCTAGCAACCCAATCCAAGCTCGTTTAGCACCAAACGGAACCGGTGGAACTCCACGTTGACGTCCAACTCCCTAAACCTCCCCGACCAAGCCCTGACTGTACGCCGCCGTAACCTTCGCCGGGGAGAACTCCGTTCACGGCCACCGCCTCGGATCACCTATAAAAAGGGACCCCGAGCTCGCTCACGAGCACACACCTTCACTGCACCTCTCCAGGACCCTGCCAAGCCATCAGGAGGACCTCGAGGAGGTCTCCTCCCCCAACTCCGGTCGCCCCGATCCGCCTCGGCCACTAGCTCGATTCGCTCCGGTGAGGCCGTCCCTGGCGCCCAAATCTCGTCTATAGCCTCCTCTAGCACCCAATGAGCTAACCCCAACGTCAATTTGGCCTTCGCAGCCCTCCCCGACGAGATCCCACTCCACCCGAGCCGCCGTCCGCCGGAGCAAGGCTCGCCGTTGACGTGGTACTCGCCGGCAACCACCACCACCACCAACCGATGCGGAATGGCGCCTTGAACACGGAGGTACCCTCCGATCCCCCTGCCTCGCCGTGGATCGCCTCCGGCGACCACCGCGGCTCTCGGGCACCGGCGAACTCTGCCGCCCCGTTTGTATTCAAACCTGACGGGCGGGACCCGTCCTGTCAGCCTCTCTGTCCTTTCTAAACGAAACGTTTTTGGAAAACGTCTTCTGCCAAATGCGTTTTCCCACTGGGCTGGCGCATTCTTATTCAAATCGTTTTCTATTTTTATAAGTTAGCCCCTGGAAGTTTTCTGTTTCATTACAGATGGATCCTTGGGTTAAAACCCTTATAACTTTTTAACAGAAAGGAATTTTTGAGTGATTCTTTTTCTGTCCTCTTCAAATTTTTGTCTAGTTTTTTATCATATTTATTTGAAAAATATTTGGAATAATTTTTGTGCACCTCATGGTATTCACGATAGCGCGTATATTTGCTTTATACCGTAGATACCGAAGGAGGTGACGGGACCGCGAACTTCACCGAGCTAGGCTCCGACTACTCTGAACCAGGGAAGCATGTTTGAACTTCTGATATGATGATTGTTTTGGCATGTTTGCATTAAGTAGTTTCATGGCATGTTGATGAGCATACCGACGAATGTCATGTTACATGCAACGATGAGGCAAGTGAGTTTCGAAAATCCATAAGTGGATGGATGTGAGTATGCATGGCCATGTGTTGGCATGAGGATGGGTAAGATGGCAGTGTTGTAGCATGCCAGTCTTATGCCAGACTATATGACTTCAGTGACAACCCGTATCAGTCCAGTTCCTTCCATTCTTCCTTCCCTGTACTACCACATGTTTTCTTCAAGGAATGGCCTGTAAGTTGCAAACCGCTTTCCTTGGTACACACCAAAAGGAGAGGCCATGATGATGGTTCCATGGCCCTGGATTAAAGCCAGTCATCCGGTCAGGGGGCATGGGTGTTTCCGGTTGGGACCGAGAGGGGGGCACCCCTTAGAGCGCGCGTATATAAATTTGATCCCATGCTATTCGAGATTGTGATCTCCCCGTCTCAAAAGTTTTTCTTCGACGATGTCTAGGGTGATTCCTAGCATCGAGAGGTAGGATGGGTGTGTACTGGTTAGCTGTGTTTTCTTCCGAAATACCGTAAACGGAACTAGTCCCTTGACTACGGAAATCCGTTGGCTGTGGGAAATTTTTTTGTACAACTCTGCAGAGTCATATATTCCTTTGAATCATCTATTCCATGTCCAAGTTCAGTATTATCTTATCCTGACAAAGTGCCAGTTTGATGACAGAGACTCCGGTGAATCACACGAGTGCTAAGTCCGGCTAAATGTTATTCCTGTGGATGGACTAACCTGTTTATTTTCATGAATTGAATGTTTATTATGAGTATTATTTACTTGTGAATAAAAGCCCTTTGTGATGTCGCTCAGATGTCCGACTGTGGCATTGTTTATTTTACTTTCAATGAAAAGCCCTTTCTGCGATGTCGCTCAGACGTCCGACTGTGGCATTTCTTTTAAAGCCCTTTATGTGGCGTCGCTCAGATACCCGACTGTGGCATTTCTTTTAAAGCCCTTTATGTGGCGTCGCCCAGACGCCCGACTGTGGCATTTCTTTTAAAGCCCTTTATGTGGCGTCGCCCAGACGCCGACTGTGGCATTTCTTTTAAAGCCCTTTATGTGGCGTCGCCAGACGCCCGACTGTGGCATTTCTTTTAAAGCCCTTTATGTGGTGTCGCCTAGACGCCCGACTGCGGGATGCTTTATTTATTTATCTTCCTATCGAGGTGTCGCTTCAGACACCCGATTGGGTTTACAGTTATTTTGTTGGGTTTTCGAGCGGACTACCGCCGACCCCTTCTTTTTACCTGTCTTGTTTTTACGAATTAATGTGCCACTGTTAAAATTAATCATGACGCATCCATGCATGCATTTGTTATATCTTACGTCCGAACTGTCTTGCGAGTACTTTCAAAGTACTCACCTGGCTTGTTGATTTGGCCAGATGCTGACGAAGGCGATCTCATGGATGAAGAATTTGATAGCGAGTCCGACGCCTAGAGGAATCCCAGTCAGTCTCGTGCGACCCTGGATTTGGTCACTGTATTATATCAGCTTCCGCTACCAAATAAATTCATCGAGCCTCACCTCGACGCTCGATGAGATGCCAGTTTTAGAGTCATGTATCTCACTCCCCGCTGTGTTTTTCCACCACCACCCTATCCTCGAGTCAGTAGTATGCCTCCACACCACTGTGTCATGTCCGCCATTATGTATAATTATTGGCGTGCTTGTAATAATTTGGTTGAGCAACCGTAGCTCGACCCTGTAATATATTTTATGCTACTGGCTTATTGTATCAAGAATTTGTCTACCGGTAAGGAGGATTTTCTCATACTGGACTCAAAAGATTGGTTTCTCAATAAATTTTTTTATTGGAAAACCGGTCGTGACAAGCTTGGTACCAGAGCCAGGCTGACTGTAGGAAGCCACTAGGTGCGATCGCTAATTGGTTATTAGCATGATAGAGCCATTTATATTTTTTTGCAATTGTAGTCATTTTCTGACAGTCAGCATAAATTTATGATCTGACCATTCAGAATTTTTGCCTACTTTTGTAGATGGCCGACAACAGCTGTGAGTCTCAGACCTTCGCCAACGTGCCCGATGGGTTCGTCAAGCTTCTCTCCTTCATCGTTCAGGTCACGATGGGGCCATCTGTACGCCCAGTCTTCACACTCTGCCAGCACCGAGTCAACGACAGTCTGACCATGCACTAGGCCGCTATGCAGTTCAAGGGAGGGCGTGGTGAGTTACGCCGCTTCCGGTTCTTGGGAAGAGCCATGCCTACGTAGAGGCATGCTATGCAGATGGCAGCCCACGAGGCGATAGCTCGTCTCAGGGATGTCCTCCGCGTGATGAAGACTCGTCGTTACCGTTATCTTCCATGCCATGTGCCTTACACCTGTCACTACGCATTCTCCTGCCCTAGAGGAGAACGAGACGAGGCTTTTGAGATGCTTATTGAGTATCTCCGGGCCCTGGAGGCAGCCTTCGACAACCTGGTGGACGACTTCGTGGCTGCCCGCATGGACTCAGTCCATGGCTGTGCCGCCAACAGGAGGGAGCTCCTACCCACCGCACCGCCACTGACTTTTGTCTCGTCCTCAGCATCTTATGCACCTACTCGTCGCCTGCCTTCTACTGAAGAGTTCAACCAAGTCATTGCGCCCACTCCAGCGCGCACTGCACCACACTTCGCGCCCACTCCTGTTCGTGTTGTTCTGCCCCTGGCACCCGCTCCATCTACTCGGCGCAACACTACATGTATGGAGCCTATTAGCGAGGAGGAAGTCAAGTCCCCAGCCTCGCTACGCCTCACCCTCTGCAGGGCAAAGGAGATCATCAACATCTCCGCCTGAGTATGCTTAGCCGCCATGCAATGTACCGCTTTGTACGATATGTTTATATGTACATAGGTTGTGAGAACTAGCCTGTTTGCGCATCATGTAGGATTTGGAGGAGTGCACTAGCCTAAATAACATGTCAGGATTATGTACGCATATCCTGAGTGATGTATTGTATAATTACCGCCCGCGTGTAAGATATGTAATGAGCAGTCCTTCTCCGCGCGCAAATCGATTTGTTTTTCTTAAGTAAGCTTGGTTATTTAATTTATTTGCCAGCTTTGTGCATTTATGGAATTGTTTTTGCGACCCTTTTCGCTTTTCTTATGGGTTTTACAAAATATATCCCTAGAGTGAAAGATGTCTCATCCTTGGACTCGCTCCATGCCAACTCCACCAGAGGAAAATTATGATACACAACCCAGCAACAAGTTCACACAGGGACAGTCAAGCCAACAGGGCAGTGAATCGGCACTTTCACAAATGTGTCGCCTTTATGAGCAGAGTCAGCAACAACATCGGGAAATGATGAACCAAGTCATCAACATGGGAAATCACCATGGACAGTATCAGCAGCATTCCAAGTTATCTGAGCTACAAAAGACATGTCCCCAAACATTTTCTCATACTGACAAGCCTCTTGACGCGGAGGATTGGCTTCGAGATATGGAGAGAAAATTAGTTATTGCAAAAAGTGCAGACCCCGAGAAGGTACTATATGCCCCGCACTATCTCACAGGAGCAGCTGCATCATGGTGGGAGAATTTTCTGCACATGCACCCCAACGAAAGTGATATAACCTGGGATGATTTCAAGGAAGGTTTCCGTGGTGCACACATTTCTAAGAGTATTGTGAAAATCAAGAAGAGAGAGTTTGATGACCTCAAACAAAGGAACATGACAGTGTCAGAATACAACGGTCAATTTACTCTATTGTCTCGCTACGCCAATGAAGAACGTATGACTGAAAGCAAGAAGATGGAGAAATTCCTTGACAGTCTGGCGCCCGCGCTTAAATGCCAACTGGTCGTGCACACTTTTCCAGATTTTAAGACACTAGTAGACAAAGCCATTACTCTGGAAAATGAGATACGTAGCTTGGAGGATTTTGAGAGACGTAGCTTGGAGGATTTCCGCAAGCGAAAAAGAGACCAGACTACTCTTGCGCGCAACCACCGAAGCAAGACAGATTTTCAGAAAGGTGGGACACACAAACCTACGACAAACGTCTCACGCCCAACCAAGAATTTCCATGCAAGAGACAAAGAGTTCACATATCGCCCAGGCGTTACTTGCTGCGCTTGTGGAGAAGAAGGGCACTATGCCAAACAGTGCCCCAAACCAAGGAACTCGACCCCGAAGCCAAACAATGGTGGAAATAATTCAGCGCCCAAGCGCAACAATTTCAACCCCAACAACAACCACAGGAAGGGTCATCTAAACCACGTGACCAAAGAAGAAGCACAAAACGCTCCGGATATCATACTCGGTACGTTTCCTGTCAACACAATACCTACAATGGTTTTGTTTGATTCTGGAGCTTCTCACTCATTCATTTCGAAAAGTTTTGCTTTGCAAAAAAAATTTCGATGCTTCCTCTGGAAAAATCCATGATCATCAAGTCCCCTGGGATTCAGCAAGTTACTCAGAGTTACTGTCAGAATGTGGTTATTGAGTTCGAAGGATTGAAATTTCATGCCAATCTTATTGTGTTGGAAAATAAAGGATTGGATGTCATCCTAGGGATGGACTGGTTAACCGCCAACAAAGGTTTTATTGACTGTTTCAACCGGACCGTAATTCTCACACACCACCACGGGAAGACAATAAAAGTATCAGCCAAAGAAAGAAAAATACCCCGGCAGCCGAGATTGAATAAGGTGGACGTTTCTAAGCTAAACAAGGTTCCAGTGGTATGTGAATTTCCAGATGTATTTCCCGAAGAACTACCAGGCATGCCACCAGACCGAGAGATAGAATTCAGCATTGAGCTAGTACCAGGAACCACCCCCATATACAAGAAACCATACAGAATGGCACCATCCGAGTTGATTGAGTTGAAGAAACAAATAAAGGAATTACTGGACAACGGATACATTCGAGCCAGCTCCTCACCTTGGGGATCACCAATTTTATTTGCCAAAACGAAGGATGGAACACTGAGATTGTGCATAGACTACCGAGCACTTAACATGGTCACAGTCAAGAACAAATACCCGATGCCACGGATAAACGATTTATTTGATCAGCTCGCTCAGGCCAAGGTATTCTCAAAGATTGACTTAAGGTCAGGATACCATCAATTAAAAGTGCGAACAGAAGATATCCCCAAAACAGCCTTCACCTCCAGATATGGATTGTATGAGTTCACAGTAATGCCTTTTGGATTAACAAACGCCCCCGCATATTTTGTTCACCTCATGAACAAAGTATTTATGAAGTTTATGGACAAGTTCGTTGTGGTATTTATCGACGATATTCTGATATACTCCAAGACACCAGAAGAGCACGCGGAACATCTCAGGATTGTGCTAGGAGAACTCAGGAAACATGAATTGTATGCCAAGTTCAGTAAGTGCGAATTTTGGCTAAGACAAGTAGGCTTTCTAGGCCACGTGCTGACCCAAGACGGTATCGCAGTGGACCCAGAGAAAGTCAGGGCCATACTTGGCTGGAAGTCACCAGCCAGCGTAACAGACATACGAAGTTTCTTGGGAATGGCAGGATATTACCGCAGATTTATTGAAGGATTCTCCACCCTAGCCAAGCCAATGACGCAGTTACTCAAGAAGGACAAGAAGTTTGAATGGACAGAAGCCTGCAAGAAGAGTTTCCAAGAGCTAAAACAGAAATTAACGACAGCACCAGTATTAATCGTGCCAGACATACACAAGAATTTTGAAGTGTATTGTGACGCATCCCGAAAAGGCCTCGGGTGCGTGTTGATGCAAGAAGGCAAGGTTGTAGCATACGCTTCAAGGCAACTTCACAAGCATGAGGAAAATTATCCCACTCATGACTTAGAAATGGCAGCAGTCATTCATGCACTCAAGGAATGGAGGCATTTCTTACTTGGAAATCGATGTGAAATATACACGGACCATAAAAGTCTCAAATATATTTTCACACAGCCAGAACTAAACTTACGGCAACGACGCTGGTTGGAATTGGTAAAGGATTATGATGTTGGTATCCATTATCATCCAGGAAAAGCAAATGTAGTGGCCGATGCTCTTAGTCGAAACCCCAGCTCCGACGAAAACAGTCTTCAAAGCTTGAGACCTGAATTTCAACAAGAATTTGCCAAACTCAACTTATTAATG
The DNA here is from genome assembly GCF_003073215.2 of Triticum urartu. Classification (NCBI taxonomy): domain Eukaryota; kingdom Viridiplantae; phylum Streptophyta; class Magnoliopsida; order Poales; family Poaceae; genus Triticum; species Triticum urartu. The sequence continues at coordinate 307,751,168 of NC_053023.1, forward strand.
ATCGCGGAAGGCACCATCTCAAACTTGGAAGTACAGCCTGACCTTGTGGAGAAAATTAAAGAAGCTCAGCCTGGTCACCCCAGCATTGAAGGAATTAAAAGGAAGGTGAGTATGGCAAGGCCTCGGAGTTTGTCATAGACAATGGAGGAATATTATGGTACGGGGACAGGCTCTGCGTGCCAAACATAGAGGAACTCAAACAGCAAATTCTAGCTGAAGCCCACACCGCCCCATATTCGATCCACCCTGGAGGAACCAAAATGTATAATGATATTCAGGAAAGATTTTGGTGGCACGGTATGAAGAGGGGCATAGCCACATTCGTTGCATGTTGCGATTCTTGTCAACGCATAAAAGTTGAGCATCAAAAACCAGCCGGACTACTGCAACCAAACAAAATACCTGAGTGGAAATGGGATGAAATAGGGATGGATTTCATTGTCGGACTACCTCGGTCACGACACGGGAATGATTCCATATGGGTCATCACCTATAGATTAACCAACGTGGGACATTTCATTCCAGTGAAGACAACCTACAACACTTAGAGGCTTGCCAGGATTTATCTCTCCCGTATAGTTTGTCTGCATGGAGTCCCGAAGACTATAATATCCGACAGAGGCACTCAGTTCGTCTCGAGATTCTGGGATCATTTACAACAGGCTCTGGGAACTCAACTGGCCTTCAGTACAGCCTACCATCCCCAGACTGATGGACAGACTGAACGCGTAAACCAAATTTTAGAAGACATGCTGAGAGCATGTGTCCTCACCTATGGAACCAGCTGGGAAGAAAGCCTGCCATATGCCGAGTTCGCATACAACAACAGTTACCAGGCCAGCCTGCAAATGGCACCATTTGAAGCTCTGTATGGACGGAGATGTCGTACCCCGCTAAATTGGTCAGAAACCGGAGACAGCCGTATCTTTGGCCCAGACATGCTCGAAGAAGCCGAGGAAAAATTCAAGCTAATCAGGGACCGACTCAAGATCGCTCAAAGCCGACAGAAGAGTTATTACGATCAGAAACATCGTGGGATCAATTTTGAACCCGGTGAATTTGTGTACCTACGAGTATCACCTATGAGGGGACTGCAACGGTTTAAGATTAAGGGGAAGTTAGCACCAAGATTCATTGGACCATTCTGCATAGTGGCACGAAGAGGCACTGTAGCCTACCAGCTAGACTTACCCGAAGAATTATCCGATATCCACGACGTGTTCCACGTTTTGCAATTAAGGAAGTGTGTAAGCAAACCAGAGAAGCAAGTATCCCATGAGATCATTGACGTGCAACCAGACCTCACCTATCGGGAACGTCCAGTAAAAATATTAGAGGAGTTTGAAAGGAGAACCCGACAGAAAACCATCAAGTTTTTTAAAGTTCAGTGGAGCAACCACACCGAAAGTGAAGCAACCTGGGAAAGGGAGGATTTCCTTCGGACAGAGCATCCACACTTATTTAAGGATCAGCTGAAATCTCGGGGACGAGATTTTTCCTAGGGGGGTAGGTGTTGTGACACTCCAAAATTTTTTATTTGGTTTTCAGCAAAAACTTTGTGGTTTTTGAAAGGAGGCCATTTAGAATTTTCTAGAAAACCTTCCTCTTAAAAACTTCTTTGGCAAGGATTTTTTTTATTTTTGTATCTTCTTCAAACTATGGTGTTTGATCATTTAAAACTCTTTCTCTGATGTTTCCCTTCTCAAAATTATATTTTTGGAAATTATTCTTTTTCTTATAAAAAGAAGTCTGTGATTTTTGAGGTTTTTCTTATCTTGAAAACCACCCATGGTTTTACCATGTCTCCTATAGTAAATATTCTCAGAATCCCTCCCTCCACCTTTGTACAATCTAAATTCTCTGTCTCAACAAATCCAAACAAGTTTTGGATTTTATTTCAATTATTTTATCTCTCAAATCATTTCTGCCAATTATTTTGAGCTTAAGTGATTTTCAAAGCAAGTACCACTTTGCCTTTGAGTTTTTATCCCAAACCAACTCCCCTGGATAGTCCTTAGTACCCACAACCTAGAACCATCTTGATCCACTCTTCTTCTTTTCAAAAATTTCAAATTTCACTCACTGCAAGTTTGGACCAGATTTGACAAATTTGGTGAAATTCGTATCTACACTTCTCCAAAAATTCCACCAAAATTCAGGCAGCCTCCTGGTGCAATGAGAGGCCACCTCACCAAGTTTCAGCTCAAGGAAAAATCCCTAGATGCTTAGATCATTCTATCAAACACCTTGCATACACTGTTCTGTTCATCTTCAGTTAAATTCAGAGTTCAGTGTCGTTTTTCCTTCGTCAGACTTCGGTCACGCGGCCACAGTGCGCCCTGGCGCGTTGCACGCAGCCTCTTCCCCTTGGCCAGCACCCCGCACGCACGCTTGGCCGATTCCTGGCGTCGGTGGCGACGAGCCTCGCCGGCGTTGGAAGCTTCTGCGGTGGCTGCGCCTCCCGTGGCGACCAGCGAGGGCCCGAGCCGCTCTCCACGCCACCCGGCGCCGCCCAACGTCCCCTGGCTCTCCGCGTGTCCCCGCCATGCCAGCGCACGCCCGTGGCACCGTCGCCGTGGCCCGGCAAGCACGGAACGTGCTCCCTGCCGCCGACGGGCCCGCGCCGCCCCGTTCCGTCGAGCTCGCCCTTAGCACCCAATCCAAGCTCGTTTAGCACCAAAACGGAACCGGTGGAACTCCACGTTGACGTCCAACTCCCTAAACCTCCCCGACCAAGCCCTGCGCCGCCGTAACCTTCGCCGGAGAACTCCGTTCACGGCCACCGCCTCGGATCGCCTATAAAAAGGACCCCGAGCTCGCTCACGAGCACACACCTTCACTGCACCTCTCCAGGACCCTGCCAAGCCATCAGGAGGACCTCGAGGAGGTCTCCTCCCCCAACTCCGGCCGCCCCGATCCGCCTCGGCCACCAGCTCGATTCGCTCCGGTGAGGCCGTCCCCGGCGCCCAAATCTCGTCTATAGCCTCCTCTAGCACCCAATGAGCTAACCCCAGCGTCAATTTGGCCTTCGCAGCCCTCCCCGACGAGATCCCGCTCCACCCGAGCCGCCGTCCGCCGGAGCAAGGCTCGCCGTTGACGTGGTACTCGCCGGCGACCACCACCACCACCAACCGACGCGGAATGGCGCCCTGAACACGGAGGTACCCTCCGATCCCCCTGCCTCGCCGTGGATCGCCTCCGGCGACCACCGCGGCTCTCGGGCACCGGCGAACTCTGCCGCCCCGTTTGAATATTCAAACCTGACGGGCGGGACCCGCCTGTCAGCCTCTCTGTCCTTTCTAAACGAAACGTTTTCGGAAAACGTCTTCTGCCAAATGCGTTTTCCCGCTGGGCCGGCGCATTCTTATTCGAATCGTTTTCTGTTTTTATAAGTTAGCCCCTGGAAGTTTTCTGTTTCATTACAGATGGATCCTTGGGTTAAAACCCTTATAACTTTTTAACAGAAAGGAATTTTTGAGTGATTCTTTTTCTGTCCTCTTCAAATTTTTGTCTACTTTTTTATCATATTTATTTGAAAAATATTTGGAATAATTTTTGTGCACCTCACGGTATTCACGATAGCGCGTATATTTGCTTTATACCGTAGATACCGAAGGAGGTGACGGGACCGCGAACTTCACCGAGCTAGGCTCCGACTACTCTGAACCAGGCAAGCATGTTTGAACTTCTGATATGATGATTGTTTTGGCATGTTTGCATTAAGTAGTTTCATGGCATGTTGATGAGCATACCGACGAATGTCATGTTACATGCAACGATGAGGCAAGTGAGTTTCGAAAATCCATAAGTGGATGGATGTGAGTATGCATGGCCATGTGTTGGCATGAGGATGGGTAAGATGGAAGTGTTGTAGCATGCCAGTCTTATGCCAGACTATATGACTTCAGTGACAACCCGTATCAGTCCAGTTCCTTCCATTCTTCCTTCCCTGTACTACCACATGTTTTCTACAAAGAATATGGCTTAGTAAGTTGCAAACCGCTTTCCTAGTACACACCAAAATGAGAGGCCGTGATGATGGTTCCATGGACCTGGATTAAAGCCAGTCATCCGGTCAGGGGGCATGGGTGTTTCCGGTTGGGACCGAGAGGGGGGCACCCCTTAGAGCGCGCGTATATAAATTTGATCCCGTGCTATTCGAGATTGTGATCTCCCCGTCTCAAAAGTTTTTCTTGGATGATGTCTAGGGTGATTCCTAGCATCGAGAGGTAGGATGGGTGTGTACTGGTTAGTTGTGTTTTCTTCCGAAATACCGTAAACGGAACTAGTCCTCCGTGACTACGGAAATCCATTCGCTGTGGGAAATTTTTTTGTACAAACTCTGCAGAGTCATATATTCCTTTGAATCATCTATTCCATGTCCAAGTTCAGTATTATCTTATCCTGACAAGTGCCAGTTTGATGACAGAGACTCCGGTGAATCACACGAGTGCTAAGTCCGGTTAAATGATTATTCCTGTGGATGGACTAACCTGTTTATTTTCATGAATTGAATGTTTATTATGAGTATTATTTACTTGTGAATAAAAGCCCTTTCTGTGATGTCGCTCAGACGTCCGACTGTGGCATTGTTATATTTTACTTTCAATGAAAGCCCTTTCTGTGATGTCGCTCAGACGTCCAACTGCGGCATTTCTTTTAAAGCCCTTTATGTGGCGTCGCTCAGACGCCCGACTGTGGCATTTCTTTTATAGCCCTTTATGTGGCGTCGCCCAGACGCCCGACTGTGGCATTTCTTTTAAAGCCCTTTATGTGGCGTCGCCCAGACGCCCGACTGTGGCATTTCTTTTAAAGCCCTTTATGTGGCGTCGCCCAGACACCCGACTGCGGCATTTCTTTTAAAGCCCTTTATGTCGTGTCGCCTAGACGCCCGACTGCGGCATGCTTTATTTATTTATCTTCCTATCGAGGTGTCGCTTCAGACACCCGATTGGGTTTACAGTTATTTTGTTGGGTTTTCGAGCGGACTACCGCCGACCCCTTTCTTTTTACCTGTCTTGTTTTTACGAATTATTGTGCCACTGTTAAAAATTAATCATGACGCATCCATGCATGCATTTGTTATATCTTACTACCGAACTGTCTTGCGAGTACTTTCCAAGTACTCACCTGGCTTGTTGATTTGGCCAGATGCTGACGAAGGCGATCTCATGGATGAAGAATTTGATAGCATGTCCGACGCCTAGAGGAATCCCAGTCAGTCTCGTGCGACCCTAGATTTGCTCACTGTATTATATTAACTTCCGCTACCAAATAAATTCATCGAGCCTCACCTCGACGCTCTATGAGATGCCAGTTTTAGAGTCATGTATCTCACTCCCCGCTGTGTTTTTCCACCACCACCCTATCCTCGAGTCAGTAGTATGCCTTCACACCACTATGTCATGTCCGCCATTATGTATAATTATTGGCGTGCTTGTAATAATTTGGTTGAGCAACCGTAGCTCGACCCTGTAATATATTCTATGCTACTGGCTTATTGTATCAAGAATTTGTCTACCGGTAAGGGGAATTTTTCTCATACTGGACTCAAAAGATTAGTTTCTCAATAAACATTTTTATTGGAAAACCGGTCGTGACAGTTTGGATATGGAAGTGTTCCGGGTGAAATCGGGATTTTACCGGATTACCGGGAGGTTACCGGAACCCCCCGGGAGCCATATGGGCCTTATTGGGCTTTAGTGGAAAGGTGAAAGGGGCTGCCATGGTGGGCTGCGCGCCTCCCCCCTCCCCTAGTCCTATTAGGACTAGGAGAGGTGGCCGGCCACCTCTCTCTCTCTCTCTCTCTCCCTTGGGAGTCCTATTTGGAATAGGATTGGGGGGGAGTCCTACTCCCGGTAGGAGTAGGACTCTTCCTGCGCCTCCATAGGGCTGGCCGCACCCCTCCCCCTTGGCTCCTTTATATACGGAGGCAGGGGGCACCTCTAGACACACAAGTTGATCATTAAGATCGTTCCTTAGCGGTGTGCGGTGCCCCCTGCCACCATATTCCACCTCGATCATATCGTTGTAGTGCTTAGGCGAAGCCCTTCGTCGGTAGAACATCAAGATCGTCACCACGCCGTCGTGCTGACGGAACTCTTCCCCGACGCTTTGCTGGATCGGAGCCCGGGGATCGTCATCGAGGTGTACGTGTGCTAAGAACTCGGAGGTGCCAGAGTAACGGTGCTTGGATCGGTCGGATCGGGAAGAAGACGTACGACTACTTCCTCTACGTTGTGTCAACGCTTCCGTTGCAATCTACAAGGGTACGTAGATCAGACTCTCCCCCTCGTTGCTATGCATCACCATGATCTTGCGTGTGCGTAGGAAAAGTCTTGAAATTACTACGTTCCCCAACAGTGGCATCCGAGCCTAGGTTTTATGGTTTGATGTTATATGCACGAGTAGAACACAAGTGAGTTGTGGGCGATATAAGTCATACTGCCTACCAGTATGTCATACTTTGGTTCGGCGGTATTGTTGGACGAGACGACCCGGACCAACATTAAGCGTACGCTTACGCGAGACCGGTTCCCTCGACGTGCTTTGCACATAGATGGCTTGCGGGCGACTGTCTCTCCAACTTTAGTTGAACCAAGTGTGGCTACGCCCGGTCCTTGCGAAGGTTAAAACGGAGTCTATTTGACAAACTATCGTTGTGGTTTTGATGCGTAGGTGAGATTGGTTCTTGCTTAAGCCCGTAGCAGCCACGTAAAACTTGCAACAACAAAGTAGAGGACGTCTAACTTGTTTTTGCAGGGCATGTTGTGATGTGATATGGTCAAGACATGATGCTAAATTTTATTGTATGAGATGATCATGTTTTGTAACCGAGTTATCGGCAACTGGCAGGAGCCATATGGTTGTCGCTTTATTGTATGCAATGCAATCGCGATGTAATGCTTTACTTTATTACTAAGCGGTAGTGATAGTCGTGGAAGCATAAGATTGGCGAGACGACAACAATGCTACGATGGAGATCAAGGTGTCGCGCCGGTGACGATAGTGATCATGACGGTGCTTCGGAGATGGAGATCACAAGCACAAGATGATGATGGCCATATCATATCACTTATATTGATTGCATGTGATGTTTATCTTTTATGCATCTTATCTTGCTTTGATTGACGGTAGCATTATAAGAGGATCTCTCACTAAATTATCAAGAAGTGTTCTCCCTGAGTATGCACCGTTGCCAAAGTTCATCGTGCCCAGACACCACGTGATGATCGGGTGTGATAAGCTGTACGTCCATCTACAACGGGTGCAAGCCAGTTTTGCACACGCAGAATACTCGGGTTATACTTGACGAGCCTAGCATATGCAGATATGGCCTCGGAACACGGAGACTGAAAGGTCGAGCGTGAATCATATAGTAGATATGATCAACATAACGATGTTCACCATTGAAAACTACTCCATCTCACGTGATGATCGGTTATGGTTTAGTTGATTTGGATCACCGTGATCACTTAGAAGATTAGAGGGATGTCTATCTAAGTGGGAGTTCTTAAGTAATATGATTAATTGAACTTTAATTTATCATGAACTTAGTCCTGGTAGTATTAGCATATCTATGTTGTAGATCAATAGCTCGCGTTGTTGCTTCCCTATGTTTATTTTGATATGTTCCTAGAGAAAATTGTGTTGAAAGATGTTAGTAGCAATGATGCGGATTGGATCCGTGATATGAGGTTTATCCTTATTGCTGCACAGAAGAATTATGTCCTTGATGCACCGCTAGGTGACAGACCTATTGCAGGAGCAGATGCAGACGTTATGAACGTTTGGCTAGCTCAATATGATGACTACTTAATAGTTTAAGTGCACCATGCTTAACGGCTTAGAATCGGGACTTCAAAGACGTTTTGAACGTCATGGACCATATGAGATGTTCCAGGAGTTGAAGTTAATATTTCAAGCAAATACCCGAGTTGAGAGATATGAAGTCTCCAACAAGTTCTATAGCTAAAAGATGGAGGAGAATCGCTCAACTAGTGAGCATGTGCCCAGATTGTCTGAGTACTACAATCGCTTGAATCAAGTGGGAGTTAATCTTCCAGATAAGATAGTGATTGACAGAATTCTCTAGTCACCATCACCAAGTTAGTAGAACTTCGTGATGAACTATAATATGCAAGGGATAACGGAAACAACTCCCAAGCTCTTCGTGATGCTGAAATCAACGAAGGTAGAAATCAAGAAAAACATCAAGTGTTGATGGTTGACAAGACCACTAGTTTCAAGAAAAGGGCAAAGGGAAGAAGGGGAACTTCAAGAAGAACGGCAAGCTAGTTGCTGCTCAAGTGAAGAAGCCTAAGTCTGATCCTAAGCCTGAGACTAAGTGCTTCTACTGCAAAGGGACTGGTCACTAGAAGCGGAACTACCCCAAGTATTTGCCGGATAAGAAGGATGGCAAAGTTAACAAAGGTATATTTGATATACATGTTATTGATGTGTGCTTTACTAGTGTTTATAGCAACCCCTAAGTATTTGATACTAGTTCAGTTGCTATGATTAGTAACTCGAAACGGGAGTTGCAGAATGAACAGAGACTAGTTAAGGGTGAAGTGACGATGTGTGTTGGAAGTGGTTCCAAGATTGATATGATCATCATCGCACACTCCCTATTATTTCGAGATTAGTGTTGAACCTAAATAAGTGTTATTTGGTTTTTGCGTTGAGCATGAATATGATTTGATCATGTTTATTGCAATACGGTTATTCATTAAAGTCAGAGAATAATTGTTGTTCTGTTTACATGAATAAAACCTTCGATGGTCATACACCCAATGAAACAAGTTCATTGGATCTCGATCGTAGTGATACACATATTCATAATATTGAAACCAAAAGATGCAAAGTTAATAATGATAGTGCAACTTATTTGTGGCACTGCCGTTTAGGTCATATTGGTGTAAAGCGCATGAAGAAACTCCATGCTGATGGGCTTTTGGAATCACTTGATTATGAATCACTTGATGCTTGCGAACCATGCCTTATGGGCAAGATGACTAAAACGCCGTTCTCCGGAACAATGAAGCAAGCAACAGATTTGTTGGAAATCATACATACTAATGTATGTGGTCCGATGAATATTAAGGCTTGCAGCAGGTATCATTATTTTCTAACCTTCACAGATGATTTGAGCAGATATGGGGATATCTACTTGATGAAACATAAGTCTGAAACATTTGAAAAGTTCAAAGAATTTCAGAGTGAAGTGAAAAATCATCGTAACAAGAAAATAAAGTTTCTACGATCTGATCGTAGAGAAGAGTATTTGAGTTACGAGTTTGGCCTTCAGTTAAAAACAATGTGAAATAGTTTCACTACTCATGCCACCTAGAACACCACAATGTAATGGTGTGTCCGAACGTCATAACCGTACTTTATTAGATATGGTGCGATCTATGATGTCTCTTGCCGATTTACCACTATCGTTTTGGGGTTATGCATTAGAGACAGCTGCATTCACGTTAAATAGGGCACCATCAAAATCCGTTGAGACGACGCCTTATGAACTATGGTTTGGCAAGAAACCAAAGTGTCGTTTCTTAAAGTTTGGGCTACGATGCTTATGTGAAAAAGTTTCAACCTCTTAATAAGCTCAAACCCAAATCGGAGAAGTGCTCCTTCATAGGATACCCGAAGGAGAAATTGGGTACACCTTCTATCACAGATCCGAAGGCAAGACTTTTGTTGCTAAATTGGAAACTTTATGGAGAAGGAGCTTTCTATCGAAAGAAGTGAGTGGGAGGAAACTAGAACTTGATGAGGTAATGTACCTTCTCCCTTATTGGAAAGTAGTTCATCATAGAAATCTGTTCTGTGACTACCTACACCAATTAGTGAGGAAGCTAATGATGATGATCATGTAACTTCAGATCAATTACTACTGAATCTCGTAGGTAAACCAGAGTGAAATCCGCACCAGAGTGGTACGGTAACAAGAACAAGAAAGATTTTTCCTCTAGTAGTAATAATAATCATGCTAAATCCAATGTTGTGCTTCTAGTAGTTCTCTTGATTCCACTAATGATTCTCTTAGCCAAGTTACACTTGAGCAAGAAAATAGCTTATTGAAGGGAATCATAGAGAAAGGTGTTTACAAGAGCCTTGCCGGGAGTAAGCAATTCGAGGAAATTGTACGCAAGCAAGGAAGGCACCGGAAGAATCAAGGTATTGGTTTTGAACGAAAGTTCAATGCCAATGGAGTGAGTGGGAAGAAGATCAATACCCCAAGATGAAGTTTGTTCCTCAACAAGAGAAGTATGATCCTACTTCTCAAAGGGACACAAGCTCAAGATGATCTTCCACCACAAGACCACAAGCAAAAAGGCAAGGACAAGCTTCAAGAGGAAATTGATGCATTTGAAGAAGCTCCTAAGGCCTTGGTCAAGTGGGTTCCCAAGACTACATCAAGTTCCACTTCATCAAGTACAACTACAACTCCGAGGATTCCCATCAAGATGGTGTGGATCCCGAAGAAGAAGAACTAGAGAGTTCTTGAGGGTGACTCCGCCAACATACTTCACTCTTATCATTTTGGCAAGAACAAGTGCAATCAACTTCCACATCTTGCACTAGTTCAAGGAGTCACAACCCTCTTGTTTGGTAAAGACAAGGCAAGGTAACCTAAAGCTTTCATTAGACATCATCTTGTGTGTGGATCACTCTATGTCTATGGATATCCTTGTTTGTTCCTTGTGGACTACCCGATGTAGGTATTGAAAGTGCAACTCACTCCAAGGGATAGCTCCAAATGATCTACATCAACATTGAGCATCCACATCTCAACATCTACATTGAAGTCATCATCGACAACCCAAGGTTAGTTCATCCTCTTAGGGGGGATCTCACATCTAGGGGGAGCTTTACTCTAAAATTGAGCTAAAGAAACTCTAATGGTGTGAACACAACAACGCTTTATGTAGAAGTGGTAACCCCACTTTGTGCTTAAACAATGAGTATGACCTATGATCAAATGTTCTCATTTGACTCCTAAGTCAATATACTCATATATAGATGACCTAGTCATCGCCAATTGCTTGATAGATGCTAGAATTGTTTGTGCATGCTTTGCCACATATTTCATTTGCCATTTTATTGTGTGAGCATGTTGGTTGCATAATTTACTCATTCGAGGACATCCACTTGTTGTTTTGATTGATTGGTTTCCTTTTCTTTTGGCCAAGTGGATGGACAAGAATGCCTAAGAATTCTCTAGCTATCTATGCTTTTCTCGTCTCAAACTCTATTCATGCTGCATCACAAAATTTGATCAAGTCAGATTCGAACCACTCTGTGTGAGGAGCACTCGGAGTCCCCGATTCGTCATAGACTTAAACTTCCAAAACTTCTTTGTGCATTTCGGTATGATCGATTCACCCATTTTGGTCATATCGAGATCACTAAGTCGATCTAGGTTTTACATCTCGGTGCAACCGATTTGAACTTTTCAGTCACACCGAGTTGCAGCAACTGTTTGTAGTTATGCATCTCGGTGCCACCGAGTTGTTCCACTCGGTCACACCGACAGGGTCGGGCTATATATACCCACGGGCAAAATTTTGGAAATTTTCTCCGAACTCTTTCGCCCGCGCTTAGCCCGCTCTGCCTCCAGGGTCTCTGGATCGTCCTCCTCATCGCCAGTTGCCTCCTGCCACTGGTCTCTGCCGCCGTCAACAGGAATCATCCCCGCCGTTGCCGCCATAGCGAATTCATCGCCGAACTTAGGGTATGAACTTGATCACTGTGCTATCCTTATCTGATTCCTAGCACATTGTGTTTTCCATGAATCTTGCCACAATTGAAACTATCTTATCCAGTCAAAACACTTCCGTAGATTAGAGATGACTATAAAATTTAGGGTTAGGTTTCCGCTGAAACCATCTCGGACCAACCGAGTTGTGGACCGTACCACCGATTTGGCTCAGGCCATTACACATGTGATTCTTGGTCTGACCAAGAATTGAAAATCGGTATGACCAAGTTCAGGACTTTGTGAAACCCTAGCAGTCTCAGGTGCCACCGAACTTTGACTCGGTCTGACCGAGTTCACTAGTTTAGGTTCCAACAGCTGCTTCGGTATCACCGAGTTTACAAATCGGTTGATTCCGAAATGCTTTCCGAGGAAAACTAAAACTAAGTTTTTGATTCATTCTTTTGCAAAAACCTCTGTATTTTGTGATGCTCATCCACTCTACCTCATCTATAATCTATTCACAGGGTTAGCTGTCAGAGATTGCATTATGTCTGATCAAAGTGACAGTCCAGAAACAAGTCAGAGGAGCAGGTTCACATGAGTGAGGGCACTAGTCCCTCTAGCAGCTCAGATGATGGAAGCAGGAGCACACCCAGCAACTTGCCAAAAGCTGCCACCAGGGCCAGAAAGAAGAAAACTTCTGATTCCGAGGATGAGGACTATGTGGCTGTTGAGGAAGAGGCCACCTCAAAGAGGAAGGTTCTCAAAAAGGAATATGGCACAACTGCTGCCACTAAGCCAGGAATGAAGACAAAGGTTCCTGCCAAGAGAGTTCCTGTGTCAAAGCCAGAACATCCACTAACGAAACTTTGGGATCTGCACCCAAAGAACAGGGTGTGGCAGAGAAGAAGAGGAAAGAGAGGGTTAAGAATACCATGGCTAGAGTAATTGGAAAGCCATCTATGATGAGAGACTCTGAAGAGGAAGAGGAAGAAGATGTTGCACCAGCACCTAAGGCACAGAAACTTATGGGAGATGCCATAAGATCAGGGACTGCTTCATCTAAGCCCAAAGAAGCTCCCAAGCCAGCTGCTCCAAAACCCAAAACTGCACCAAAGAGGAGTACCAGGAACATTCCAGTAGCTGAGAAAAACAAGGCCCCAGTGCCTGAAACTGTTGCTGAAGAAGAAGATGATGAGACACATGTTTTGAGGAAGTTAAAGCCAAAAATTCCAGATCATAATGATGCTCATCCTGTAGCAGAAAACATCAAGATCAGGAAGGAATCAGGATTGAGGCTATGGAGAGAGTCAGATCCATATGCCACCAGAAGGAGAACTGTTGTGGACTACAGGTTCCATACCAAAGAACAATAGGATTTTTATGAGACAGTGTTGCTTGACAAGAAACCAATAGTATGTGACATGAGATGGGTCAACTGGGAGTACATCAAGGAGAATGAAGAACACTATCCAGGAGTATATGATAGTTTCAAGGCTTGTGGAGTTGATGAGTTTGTGGCTCAGAAACTCACAAAGTGGAATGATGAGCTTATCATGCAGTTTTACTCCACAACTCACTTCTACCCAGATGGCAAGATAGTCTGGATGTCTGAAGGCACTAGATACTAGTCAACGGTAGCAGAATGGGCTCAATTGATCAATGCTCATGAGGAGAATGAAGATGAATTGGATGTCTATGCCAAGAAGAAGAAGGATCACAACTCCATGGCTAGCATGTACAAGGAGATTCCTGATGCAGATCTTGAGACTCACCAATTTGGATCAGTGAAACACCTGCTATTAGGACTGCCTACTATCAATTGGATCCTCAAGCACACTCTTCTGCCCAAGTCTGGTGATCACAGAATGATCAGAGGCCACTCCATCAATCTGCTACATATATTTGATGTGCCACAAAAGTTCAAGGTCATGAGTCTTATAGTTGAAACAATCAAGAGGATAGCTACTGACCAAAAGAGAAGTTGTGGGTATGCACCACAGATCCAGGAGTTGATTAACTCCAAGATGGGCACTGGCACATACTTGTTGGACAAGGAGCACATGCCTATCTATCCAGGCTTTGAGGACAACCAAGTGGTTATGAATGAGGATGAACCATCTTCTGTGCATGTTCAACCAAAGAGGGAGAAGGCAAAGGCTGAGAAAGCTGCAAAGATGCCAACCAGGGAAGAGGCATCTCAGTATCTTCTGAAGAGCAAGCAAGATCAGCTTGGCTACTTGATTGCATCCACTCTAAGGATTGAGAAAGGGCTGGCCACCCTGACTCAAAACCAGGAGAGCTTGAAAAGGATCGTGGATCAGATGTTCTATGACATGGATGTGAAGGTAACTGAGATCCAGTCTGTTGTGGAGCAACTTCAGGATGATATGCAGGAGAGGAAGGGCAAGACAACCAATGATGCATTTGCTAGAGTGCCTAGAGCTCAGAGGTCAACTGTAGTGCCAGTAACAGACACCAGAGCCACTTCATCTGCACCAGCTACAGCTTCAGTGCCACAAGCTCAAGCACCTACTCCATCAGCTCCATCTACATCGACTAAAGCCTTCATTCTTGGAGTTCTCCGGACACCACCACCTGAAGACCAAGCTTGAGAGACGATTTAGTGCTATGCATTTTCTATGAACTTTTTGGTAACTTGTTGCCAAAGGGAGAGAAAAATGCATAACACTAAATCGTCTCTCAGGATTGGTCTTCAGGTGGTGGTGTCCGGAGAACTCCAAGAACGAAGGCTTTAGTCGATGTAGATGGAGCTGATGGAGTAGGTGCTGGAGCTTGTGGCACTGAATGTGTAGCTGGTGCAGATGAAGTGGATCTGGTGTCTATTACTGGCACTATATAGATAATAGGCTTCGAGAGAGAGTGTTGCTTTTTTATTCTCTCTTGCTTTGTTGGTTGAACTTTATTTGCTTGATTGTGATACTTTCTGTCTGTGTGACACTTGGATGATCATGTGTGTTTGATCATATGCTACATTAATGCTTGTTGGATGACATTATCATTTTATCCCTATATGATCATTCACTTTGCTTGGTGATGAGTGCATGTATTTAATTATTACCATTTTGAGCGCTCCACCAAGATGTATGTGACATGGAAGAGTAACCCATGAGCCTAACTCTCTGTGCATTTGTAGTCCAAAGAAAATCATAAACTATGCACAAATTTAGGGGGAGCTCTTGCTTTTCACATACTTCTCAAAGCGACAATGTTTTTCACTCTTATTATCTTTTGTTGAAGCTTTGATCTATATGTTGTCATCAATTACCAAAAAGGGGGATATTGAAAGTGCAAGTATCCCTAGGTGGTTTTGGTAATTCCTAACAACATATAGCTCATTGAGCTAACATTATTCCAATATTAATATTTCAGGAAAAGCTCAATGAATGGCATGGCATGGATGAGGAAAGTGGACCCCTCAAAATACTAAGGACAAAAATATTGGCTCAAGCTCAAAGCTCAAGACTCTACATTTTATATTTTAGTGATCCAAGACCACATTGAGTCTATAGAAAAGCCAATACTATCAAGGAGGGATGAGGTGTTGCTTGATGAGGTTCTTGCTGCATAGTGCTTAGTGATATGCTCCAAAACCCTCAACTACCTTCCCACATCCACATATGACCTAAACCAAAAGTCAAACTCGGCCCCACCGATTCTTTCTATCCGGGGCCACCGAGTTCAGATGTCATAGCCACTGCCACAAACTCTAGGCAAATCGGTCTCACCGATATGGATTTCGGTCACACCGAGATGGGGTTGTAATCTCTCTGTTTCCCTTCGTAACGTTTTGGTCCCACCGAGATTGCAATGTAAACTCGCTGTTTCCCTTTTGTAACATTTCAGTTTCACCGAAATGAGCAAATCGGTCCCATCGAGTTTACTTGACCAACTCTCTGGTTAGCTTATTACCAAAATCGGTCCCACCGAGTTTGTGTAATCGGTCACACCAAGATTTTGTTATGCCCTAACCCTAACCATATCGGTCCTACCGAGTTGCATCTCAGTCCCACCGAAAATCCTAACGGTCACTAGGTTTGCTAAATCAATCCGACCGAGTTTCTCAATTCGGTCTCACCGAGATTGGTAAATTGTGTGTAATGGTTAGTTTTTGTGTGGAGGCTATATATACCCCTCCACCCACTCTCCATTCGTGGAGAGAGCCATCGGAATATACCTACACTTCCAATACACATTTTCTGAGAGAGAACCACCTACTCATGTGTTGAGGCCAAGATATTCCATTACCACCATATGAATCTTGATCTCTAGACTTCCCCAAGTTGCTTTCCACTCAAATCTTCTTTCCACCAAATCCATATCCTGTGAGAGAGAGTTGAATGTTGGGGAGACTATCATTTGAAGCACAAGAGCAAGGAGTTCATCATCAACACACCATTTGTTACTTCTTGGAGAGTGGTATCTCCTAGATTGGCTAGGTGTCACTTGGGAGCCTCCGACAAGATTGTGGAGTTGAACCAAGGAGTTTGTAAGGGCAAGGAGATCGCCTACTTCATGAAGATCTACCGCCGTGAGGCAAGTCCTTCGTGGGCGAAAGCCATGATGGGATAGACAAGGTTGCTTCTTCGTGGACCCCTCATGGGTGGATCCCTCCGTGGACTCGCGCAACCGTTACCCTTCGTGGGTTGAAGTCTCCATCAACGTGGATGTACGATAGCACCACCTATCAGAACCACGACAAAAACATTCGTATCTCCAATTGCGTTTGAATTCTCCAAACCCTTCCCTTTACATTCTTGCAAGTTGCATGCTTTACTTTCCACTGCTCATGGACTCTTTGCATGCTTGCTTGAATTGTGTTAAGATTGCTTGACTGGTGCTAAGATAGCTAAAATATGCCAAAAACTAAAATTGGGAAAAGGATAGATTTTTAATTGGTCAAGTAGTCTAATCACCCCCACCCCCTCTAAACATACTTTCGATCCTACAGGGCCGCGGAGGCTGCCTCGGCAAGGATCTTGCCGAGGGAGTCCACCTCGCCCTCTTGCTCACCTATGCATCTGGTCTTGGCGTTGCCTTGGTTGTCTCGTGCTTCGGATTCTCTCCGGCTTCCCTCCTTTGCCCTACTAAGTTTGGTCTTGGCACGCGGCTCTGACTGCACGTGCACAAGTAAAGGGGTCAAAAGAAGAGCCCCTACTTTTGTACACCGACAGGAGCCCCGGGGCCTGGGCCACACATAAGCGCGCCGTGTTGTTGGGCTAGGCCTAGAATGGTGCGCGGGCAGGTGGGGTGGATTTTACCGCAGTAACTTCTCGTCCGCTGTGCTTCCCCACGACCTGCGTTGAACGCGCGACGTGGAGGGTCGTGCGTGACATGGGGGTCATGTGTGGGGCGGTTTCCGCACGCATGCGTCACATCTTGGTAAAGAGGCGGCTCTCGCCTTCCCCATAAAAAGAGGGAGGCACAGAGGCATGACTCATTTACTTGGGCGTACTCGGGTCGTGGTCTTCAAGGCATCAGTCCCCCATGATCACGGGGTGGGGAATGGTCACGTCACCCATCCCCTCAATTCTACTTGCTCGCCACGTGTCCCCCATGCAGGTGGCAGGTGGTGGAGGCGGGAAACCGGGCCGTCGCTGATTGGGGCAGTGGGTCGGTCTCGATCCCCTGCGCCCCCAATCGCCGGATTGGCCCAATGGGGCGGCCAAGCCCCGACCCCGCCCCTTTTATAAGAAAGGGGAGGGGATGGCATCCCACATCCTTTCGTCATCCGCCTCCATTCACTTCGGCTCCTTCAACGGTGGCGGCAGGGGTTGCTACTCGACAGCCGGTCACGAGAGGAAGGGAGAGGGGGCGAGGCCGAGGTCGCTGTGGCACTTGGGGGAGAGGGGGATGGGGCGGCGCACCGGCCTCGCCTCCGCCAACGATGCCTCCTACGATGGAGGGCCACGTCAGGGACCAACCCCGCGAGTTCTTCATCAGGCTGCGTCGTCCTAGGCACCTCACCTATCTTGTTCCACCTCCTGAGGAGAGGGACAAGAAAGGGATTACGGGCATCTTATCTCTTTTTAGTTTGTAAGCCTGTGGGCACTTGTTAATTTTAAGACTTTTAATCCCCTTGCTCATGTTTTTAATTCCGTATGAACTGTACCTATATGGGATGTTTTTAATGAAAAAGGGTGCTTGCCGAGTTCTTTGTGCGCGAGCGAGGCCCATGCCAAGGAACGAATCCTTGTTATTTTTAAGATAAACACTATCATCCGACAACAGGCCCTGCCGTCCCCTGACCTCAGTCGACCATTCTCACGCCTTTGGCGGAGGCAGGGCGAAGTAGAGTTAGGCCCTTCGTTTATTTCCTTGCCATCGCGTCTACGACTTGGTTCTATCCTAGGAACTTGGGTACAAGAAGAAGGGGGAGCACAGTGGTCTTGGAGCAAAACGAGGTTTCATTTGTCCCAGTTCCATACGGAAATGCACAATAGGGGATGAAGGACTTATCTGAATCCACAGCCCCCGGCAACTTTGGCTTGCCGTCGTTAGCCCCCGGCAGTCTTGGCTTGCCGGGGTCGGAGCACCAGTTCGTTCACTTTCTCCTAAGCGGCTTAGTAGAAGTGTCCACGTGCTCTGTGGACCAAAGAAGACAGAAAGGCGCATACTCGACCTCTAGGCTAGGGGTTAGTCGCCGCTATGCACTATCAACCCTAACCGAGGGAGATACTTAACCTAGCATGCATGATAAAACTTAGGGCTCCAGCGCTTCATTTATATATGCTCAGGGTCTGCGCCTGGCTTTGTTCAGAGGGTAACATGCCTTGCCGGCAAGGCTTGTACAAAAGGTGGGTTGCCGGGGGGCCCAACAACCGCGACTTATGGGTAAAACTTGCGAAGATGTTCAATGTTCCAGGAGTTGCTCACTGGAATAGCATCTTCGGTCTCCAGGCGGACTGCGCCAGGCCTGGTGACTCATATTACTCGATAAGGGCCTTCCCACTTCAGCATCAACTTTTTGGAATTCTTGGCCGACTGAACGCGCCGAAGAACAAGGTCACCTTCCTCAAAGCTTCGGGCATGAACCTTGCGGCTATGGTAGTGGCACAAGGGTTGCTGGTAGAGTGCTGCTCTCACAGCCGCCCGAAGACGATCTTCCTCAAGGATTGTTGCGTCATCTTGCCGCAATTGCTCTTGCTCATGCTCGTCGTAAGCGAGCACTCGAGGTGACCCGTATATGAGTTCCGTGGGGAGAACTGCTTCTGCCCTGTATACTAGGGCAAAGGGTGTCTTGCCAGTGGCTCGATTTGGCGTCATTCTAATCGACCAAAGAACCGCCGGCAACTCATCAATCCAGCGCTTTCCGCTCTTGTGCAGCCTGTCAAAATTCTTTGTCCTCAGGCCTCGCAACACTTCAACATTTGCCCTCTCCGCCTAGATGTTGCTCCGTGGGTGTGCCACGGAAGCGAAGCAGACCCTACTGCTGAGGTCTTGGATGTATTGCTTGAAGGTGTGGCTTGTGAACTGGGTGCTGTTGTCGGTGATGACCCTGTTTGGCACACCAAAACAGCACAATAGCCCCATGAAGAACTTAACGGCTGACTGTGCTGTCACTTTCCTCACTGCTTCCACCTCTGGCCACTTTGTGAACTTGTCGATCGCAACGTACAAGTACTCAAAGCCCCTGACAACGCGGGGGAAAGGGCCCAGGATGTCGAGCCCCCAGACCGAGAATGACCAGGAAAGAGGAATTGTTTGAAGGGCTTGAGCTGGTTGATGAAGCTTCTTTGAATGGAACGGACATGCTTCACACTTGGTTAGTAGTGCCATTGCATCCTGGAGGGTAGTGGGCCAGAAGAAACCCTGTCGGAATGCTTTGCTGGCAAGGGCCCTCGACCCTATGTGGGAGCCACATGTGCCTCCATGTATCTCTGACAACAGCTCCAGTCCTTCCTCCCGGGGAATGCACTTCAATTTCACGCCGTTCGGTCTCCTCCGGTACAGGACGTCATCGATGAACTGATACATGGCAGACCGGCGAGCTACTTTCTCCACTTCTTCCTGCTCCTCAAGAAGCTCTCCTGTTTGGAGGAATTGGACGGTATGATGTGCCCATGCCGGAGCCTGGGGCTCGACGGCAAGGACCAAAGGCATTTCTTCTGCCATGGGAGCGGCCGTCTCTACGGCCAGGGCGTGACGGCCCGCCGGAATCAGTCGCTCCTCGGCAGGCTCAGAATCCGCGGCAACACCCTTGCCGGCGGCCCCTGGGGGCTCAGCGGGAAAGTACTTGCCGGGGCTTGATTTCCTCCATTTGTTCTGCTCCGTTGATGGTTCGATGGATGGTTGAGTTAACCAAAGCAAAAAAAGCACCTGGTTCCACAGGTAGCTTGAATGCAGCGCGCTTTGACAAGTAATCGGCGATGTCGTTTTCCGCTCGGGGAACGTGCTCCACTTGTATATCGTCAAAGCGCTCCTAAAGCTTCCTCACCTCGTCTACGTAGGCCTCCATCAATGGGCTCTGGTAATATTTGTTAACTTGTCTGACGACAAGCTGTGAATCACCCCTGACGATGAGCTTCTTGACCCCAAGGTCCGCTGCGATCCTGAGGCCGGCAAGCAACCCCTCATACTCAGCAGTGTTGTTGGTGGACATCTTCCTGGGAAAGTGCATCTGGATTACATACTTGAGGTGCTCTCCAGTGGGTGCGACGAGCAGCACACCAGCACCGTCAAAGTACATGATCTAGTTGTGATTTGCTTCCTTGCCGGGGAGGGTGGTCTCTTGGATTTCCCCGTCAGGTGTTGAGATCCATTCTGCAATGAACTCTGCCAAGACTCTGCTCTGGATTGTCGAAGTACATTCAAACTTCAAACCAAAGCTCGAAAGCTCCAAGGCCCACTCCACAATCCTTCCGGTTGCGTCTGGGTTGTGCAGTATCTGTTGTAACGGGAGGCGGGTGAGGACAATGATTTCGTGTGTTTGGAAGTAGTGACGCAGCTTCCTCGAGGCGATAAGGAGGCCTAAGTGCCATTTCTGCACACCAGAGTACCCTTGACCTAGCCCCCTGCAGGAGGGAGCTGACAAAGTAAACCAGGTGCTGCATCGTCTTCTTCTTCTGTACCACCTCATTTGATTGCATGGGCGTTGTCCTGATGGGGCCAGACTCCGCCGGGGGCCTTGCCTTGCCGGCATTGGGCCCTGCCAGGGGAATCTCTGGCTTACCATTCGCCAGTTCGGCCGTCACCACTGCCCCTTCACCGACCTCCCTCTGCGCCACTAGCGCGGCACTGACCACTTGATTCGTCGCCGCCAGATACAGCAGCAACGGCTCTTGTGGTTTAGGAGCAACCAGTATTGGTGTAGAGGAAAGGTATTTCTTTAGATCCTGCAACGCTGCCTCGGCCTCTGGGGTCCACTCCATTCGGCCCGCCTTCTTAAAGATCTATAAAATGGGAAGGGCACGCTCAAGGGACTTTGAGATGAATCTGCTCATGGCGGCAACGCAGCCAGTGAGCCGACACACATCCTTGATCTGCTTGGGTGCCTCAATCTGCTCAATAGCCTTGATCTTGTCTGGGTTTGCCTCGATCCCACGTTGTGACACAAAGAACCCGAGAAGTTTGCCGGACGGAACGCCGAAGACACACTTCTCAGGGTTCAGCTTGAGGTTGATGTTGCGTAGGTTGTCAAACATCGCTTCTATGTCTTATACAAGAGTTGCCTTGTCCTTGGTTTTGACCACTATGTCATCCATATAAGCTTCCATATTTCTATGTAGCTGGGGCTCAAAACCAATTTGGACCGCCCTTGCGAATGTCGAGCCAGCACTCTTAAACCCGAAAGGCATCCGTAAAAAGCAATATGTACCACATGGGGTGATGAATGATGTCTTCTCTTCGTCTTCCTTTGCTATGAAGATCTGGTGGTAGCCCGAGTAGGCATCGAGGAATGATAACAGATCGCACCCGGCCGTGGAGTCAACAATGTTGTCAATGCGCAGCAACGGGAAGGGGTCCTTAGGACAAGCCTTATTGATATCTGTGTAATAAATACACATCCTCCACTTCCCGTTCGCCTTATGCACCACCACCGGATTGGCCAACCACGTTGGATGGAGCACCCCTCTCACCAAGCATGCCGCTTTCAACTTCCTGATCTCCTGTGTGATGAATTCCTGTCGTTCCAAAGCTTGCTTCCTGACCTTCTGCCTGACGGCTCGTGCATGGGGACAGACAACAAGATGGTGCTCAATCACTTCCCTGGGAACGCCGGGGATGCCTGATGCTTGTCATGCAAACACACCAACATTCGCCCACAGGAAATTGACGAGCGCACTTTCATATTTGCTGACAAGGGTGGAGCTTATGGTGAAAGCCCCTCCCGTGCCATCCTCCTTGATAGACACCCTCTTGGTCTCTGGTGGTGCAGCTCTAGATTTCTTGCTGTTGCCGGTGGAGCTCTCTGGCACGTCCTCGATGGTAGCACAACACTCCAAAGAGGTGCGCTTGCCGGAGTGGGTGCGAGAGGTATTACCGGTCTTCTTGTTCCCTCCCGGGGCTTCAACGGCAGGAGAAAGTGCCATGGCGGCAGCTGCTGCAACTGCTTCTCGGTAGAGTGGGTCAGCGCATATCAGCGTGTCCTTCTTGTCGGAGGGGACGGTGATGATGGTCATCGGCCCAGGCATCTTCAGCGTGTTGTAGGCATAGTGCGATGCCGCCATGAACTTGGCTAGTGTTGCGCGGCCGAGGATCCCCTTGTAGGGCAAGGGGATCTCGGCTACATCAAAGACAATCCTCTCCGTCCTGTAGTTCAACTCGCCTCCAAACATCACAGGAAATGTGACCTTCCCCTTCGGCTGGCTCCTTCTCGGGTTGACCCCTTGAAACATGCCTATTTCCTTGAGGTCTCCATCAGGAATTTGCAGCCTTTTGATCACAACGGGTGAGATCAAGTTCAGACCGGCCACGCCGTTGACCGGCATCTTGTTCACCCTAAGGTTGCGTGTCGTTGGTGAGACCAACAACGACAAACACCCAACCGTAGTTGTGAGGTCAGGGTGGTCCTTGGTGTCAACGATGAGGGGCGTGCTGGACCACTTCAGTGGCTTCTGTGCGTCGAACGAGGGCTCCGCTGCTGTGATCTCACGCGCCCACTGTTTGAGCTGGCGTTGTGAAGTATGCAGCGAGGCGCCACCATCGACACACATGGCCTCCGTAGCCTTCTAGAACTCATGCTCCCTGGACTTGTCGTCCTCGTCATGATGATTGTCTTCCTGCTTCTTGTCGCGGCCCCGAGCGGGCCTCTCTTGCTGGTTATCCTTGCCGCGGCGACCTCCTTGGCCGCCACGCTTCTTGCCGGATCCCTCAGCGCCATCTTGGCCCTTCTCCTTGTCCCGCCTCTCATAGTCACCTTTTTGCTTTTCAGCTAGCAGCTTGACTTGTCGGCAGTTCTGGAGGTCATGGCCTTTGGTGCGGTGGATCATGCAATACTGCTTGTTGGCAGCCACCAAGGCCTGGCAAGCGGCGCACCCGGCAATCTCCTGGCTGAGCTCATCTTCCTTGGCCTTCTTGGCGGCACCAGTGTCGTCTGATCTCTCGACGGCAAGCACGGTCTTGCCCTTGCGCTTCCTGTTGCGACGCCGACAATTCTTCATCGGGGCAGCGGTGTCTTCGTCAGTAGAGTTGGTTTCCGCGCCGGCGTCTTTGCTGGGGTACTTCCTCCCCTCTTCTGCCCGAGTGCATCTATCTTCTAGAATGTAAAGTTCGGCCACATCCTTGACCCTGTTCATTGCCAGATCTTCACGCATCTTGTGGTTGCGCACATTCTGATGGAATGCTCTGATCACAGCAGCAGGGTGAACATCTGGGATGTTGTATTGCACTCGGCTGAACCTCTGCATGTACTTTCTCAGGTTTTCACCTTCCTTCTGGGGAATGATAAGCAAATCACTTGCCTGGCCATGAGCTTGGTGGCCTCCAGTGAAGGCACCAATGAACTGATGACACAGGTCTGACCAAGAAGAAATGGAATCCGCTGGCAAGTGCATCAACCAAGACATGACATTGGGTTTCAGGGCCAACGAGAAGTAATTGGCAAGCACCTTATAGTCGCGAGCCCCAGCGGCTTGCATTGCGATGGTGTCGATGCTGAGGAACTCCGACGGGTGAGTCTTGCCATTGTAATTCTCGCCGACTTCGGGCTTGAACATGCGGTGGGACGACCACTCGAACTGCCGCAGCTCACGGGTAAAGGTGGGGCAACCCACCTCGTAAGGTAGGCCACCGGTGCCTCCTGGCGCTCGGCGGTCCATGGCGGGCCCAGCCCTCCTATCTGACTGGTGTTGTGTATCGCGCGGCGCTCGATGGTGGTTCGAGCGTCTTCATGGGCTCGCTCCCGAAGAACCTGGCGTTGGTCGCGGTGGGTCCATGGGTCAGACGATGCTATGGAAATGTTATCACAAGCATCATCATGACGGACCAACATCCGCGGTGGCTGGCGTGGAGGAGGAAAGTGTATCGTGGCCGCGGCGCCTCCGGCCCGTCCACCGCCGGCGTATAGTGGCTCGATGGAGCGCTGGCCTAAGGGCCCCGCCTGTCGTGGCTCGTCTTCGTTGGTGCTGCCGACGAGGCTCCGGATAGTGGCTCTGCACTCGTCGAGCTTCTCCGCGGCAGGAGGGAAGTCGAGGAACATCTGCGCGCGCCAAAGCTTCTACTGGCGTTGGTGGTGGCGAAAGCTGCATGGACCATGGCGCACTTCGACTTCTAACCATGTTAGAAGGAGCTCTGTCACGGCCCGGCGGCTGTGTGCCATTTTCGCTAGCACTTCGGTGGGCATGCTGGCCTCCTTCGTCCCGCAAATGATGCACATGACTCTTCCCAAGGCGGTGTCCAGGGTCACCGACGTGGTGACGCTGCTCGTAGCACACAACGTGGGAAGAGCTCGATGTGGTCGCCGGGGTGGGCGTCTTGGAGGCGTGGTGACGCGCCTCGTTGCGCACAACCTAGGAATGTCGGATTTCGGGTTCCGGCAGACCCTTGAGGTTTGAACACTGGGTGCGTGCGGAGATCTCTCCCCTATCGATCTACGTCCAATCTCCTCGCGTGATCTAAGCTGGAAACAGCGAACAACACAAGGGACACGAGGTTTATACTCGTTCGGGCCACCGTTGTGGTGTAATATCCTACTCTAGTGTGTGGTGTGGTGGATTGCCTCAGGGGCTGATGATGAATAGTACAAGGGAAGAACAGCCTCACGAGAGGTGTTCTTGAGCTGGTGCGATGAACTGCTAGGGTGAGTTCAGTCGCCTTTCTCTCTCTCTCTCTGCTATGGTTCTATCAGATCTCTAGCTGTCTAGATCATTGTCTCCTCTTAGATCGTTCTCTGGATCCCCTCCCTACTCTGTGCTGGCTAGCTCTATTTATAGAGGCCCTGGGCCTCTCCCCAAATAATGGGCGGGAATGGCGCCAACTATTGGCCATTTTGAAGGGGAAGATCTAGTACAAGTTATCCTGACCAAAGGTGGTCTTCGGCTGCCAAAAGCACTGGTGATGATGCTATCTTAGGCTCCACGGTGACCTCCGTCCTGCCGCTCTGCTGGTCTTGGTCTCGTTCCACCGGAATGGTAACCTTTGCCTGATGCCTTGGCCTATGCTTTCCCCCTTTGCACCAAAGGGGAAACAAGGACTATGCGCAGGCCGGTGCCCGCCTCGTCTCGATCGTCATGGCTTGTGTCACGGGCTCCTCGCGAGGTACCCCCACCTTGATCTCTCCGCCTCCTTGCGAGCCTGCCTGATGAGGCTGTCTCTGAGGAAGCTTCCGGTCGTCCGCCCTGCGAGGCTTGGCCCCTCGCGAGGGTCATGAGCTTGAGCTGATGAAGATGGGCCGCGCTGGGCCCCCACTTGAGCCACGCCGCAGGTAGGCAAGTCTGGGGACCCCTGTTCCCAGAACACCGACAGTAGCCCCGGGGCCCAAGGTGCGACTGGGCTTGGCCTTGCAGGGAAGCGAAGGGGCAAGCACGAAGCACCGCGGGCCCTAACAGCTTGCGGCCTTGGGCGCCGCATGGTGATTGATTGGACGTGGGCGTCTGCGCTTCCCCACGACGCCTCGGCAACTGTCCATCTGACAAAAGAGGTGCCCGGGCCAGACTTACTTGCTTTGTTCTTGTTCGCCTCGCCCCAGATTCCCTTTCTCGCTCTCCTCCTTCTTGCTCCCGAAATCCTCCAGATCTGTCTCAATCCTCCTCATCCGGCACGCCATGGCGCCTCGCAAGTCCCCGACCGAGGCCTAGTACTCGCCGGCTCTGGATTCCCCGAACCTGCCAGAGAAGAACCTCGCCCTCACGCGCCTGATGACGGTGGCGCAGGGCCGCATGGGGGCGACTGTGCTCAAGGCCGGCTTCGACCAGCCTGAAGGCAGGGGGAGCACCCTCTATACGCTCTTTGTAAGCGCCATCGTCGCTGGCCTGGTGCCTCCTTTCTCTGAGTTCTTCTTTGCTGTTCTCCGCCAGTACAACTTGCAGGCTCTGCATCTCCACCCCAACTCTGTTCTTCTCTTGGCGATTTTTGCTTACTACTGTGAGGCTCATGTCGGGGTAAAGCCCTCGGTGGCCTTGTTGCATAACTATTTTTCCCTCTGGGTTTCTGGTGGCCATGTCTCCGCATGTGCGAGCTTCATCGCATACTGCAATTCCAACGCTATCTCGATGCCTGGGAAGAGAATCCAAGCCTTCCGGAGCAAGTGGGTCATGGTGGACGTCGGGCGCCTCCACCCCCATCTGGTGTTGCCTACGGGGCAGCCCAAGGCTGTCGACGCGTGGTCCCGCACAGAGCTCGTCGACCCCCGTGCGAGGGCGGTGCTGAAGAGGATGAATGAGGACCTGAGGCCAAGCAACATGGGGGCGGCGAAGCTGACCGGGGCCATGCTCCTGAGGGAGTTCTTGGAGCACCGGGTGGCTCCACTCCAGGAGCACTCGCTCCCATTGTGGAGGCTTGGGGAAGCGGACGCCGCCTTGCTCCTATGCTCGGAGGCCCTGACTGATGAGAATCTGGTTGCAGCCCTCCATTCCTTGGTTGGGGGAGACGTGGCGAAGCCGGTGGGCGCCCCTGTTCCTTCATGATGACTAGGAGCAGGTGGTGAACGCCATGCCCACCTTCAATGGTGAGGGGCTGGTGCCCGCAGTAGCTCCCGAGGGTCTTGCGGCGCTGGCGATGGTGAACGTGTCCTCCGGTAGCTCCAGCGGGAGCGAGGGGGAAGAAGAGGTGGAGGAAGAAGAGTCTGTCTCTGAGGCGACTGGCGAGGAGTCGAGGGAGTCTTTCCCTCGGCGCAGGTCCCAGGCCCTCCGCTCCATGCCGGACGAGGATGAGGCTGGCACCAGGCGAGGAGGGGAGGACTCCCCCTTTCTCACAAGGAAGGGCAGGTCGGGGCTGGTTCCCCAGGGTCTGCTCTGGTCCCTGGGCCGTCTGAGGCCAGCTCCAGCCCTCCTGACGTGCCCTCTACTTCCGGGCCTCCCGAGGCTGACCCCAGCTGCAGGCTCTCGGGCTTCAAGTTTGACCGGAGGTTGCTTGGGTCCGCGAGCGACGACCAGTAAGTGCTCGATTCATGCTTTTCTTGATTTTTGCCGCCGAGGCATGACGTCCATATTCTTTTGTCAGGCCGGCGCCTACGGCGAAGAGGTTGAAAGGGGCTTCTGCGGCCCTGCTTGGGGCGAGTCCATCTGCCGGGGCGGCGTCTTCATCCGCTGGGGAGGCAGACGGCGAGGCTCGTGCCTCCCCGGTCCGATCGTCTTCGCGAGGCCGACTGGGACGCTTTGGCGAGGAGTCAGTCCCCGTAGCCCCGCTGACCCTGGAGTCGACTACGCTCGATGCTGCAGCCGGGGCAGCCAAGGCCCAGGGGGTTCCTTCCTGCCAAGCCGTGATCACGCTGCCGTCCTCTTCGCCCACTCCACTAGTTCCCGCTTCTTTTGTTTCCTCTGCCGCCGTCCTCGACTAGGTCGCCAGCAAACTGAGCCAGCTGTGGGAGGATCTTCTAAGCACGGACCCTCGCCTAGTGGTCGGGCGCCTGGATCTAGGTTCTGGCTGGGCCCGTTCCGCCGCCTCCATCCGAGAAGCGCTGAGCCAGGCTATGGCGGCCTCCGATGGGGATAAGCAGGCCGACAACCAAGCCAAGGCCGCTCGCGACGCTGCCCTGGGCGAGGCTGAGGCTGCCAAGGCTCGCTATGAGGCACTGGAGACCGAGCTGCGAGGCCTGCACGACGAGCTCGCCAAGGAGGTCCACGACCGCCAGGAGAAAGAGAGTGAGATGAAGGCTCGGGAGGCTGCCGTCAAGGTCCGGGGCATCAAGCTTGACGACCGCCACGGCCGGTTGGAGATGCTGGAGCGGTCATTGAAGGCAGAGAGGACCGACCTAGACGCCAAGGCGAAGGTCCTGGCGGAGGATCGGGGGGCCTTTGCAAAGATGGAGAAGAGGGCTCGTGCCGCGCTGAAGACGCTTTATGAGAGCGGCTTGGAGGAGCCGCTGGCCGGTGTGGAGGACGGCCCCGCCAAGATGCTTCCCTTCCTGGTTCGTGTGGTTGAAGATGTCGTAGACGGCCTTGGCCCCACGGTCGAGGCCGAGGCACGTGCCCTGTCTTCTGCGGCGCTGACACATGTCCTCAGCCACGTCTACCTGCGCGACCCCGATGTCAACTTCAATAGCCTGCCGGAACCCGTGAGCGGCGACCTTGCCGCCGCTGCCGCTGAGGCCGTGAAAGGCCGAGCCGAAGCTTTGCTGGGGAGGTTCCGCGCCTTCAGCGTCTTGCCCGGGCGCGGTGCCGTCAGCTCCATGGCCCCAGGAGGCGGGGTCGCCCAGCGTGACTCCACCACAGGTGGCGGAGGCACTGGAGAGTGATCCCTTCATGGCTTATGTCCTGTTTTTATTCCTGCAACATGCACCATGCCTCGCGGAGGCGTTTAAACTTGTGTTTGGCGTCGTGAAACAATCTATGGCTTGTAATATTTGCTTTGAATTTCCTGGAATTTGCATTTTTCTCCCCTACTTGCTCGCGCTCTACGTCGGCAGGGCCCGGCCCCGCGCATACCTCATCCAGTGTTAGCCCCGACCAGAAACCAGGACGGGACTAAGGAGTGAGGGGCTACGTGGCAAGTTAGGCTCCTGAGTCGCGATGCTCAGGAGTCCCCCTTGACGCGCAAGCAACAAGTAGGAAAGGGGCGAACAAGGAGTGGATTGATTGTTCTGCGTCGCCAGGGGCCGGCCCCGCGCATACCTCACCCAGTGTTAGCCCCGACCGGAAACCAGGATGGGACTAAGGAGTGAGGCGCTACGGGGCAAGTTAGGCTCCTGAGTCGCGATGCTTAGGAGTCCCCCTTGACGTTCAAACGGGTTTCCACACCTTGGCTCTGCTCGGGGAGGGGCGCGTGACGACCAGGTCCGAGGGACCTGGCTGGGTGGCATGCACTTGGGCAAGGCCCGGGCGTAGCCCCCATGTCCAGCCCCCTCGTGTGGCGCTCCCGAGGGGAGGCGTTGCGATGGTGCCGGGCACTGAGCTCTGGGCTCCCTGAGGTTGGTACGGCCGTAGGCCGCCCTCAGTTGTTTATCACCAGCGCGGAGCATAGCACTTCCATATGTGTACGGGCATAGCCGCTCCTCGGCAGTGTCGTCAGCCAGCGCGGAGCATGGTGCTTCCACTGGTACGTGGGAGGGGGCTCCCCTCCGGGAGGTGCCCCCGGGGCGTGTACAGCCCCGCCCTGACACGTGGCCGGCACGGTAGGGCTAGGAGAGGTGTATCTGGGCACTCGTGAGCCAGCGCGGGACTCACGAGGCCCTACCTCGAGGCGGGTTGCGCCTGGCTCTGGGCCTTTATCAATGGTGTGTTCCTGCAGGGTGGTTAGAATGCAAATGCTCTACGTCCTCAGGTCCCGGCCCTCGAGCGAGCTCAGCCGCCGGTGCTATGACAGGTCGCGATGCCGTGGGTCAAGGCCAGGGGTGAGGGCTGGAGAGCCAGGAGGAGCCCATGAGTCACGATGCTCAGGTACCCCCCTTTTAACGTGCAAGCACTTTGCATGAAAGTGGAGAAGTCCACGATAAGTAGCAGGTGGCAATTAAGCGTGAAAAGCAAACGCCGCTGGGCCAGGCCCGAGCAGCTCGGGGATGATGCAGCCCGAGGGGCGCCCCCAACAAGGTAAGTAAAGAGCATAAGCAAAACGGATACATGCCGCAGTGACGGACCCACGCGACCTGGGAATGATGCAGCCCTGTGGGCGCTCCCAGCTAAAAATGGAACTTAGAAAGATGTCACCTGGTGCCGTTGAAGATGGAGTGATGTTGAAGAAGTGGGCGATGCGCGATGAAGACGTCGACCCTCATGAGCCCCTAGGCCCATGAGCCTCGGGAGGCTCCGGGGGCACAGGCGGGTCTCCGAGGGCCGTCTCCATCTCCGCCAGGACCGCGCAATGCCTGACCTCCTGAGACTCCAGAATGCTCCTCAGCAGGCGCTGATGAGCGGCAACCGCGTTCGGTAGGCCGAAAGGCATGCGAACGTAGCTGTGAGGTGGACCCTCGCAACGCCCCACACGCAAAGGCCAGAGGCACTCCTGATACGCGGCTCGGTTGAGCCCTGGCACGTCAGCGCAGATGCCCAGCCCACCATCCTCGCCTAGATGTGGGGCTGCGATGGGCAAGCGGCGGCTGCCGCGCATGACTCTCGACTCCTGTAGCTCCTCGGTGTTTCTCGTGATGAACTCCTGAGGTTTTGGTCTTCCTTGCCTTGTACCTTCCTGAGGGAAACATGCCTGGAAGCACCCCTCCAAGTGGTGCCCGAGCGCCTCCCTCGCGACCTTGGCAAAGTCGGTGGCTCTCCAAGAAAGAGCCCCCGATCCCTGCCTGAGGAGGGCACCGGGCGCGCCTTCCTATGCGAGAGAGGGTGGAGCTCCCTGATTGGGCGCAGATCCTGACGCAACACCTCCGGAGGCGCCCGCCTCCTTATGGCTTGGGCTAGGCGAAACCTTCTTCTTCTTAAGGGTCGCGTCGGGAAGTCTTCCGTTCTTGTGGTCCGGGTCTTCAATTGCTGCGGCTTGGAACATGCGCTCAAGTGAACACATTGCGTCCCTTTCTTCAGAGGGTACGGTGATGACTCCACCGCTTCCTGGCATCTTGAGGACATTGTATCCATGGTGAGTCACTACCATGAACTTGGCCAGGGCTGGGTACCCTAGGATGGCGTTGTATGGCAGACGGATGTGGGCGACGTCGAAGTCGATGAGCTCGGTGCGGTAGTTGTTGCGCTGCCCGAAGGTGACTGGAAGGTGAACCTGCCCTATTGGAACAGTGGAACCATCAGTGACTCCTGAGAAGGGCTTGGTTGGCTGAAGCTGGTCGTACGACACTTGGAGATTGTCGAACGTCTCGATGGACAGGACGTTGAGTCCTGCTCTGCCGTCAATGAGGGTCCTAGTGACCTGCACGTTGCTGATGACCGAGGAGCAAAGCATCGGGAGGACTCCGGCCGTTGCCGCGCACTTGAGCTGATCCGCTGAGCTGAACGTGATTGCGCACACAGACCACCAGAGAGGGCGCGTGGTCTCAAGCTTGGGGAGGACTGCATTCACCTCGCGAGCAAACTTCTTGAAGATGCGCTGTGAAGCTGGGGCCTGCGCTCCACCGAAGATGCAAGCGATCGCGCGTGGCTCCTGGAAGCCCCCAGCTCCCTCGTCTTGATGTTGCTCTTCGTTCCTCCTTGGTGGTGGCGGCAGAGGAGGAAGTCCTGCGTTGCCGTGCGGGTGATCCTCACGAGGCTAATCTCTCCAGCCTCCCTCATGAGGCTGGTCCTACTAGTGATCCTCGCGAGGTCGGTCACGCCACCCTTGGTGAGGGCCACGGTCTTCCCATCGTCCGCCACCTCTTCCTCCTCCTCGGCCATAGCCCCTGTCGCTGCACTCGGGGCGTCAACCGACACGTCCATCTCTCACGGCCCTTAGCTCTTGACATTCGTTGGTGTTGTGGGTGTGGAGGTCGTGGTACACGCAGTACCGGCTGCCCTTGGATGACTCAGGCTGATCCCTGCCTCGCTTGGTGTCTGGTTCCGCTGCAAGCACGACATCACCCTTGCACTTCACGTCCTTGGCCTTGGGCTTCTTCTCTTCTGGGTCAGCAGTCGGGAGTTCGAGGAGGGAAACCCGCCCTTCCTCAGGCCTGGCGCACTTGGTCGCCAAGTTGAACAGCTCCAGGGATGTGCACAGGTCTTCATGGATTGCTAGCTCCTCCTTCATCTTGATGTCGCGTACGCCATCGTAGAAGGCCGAGATGATGGCTTCTTCAGTTACCATGGGGATCTTGAGGCGAGCGTTGTTAAAGCGCTGGATGTATTTCTGCAGTGTTTCCCCTCGCTGCTGCTTGATGTGGCCCAGATCACTCACGGCCACGGGCTGGTCGCGAGTGCCCTGGAAGTTGGCGATGAAGCGAGTGCGCATCTCGTCCCAGGAGGAGATTGTGCCAGGAGCCAGGTTTAGGAGCCAGGTGCGGGCCCCGTCCTTGGAAGCCATGGGAAACCAGTTCGCCATGACCCTTTCGTCTCTGTTGGCGGCTTCAATGCATAGCTCGTAGAGCTGTAGGAACTCCACGGGGTCCGCCGTGCCATCGTAGCGAGGGGGCAGGTCAGGCTTGAACTTGCCTGGCCATGCGATGCCGCGTAGCTCGGGGGTGAGAGCACGGCGGCCTGTTGTGGCCACCCGTGCCTTTTGCTGGTACTGGGCTTGCTCCTGGGGATTACCGCATGCCGCCGCTTGGAGCAGCGCGGGGTCTTGGCGTGGAGGTGCAGGGATGCGATCTTGGCACGCCGGCGCTGGGAGCGCGAGAGCACCTTCTTGGGGACGATGGATCTCTTGGCAGCTTCTTTCTTGATGTGCAGGTGCCGGACGCGGAGGATCTCGCCTTGGGGCTGCGCGCCTTGGAGCCAGGGCGCCTTCTTGGGAAGGAGGTGGTGGAGGCACCTCCTGATCCTCGCCTCCTGCGTGGAATGGAGGGCGAGGCAGCGAGAAGGACGGCAAGGGGGAGCCCCCTACGGCACTGACGAGCTCGGTGATGCGGGTGAGCCAGTCCTCGTAGAGGTCGTCGATGGGGCGGTAGTGCAAGAGCTCTCTTGCCAGGAGCAGCGCGGCGTGCGCGTCCGTGGGGTCGCGACGGGCGTGGGACGACGAAGCGGCTGGAGTTAGCGATGGTGTGGCGGTGCGGCCCTCCCGCCGTACCGAAGGATGCTGGGACGAGGCCGGCTGCTCGTTCCCCGCCCGGCCGGTGGCAGCGTTGGCGGCAGGTGATGGGGAACGACGAGGGCGTCCGCCGACGGGCGCCGTCTAGGCGACGCGGTTGGCGAGAGCAGCCCAGCGCTCGTCGCGAGCCCGACGAGCGTCAGCCATGGACACGACGGAACATCACACGCGTACACCGGACGAAAGATTCCGGCACACCCCAACCTGGCGTGCCAAATGTCGGATTTCGGGTTCCGGCAGACCCTTGAGGTTTGAACACAGGGGTGTGCACAGAGATCTCTCCCTATCGATCTACGTCCAATCTCCTCGCGTGATCTAAGCTGGCTCTCCACTCGTCGAGCTTCTCCACAACAGGAGGGAAGTCGAGGAGCATCTGCGCGCGCCAAAGCTTCTACTGGCGTGGGTGGCGGCGAAAGCTGCATGGACCATGGAGCGCTTCGACTTCTAACCATGTTAGAAGGAGCTCTGTCACGGCCCGGCGGTTGTGTGCCATTTTCGCTAGCACTTCGGTGGGCATGCTGGCCTCCTTCGTCCCGCAAATGACGCATAGGACTCTTCCCATAGCGGTGTCCAGAGTCACCGACATGGTGACGCTGCTCGTAGCACACAACGTGGGAAGAGCTCGATGTGGCCGCCGGGGTGGGACTACATGGAGGAGTGGTGATGATGCTCGTTGCGCACAACCTGGGAATGTCGGATTTCGGGTTCCGGCAGACCCTTGAGGTTCGAACACTAGGGTGCGCGCGAAGATCTCTCCCCTACCGATCTACGTCCAATCTCCTCGCGTGATCTAAGCTGGAAACAATGAACAACACAAGGGACACGAGGTTTATACTGGTTCAGGCCACCGTTGTGGTGTAATACCCTACTCAAGTGTGTGGTGTGGTGGATTGCCTCAGGGGTTGATGATGAACAGTACAAGGGAAGAACAGCATCGCGAGAGGTGTTCTTGAGCTGGTGCGATGAACTGCTGGGGTGAGTTCAGTCGCCTTTCTCTCTCTCTCTGCTAGGGTTCTATCAGATCTCTAGCTATCTAGATCATTGTCTCCTCTTAGATCGTTCTCTGGATCCCCTCCCTACTCTGTGGTGGCTAGATCTATTTATAGAGGCCTTGGGCCTCTCCCCAAATAATGAGCGGGATGGGCGCCAACAATTGGCCATTTTGAAGGGGAACATCTAGTACAAGTTATGCTGACCAAAGGTGGTCTTCGGCTGCCAAAAGCACTGGTGAAGACGCTGTATTGGGCTCTTCGGTGACCTCCATCTTGCCGCCCTGCTGGTCTTGGTCTCATTGCACCGGAATGGTAACCATTGCCCAATGCCTTGGCCTGTGCTTGCCCCCTTTGCACCAAAGGGGAAACAAGGACTATGAGCAGGCCGGCGCCTGCCTAGCGCCCGCCTGGTCTCGATCGTCATGGCTTGCGTCACGGGCTCCTCGTGAGGTACCCCCGCCTTGATCTCTCCGCCTCCTCGCGAGCCTCCCTGATGAGGCTGCCTCTGAGGAAGCTTTCGGTCGTCCGCCCCGCGAGGGTCTTGAGCTTGAGCTAATGAAGATGGGCCGCGGTGGGCCCCCACTTGAGCCACACCGCAGGCCGCAGGCAGGCAAGTCTGGGGACCCTCATTCCAAGAACGCCAACAGGGAAGAGCGCGCTGTGGGCGCCGAGGTGGCCGTCTTGGAGGCGTGGTGACGCTGCTCGTCGCGAACAACCTGGGAAGAGCGCGCTGTGGGTGCTGGGGTGGGCGTCTTGGATGTCGCTGCGCCGCCCGTGGGCGGCACGGCGACGCCCCCCGAGGGTCCCGCACAGCCTGCTAGGGGCCCAGCTCCGTCTCTGGATTTTTAGCGTGCGACCCGTCGCCTTGCGCACAAACAACGCCCCTCGCCAGGCTCTGACTGCCAGAGCGATGTTGGTGCTCGTGGGCCGCACCCAGGGTCCTGTCCGCAACTGGCCCGCTGCTTGCCCGCACAGATACGGGTCGTCCGGCTCACGATGAAGAACCGCTAGGCTGACTGCTAGACGGAATTTTCATGACTGCGCCCCCCTACGTGGCACGCCAAAGATGTCGGTGCAAACGACACCTATGCGGTCACTGGGATCCCTTCTATGATTGGCGAGCGCGAGGTTGTGCAAAGAGCGGGTCTGACAAGAAGCACATGGATCGTTTACCCAGGTTTGGGCCGCGAAGACACGTCATACCCTAGCCCTGCTTTGGTGGATGTATTTGAGTGTTCTTGTGTTCTTGAGCTAGCTACGGGGTGCAACTTGCCCAAAACACTACTAGGAAAAGGCCTACTAATGGCGCACCTAATTTGGCCATTAATGGCGCATTAGAGGTGCGCCATTAGTGCCACGCCATTAGTATATTTTACTAATGGCGCACCACTGGTGCGCCATTAGTATCTGGTATACTAATGGCGCACCTCAGATGCGCCATTAGTATATACAACAGTGCGCCATTAGTATACCTCCCAGGGGGCCATGTATACCCAGGTGCTTTGGCATACTAATGGCACACAACAACAAGATGCGCCATTAGTAACTTCGGCATACTAATGGCGCACTGTTTAATGATGCGCCATTAGTATCCTTTGGCATACTAATGGCGCACTGTGATGTGATGCGCCATTAGTATGAATATTAGGTTTTTTTATTTTTTTATTTTCTGTTTTTTGCACAGGTTACAAAATGTATAATTGGACAAAATATAGACAGCACACATCAACAACAGATTCATCGAATACAATAGAAGATTAGTCTCTGAATACAATTCATCATATTAGTCTCCGAATACAATTCATCATATTAGTCTCCGAATTGAAAATACCGAACAAAGATAGAACATTATATTACAAGTCTCGAGACCGTGAGTAGCGAGTTTGTCTTCACATTACAAGTCGATATCGATCATCTAAACTACCATCACATAGAAGAGAGCTGCGGTCATAACGATGAGCATCATCACGATGAAACTCGTCTTCATCCGGTTCCTCCAGCGCTCCCTCCCCTCTCCCGCTAGATAGCGGGCGTATCTAGATTCGGCCTCGGCCCTAGTGGTGTACCCTTTGTAACTGTTATCGCTGAATCGGTGAACCTGTCTCCGACACTCCTCCCAGTCATCGTAGACTCCGGGAACCTTACCCTTGTACACAACATATGACGACATTGCTATGCAGTAGCCAAACGAAACGTTAGTACCAATTCACAGACAATACATAAGCAATATATAAGTATGCAACAGAACGATCGGAAGAGAAAATCAAGACATTAATAGCATCGATTACATCTAAGTTGAACGACTCTCGAAACCAAAGAGACATACTACAAGTTCATTAAAGTTTAATTACAACATGAGCCAATCGATGTTTCAGAACTAGACACAGCATCACTGCTTTCGACTCGACTCAAGGGACCGGAGCGTGGATGAAGCCGCCGTCTATCGTGGGAGTCATGAAATAACGGTCGTTGTCAGCCTGCATTTCTAGCATTGTGTCGATGTCACTATTGGACGCTTGATTTCTGAGGTAGAACTACCCCGAGGTACGAAGGACATCTTGATAGATGATTTCCGCAAACTCTGACTGGATGCGAAAGAATTCTTGTCTGATGTCTGCGTCCTGGATTGCCGACATGCTCGCGGCCCAATCTTTGAGTTTACTCGGTAGCAGAAGTTGATGCTGGTCCCGTACGATCGCCCGCATGTGATGGATGGCGTAGTAGGCACCCTTCTGACCGCCAGACGGCTGCTTGACGCAGCAGAACGTCGTATTGTGGGAGAACACGTGCTTGCCGTACTTACGAATAGGCCTGGTGAAGGTGCCTCTAGATTTGGCATAGCCGGGGAGAACATCATCAAGAACCTTCTTGACATTTGTGTAGTCTACATTCGAATGACGGTCCGGGTCGAAATACATGGCCATGGAATATTTGGGGCTTAGGAGGATGACCGTGCAATGTGTGTCACTGCAGAAAACACGGAATGTTAAAAGAAAAATGATCGAAATCTAAGAATTCATATGTTACGGGGCGGTTGAGGGGAGGACTTACTCGGGAAAGTAAGGCACGAGGAAGTTATCCTTATCTTGGTTTGCCAGAATGACGCCTTCGAGGTAAGAACTCGCGACTTGCCGATCCCCAGCGCTGCCCAAGATCTTGGCACGCATGTAGAAGGGGTCGACTATCACGTTGTGATCTTGTCGCGAATGATCCGCATATCCATACTTAGCAAAAATATCCGAACGAAGGTGTAGTGCAGCGGATGAAGGTTCAACATAGCGTGGATGTCATCAAACTGCAGGACGATCGTACCCCCGATGGAGTTATCCACAAAGCCCTTGCCCTCTGGCACCTTGGCCGCGAAAACCGGGTATGCCACATCCGTCTCTCTGAAACGCCGCTTCTCCAAAGAAAGAACACTGTCATGTAGACTCCGCATAGCACCGGTTGCAGCATCGAGCATATTTCTCGGTAGCATCGGCCTACCTGCCACATGCAGCCTCCTCATTAAATCCTCAAGTGAAGGTGGCCCGTCCTGAGCACGGATCGTACTCGGTGCCGGCTGGCCCGCACCCTTGTTAGTCTTTGTTTTGCGTGCCTTCTTCTTCTCCTGTAATGGGACCGAGTTCTTCTCACAGACCGCCTTCTTGAGTGTGTTGGGGCTGATAATATTTCGCACCTCGCCTATCTGAGGCTCGGTGAAGTCGGCAGTTGGAGGCGTCTCCTGAGAGCTGAACTGCAGACGACGCCTGTTGCAACTTGGCTTCTCCGCGGTACCAGCTAGATCGCGCACGTCTTTTGTTGGGTTGGGTTCTTGAGAAGGAGGCCCCATGAAGTCGCCACTGTACCCATGATCGGCAAAGTACTGATCGACGTTGGCAAATGTATCATCGTCGTCGTCGTTCTGATCCTGTGCCATATGCATGTTTGGATCCAGTGGCATAGGGATGTCTGGCACCATTGCGGCGGTCTTGCCATGGGGCCGACTTGGCGCCGGCACGACTGGCGGTTTTGTCTTTGGGGTGGTGTCCCCCGCCCCCAAACGAATCTGGCTCTTCGGCCAAAGCAGGGGCCAGCTCAGGCAGGCGCTGGGGGTCATCACATCATCATCGTCGGCCCCGACGGGTCGAATCGGAGGTAACAACTCGTCGCAGCCTGGCAGCACCCGAACCAGTTGAACCCTAAACAAGTTGGGTGGCATCTGGGTACCGTGGAACAAGGGGTTGCCCGGTTGAACGATTTTGCCCTTGGCGACATCGACCAACTCGTTGTTCACGAAGTGCAGGAGAGTGCACGGAATGTCAGCGGCGCCCTGCGAAAACATGTAGGGCGTCAGGGATGCCCAGTCAAAGGCAAGGAGATGAAGTCCTCGGCCGAGAGAGGCTTAATTAGTTACCGTGATGATGGCGTCGAGCTCGGCTAATGTCGAGGCACCGCCAACGGCGGGCATGTAGTTGACGGAGGGGCCGCTTGCTGCAGAGGTGCCGGCCGGCGTACACCCGGGTGCATTAAGCTCCCGTGCCAGCGTCGGAGACACCAATGGCCCCGCCAACGCGTTCTACGAGTTTCTGGCCGTGAAGCTAGGAATCGGGGGTGGCCCCTGTTGGCCGCCCGCAATCGACGCACTAATCCCCTGGATCAAGGTAGGCACAATGGCGGTGATCGTCCTTCCGAGTTGTTGTTCCACTTGCTCTTGGACAATCTCTGGAATCCGCGCCACCTGTGCCCTGAGTTCTTGAACCTCGCGCGCCTGGCTTTCCAAGCTGGTCTTTTTCTCCTTTCGCCCACCAGTGTTATAGTAAGACGACCATTTTGTCGACAAGCCTTTGCCGCCCACACGACCAGCTGACGTCGGCTTACTGAGCTTATCCTTGTTCTTCATTGCATTCAACGCCCTATTTAGAGTGGTGTCCCAAGGGTTGCTCTTATTCGACCCCGCACTACTGCTTTCAGTCGCCTGCGGAAGGAAATTCAACCATTTAGAAATTTGGCTTCATTAATTAGAATGCAACCATATGGAGCTAATTACACGGGGGTGTATTCCTTACCAGAACAAGCTCAAGTGCCCTGGTCTTCGGATCCGTGGTAAGCTCCTTTGTTTTCGGGTCCTTCTTGTACCGGGCCCTGACAAAGTTCCTGGTCTGCTTGTCACCGTATTTATCGAAGAGGGGCGGCAGGCCTTGCTCGGCACAGTCCGCCTCCTCCTTGTCCCATATAGGCTCCACCACTCTGTAACCGCCGGGACCGAGTGTGTGTTCCCCAAAGTTCAGCTCCTGCATTTCTTTCCCCCACTTACTTGATTCGGAGTTTGCGGTGCTCGAGCAATTGATCTTGAAGTCGTTGTAGTCATCTTCGGTGATCGAAGGATTTTTCTCCTTGATCTACCCATAACTCTCACCTTTCTTGATCATTCTCTTCACATTGCTTTTCCAAGTAGACAGGGCCTTGCTCATCTTCGTGAGGGCAGCATTGTTCACTTTATTCCCTTTGAGGCTTGTGTTTTCAAATTCAGCGGGGAACTTGTATCGTTCGTGCAGCTTCGTGAAGAGGAGGTTGCGCAAATTCCCTCGGTCAGGATGCCTCAGGTTCTCAGTGTTGATCGAGATGGTACTCCGGAGAATGCACCCGAGCTGAAGCGAGTACCCCTTGAATATTCGTTCGGGCGCCGTTGGATTCCCGTCGGAGTCCACTTCAGTAACTTCCTCCTTGAGGGTGCGGAGCACGGTCGGGCGCCGGTCCTTCCGTTGCCTCTTCGGATGGCTGCCATCTGTGCGTGGGCCGCCATCATCAGTGGTGGCATCCTCGGCGGTACCATCAGTGGTGGCATCAGTGGGGTCATCCTCGGCGGTACCATCAGTGGTCTCAGGATCGGTGGGGAAGGCTGCGTCCTCATACAAGTGAGGTTGTTCCTCCATCTCCTGGGATAGCTTCTAGAATGCCTTGACGCCCGAACCCCCGGCCTCATCGTTGTTGGCCATGTTTCTCTCTAAATAGGAACAAAGTTTGGTCAAAAAGTTGGTTATTGTCAAGGAACAAGATCATGGTCTCATCATTTAGGGTTTGTCGACACCGAGGCATCCTAAAAGCTAAGCTTTTATCATTGAGGGTTTTTCGACGCTGAGGCACCCTAAAAGCCTAAGCTTTCATCATTTCGGTTTTTATCGACACCGAGGCACCCTAAAAGCCATGCATTAGTCACAAGTACGCCGGGGCACTTGATCCTACTTAATTAACTACTAAGATACCCCGGCCCATGCATTAGTCACAAGTACCCCATATGTCCTATTTTTAGCAAAGTCATGCTAAAATTCACGGAAAATTTCAGCATGACCTTTGCTGAAAATAGGACATATGGATTACCCGAATTTGCCAGAACGGAAGTTAATCGACATTCCAGCAAACTCAAGGGCCTCTCGGGTGGACAAGGCAAAAAAGGCCTCCATCACAACATGGAAAATACATTGGGTACCTATATTGTATTGACATGCCATTCTCTGTCAACAGAAGTAGCACAAAATCATTCTAGTACCAGTGTTTAACTAAAACTTGGTGTTAATAAGATCCTCTGTCAGTACTTCATACCAATAATCAAAACCCCAAAACCTGACCCCAACTAGTTACCATAAGGTCAAATACTGTCCACAAAACCATAACAGAAATAGCACAAAATTATTCAAGTATCATTGTTTAACTAAAACTTGGTGTAAATAAGGTAATAAAAGAAAATTATCCTAGCTAATATGGGTTTTCAGGAAATATTGAGACGTCGCACTTCTGATCGACTCCTGAGGTACATTCTCAACTAGCATAGTTTGTTTACCTTCTATTCCTATGTGGTTCATTACTTGATTTCCTTTCAGCCTCAAAGTTTATGTTTGTCCTGGTCATATTATGCTTTTGGCAACCACTAGAAATGTAAAAGATTTTTTGTGAACTTGGGAAGAAAAGAACCAACTTTCATCAAAGAAATAAAAATAAGATCATGAGCAGAATAGTTGTTAGGCATTTCTTGGCTGCAACAATCACTGAGTTTGCATAAATTCCTACCATTATCCATGAGCAGCACCGCATAGCAGTTCACAGAGCAGAACATGAGGCAGTTAGCTACTGACAGAGCTCCCATCTATAGCCCTTTTTCTAGTAGTGGTTAATTAAAAACAGAGGCAGTAATCCAATACTCCAATAGTTTATCTACTGGAAACAAAATTCAGTAAATTTCCAGCGATTACTCCTAATGCAAACAAGATTCACCTAGCAAGGTTTATTTTGGCACTCAACTGCAGAATACACAAATCTCTACAGCAAGCTACTCCAAGCAGTACTACACCAACTAATGGCCATCTGTCCATCAACAGTTTGGAGTATTGGATTACTACACCAAGTCAAATTTAAACAACTGGAGTAGTTCAAGATACTGAATCTTGGTTTTAACCAAACAGTATTTATACTCCCCTTTCATTTAAATAGACAGCAAAAGATTCATTCAAATACACAGTACTGACAAAATTCATCTAATTCTACTGGAGTAAAAAGGTTTCATTTAACTTAAAAGATTCAGAGAAGAGCAAGCAGGAGCACACTACTGCACAACTTAACTGAATTTTTTACTCCAATAATACTGGTACACTTGCTACTCCAGTACTGTACTTCATGTGGAAAAGTAACAGTAGCTACTGATGCTACTCCAAAACGCATGCACTCCACTGCAAGCACATAATCTTTTATTCAAGTAATAGTGTATGATGAATTTGATTATTCAGACTTAAGTTGCTTCAAGTGATGTCACTAGTTTCAGTTAACTAGAGTACTACAGCAAAAATATTAACTTCGAATATACCATTAAAATTAGCTCAATTCCAGTTAATGGATACTAAGCCTGTTGGCTCTACAAACTTACTTTTGAAGCAGAAAACAGTGAAGGGGTCGAGGTCGTACCAAACTAAGGCGTCCGTCGGTGGTGGCTGGCCGGTGCTCCTCTCCTCTTGTAGCTACAGCGGCAGGAGAAGAGCCCCTGCCCACGGAGTGGAGGGGATCTTCGAGCGGACGGGGACAGAGCTCGAGGCAGTCCGCAGACGGCGGCGCCTGGTCGTCGCGGCGGAGGAGGGCCAGTGGTCGCGGGGACGACAGTGGTCGTGGGGACAATGCGGTGTCGACGGGGACGACCTAGTCAGGTGATGCAGCGCGAGGGGAGGGGAAGTGGGGAGGTGCGGAGGTGTGGAGCGGGCGCGGGGGAGCCGGAGCGGGTGTAGAGCGGGCGCGGGGGTCGGCGGCGGCGGGCGGTGGAGAGCGGTCACGGGGAGCGCGGGGAGGCTCGCGCTGCCGTCCGTCCGAGGAGGTCGCGGGCTCGAGGGGGGGGAAGGGGAGAGGGAGGCGGCGGGGGCGCGTGGGCGGCTGCGGCGCAGTGGGTCGGGGCAGCGGCGGCGCGGCGCGGTGGGAGGGACGAGGGAAGGAGCGGCACGGTGGATCGAGGGAGAGGGAACTGGCGAGGGGGGGAGGGAAGGGGGGATCGGGCGAATACTAATGGCACAATACTAATGGCGCACCACCCCTAGGTGCGCCATAAGTACATCCATACTAATGGCGCACCTCACCGTGGTGCGCCATTAGTATTTTTTTTATTCTGCTCGAGCCAACAGGTTATCTTCCACCTGACCTGATCCACACCAAGTTCCCTCTACTAGCTCGACTGGTCAGCAGCTAGTTCTCACACCAGGAGGTCCTGGGTTCGATTCCCAGGCTCCACAATTTTTTATGCATTTAAAATGTTTTGATACTTATTTGTGTTTAAATATGTTCAAACTTGTTTAAATCATAACAGTAATATTTTTTTATAAGACAGTAATAATTTTTTTAAAAATATCATCAAACAGTAATGCCGGTGGAGCGGGGGAGGGTGCGCGGGGTGCGGGGGGTCGGCGGCGGCGGTTGAGTAGGGGAGGGGTGCGGGGGGTCGGCGGCGGCGGTTGAGTAGGGGAATCGAGGGTGCGGGGGGTCGGCGGCGGCGGCCGGTGGACCGGGGGGTGCTCGGCGGCGAGGGGGACCGGATCTGGCGAGGTGGGATAGCGATCGAGATGGAGGGGGATCGAGATCGAGTGTCCATGAAATTTAAAAATATTCATGATAGTTCAAAAAGTGCCCATGAAATACAATCGAGAAATGAAGGCTACGATTTAAATACAATCGATCTTAGCTTAGCTATCTGTTCACAATCTTCTTGCCCTTCTTTTTCGCAAATGGAGTTCTTCTGTGGAACGGACGTCCTTTAGGTAGGGTGGTCCTGCTTCTTC
The DNA here is from genome assembly GCF_003073215.2 of Triticum urartu. Classification (NCBI taxonomy): domain Eukaryota; kingdom Viridiplantae; phylum Streptophyta; class Magnoliopsida; order Poales; family Poaceae; genus Triticum; species Triticum urartu. The sequence continues at coordinate 307,794,385 of NC_053023.1, forward strand.
TTGTGGTGTATGCTGCTACTTCATCATCGTCGTCATGTTCGATCCTCGGGTCGCCGTACTTGTCGAAGTCTTGCTCATTGGCTACTCCATCCATTCCGATGATCTTCCTTTTGCCTCTCCTCACGACAACACGACTGGGCTTTGACGGGTCGGTAATGAAGAAGCATTGGTCCACTTGGGAAGCTAGTACCCATGGCTCATTTTTCGCGGTGACGTTTGCGCCTGCGGTCTTGGATTTGCCTTCGGGTATAACCATGGTGGTGAAATACCGGTCTTCTTTTAGGACGCTCTTGGCCCATCTGACACGGAACATCGGGACCTTCTCTCTAGCGTAGCTCAGCTCCCAGATCTCCTCAATCCTTCCGTAGTATCTGTCCTTGTCGTTACCGGTGTAGGATTCCATCGTTACCCCGGAGTTCTGATAACCATCGCTCTTCATGTCCTTGGCCTCGGTGTAGAATGTGTAGCCGTTGATATCGTACGCCTCATAGGTCATCAGGTTGTGCTCGGCGCCCTGTGGCAAGGCGAATATGAGTTGTTCTTCCGCGGAAGAATCCTCATGTAAAGGGTACGACAGAAGCTTCTGCTTGAACCAACGCGTGAAACATGAGTTGTGCTCTTTGAGTATATCTCCGTCCGTCCTCTGTTGGCCTCGGTCATTGTACATCTTCTTAATAGAGGTTTTGTGCTCTACCTCCCAAGGATCGACCACGTCTATGTGTTGTAGCGTGACTAGGTTTGCTCTTTCAAAGTCGGCGAGTCGACCCTCGAAGTCGAAATGCATTTCGCGGCGACCCTCACGGTGACCCCATCCAGCGAGCCTGCCGAGGTGCCTGTTGACGGGCAGACCAACGGGGTTCTCGATGCCTAAATAATTCTTCCAGTAGGAGATGCACTCTTCGGTCAGAAAGCCCCTGGCTATGCTTCCCTCTGGACGTGACATGTTGCGAACGTATCCTTTGATGACACCATTCATCCTTTCGAACGGCATCATGCTGTGCAGGAACGTTGGCCCGAGTTGGATCATATCATCCATGATATGGACCAGCAGATGCACCATAACGTCGAAGAATGCGGGCGGGAAGTACATCTCAAGCTCGCATAGTATCACCACGATCTCTTCCTGTAACCTTCTGAGTTGCCTCACGCCAACAGACTTCCGAGAGATGACGTCGAAAAAGTTGCATAGGCCAAATAGGGTTTCACGGACGTGCGCGTCCATGATCCCACGGATTGCAACTGGATGTATCTGCATCATCAGCATGTGACAGTCGTGAGACTTCATCCCGCTGAACTTCAGCTTCGCTGGGTCTAGGTATCTGCTTATCTTCCCCGCGTAACCGTAAGGAAGTTTTACTCCTACGAGGCAGGTGAAAAACTGCTCGATCTCCTCCTGACTTAGAGTGAAGCACGCGGGAGGGTAGTCATTTCTGGTCTTCTTGGCCTTTTTGCCTTTGCGACGACTTTCCGTGTCCTGCTTCGCCTCATCATCATCATCATCATCATCATCATCATCATCATCATCATATATAGCGTGAATCTCCTGCCTGATGCCCATTGATTTCAAGTCTGCCCTTGCTTTCGGCCCATCTTTGGTCCTCTCTGGCATGTTGAGCAGGGTACCAAGCAAACTCTCGCACACATTCTTCGTGATATGCATGACATCAAGGCTGTGAGGCACACGGTGGATCTTCCAGTACGGCAAGTCCCAGAAAAAATACCTCGTTTTCCATACCTTCAGTAGCGGCTCTGGCGCCTTTCGCTTCTTTCCCGGCTCTGGCGCCTTTTGCTTCTTTCCCGGCATTGGCAGTCTTTCCAATTTTTCAATAGCTCGTCTATTTCCTCGCTGCTCCTCGTACGCGGGCGTCCTCGGGGTTCGGTTTCACCATCGAACAGATCCTTGCGTTTTCTCCACGGGTCATCGTCGCGAAGCCACCTTCGATGTCCCATGAACACGGTTTTCGAAGACCCGGGATCTCTATCTAGCTGGCGATACGTTGTGTCATCCATGCACCTGACGCATCCAGAAAATCCGTGGACCACCTGCCCCGCGACATATCCGTAACTGAGATAGTCGTGCACCGTCGTGAGCAGCGCGGCTCTCATAGGGAAATATTCTTTCTCTGCGGCGTCCCACGTATTGGCTGGCGTTTCCACAGCGTGTCAAGCTCCTCTTTCAGCAGCCCCAGATACAAATTGATGTCATTCCCTGGTTGTTTTGGTCCTTCAATTAGCATACTCATGTGAATGTACTTCCTCTTCACGCACAACCAGGGGGGAAGGTTGTACATCCACACAAACACAGGCCAGGTGCTATGTGTGCTTCTCTGGCTGCCAAACGGATTGACTCCATCGGTGCTCGCGCCCAGCACGATGTTCCTTGGATCGTTCCCAAATTCTGGGTCTTCGAAGTTCAACGCTTGCCACTGCTCGCATCCTTAGGGTGACTCAGCATCTTGTCTTTTTTATCTATCTCCGGATCATTTGCGTCATCTTCTCGCTTCTTCTCCTCCCTATCCGCGTGCCAACGCAGGAGCTTTGCTACCTTAGGGTCCGCGAAATACCGCTGCAGACGAGGAGTGATCGGAAAGTACCACACCACTTTTCGAGGAGCTTTCTTCCTCTTCTTGTATCGAGTGACACCGCACACCGGACATATGGTAGACTCCGCGTGCTCGTCCCGATAAATGATGCAATTGTTCATGCACACATGGTATTTCACATGCGGTAAATCCAGAGGACACACGATGTTCTTCGCCTCCTCCAAACTGGTCGGGCACTTGTTCCCCTTGGGAAGACGTTCGTGCTAGAATGACATGTTCTCGTTGAAGCATGCGTCGGTCATTTTGTGTTTTACCTTCATCTCCAGAGCCATGAGCGTTACTTTCAGGCGGGTATCCTCGGGCCTGCATCCTTCATACAATGGAGTAACCGCGTCTAACTCAAGTTCATCCATCTTGGCTTTCTCTCGGGCGGCAGCTCTTGCGTTATCCGTCTGCTTGAGAAGCAGCTCTTGAATATGAGGGTCCTGCACCCATCCCATCGATGGTCCAGCGTCGTCTACTCCGCCGGCATCATCATCTTCATGATCATGCCCGTCGTCTGCTCTGGCATCTTCCTCATCATCATGTCCTGCATCTTCTACATGATGACTGTGTACAGCATCACCATCGTGATCATCTCCTGGGGATTCTTTGTCTTCTCGCCCGCCCGCGCCGCGGTGGTTGTCTTGCTGCCCTTCCTCATTTCTTGCCCGGCCCCCATGGACGACTTCGTAGTCATCTTCATCACCTTGCCACCGATAGCCATCCATGAAACCACGCAAGAGCAGGTGGTCCCGCACCTGCCCGGATTCCAGGTCCGCAATAAGGCTCTTCAGCTTGCATCTTCGACACGGACATCTTATCTCCGTCTCGTTCTTTTGAAGCATCTCGGCCTTCGCGGACCTCAAAAACCTATTCACGATGCCTTCGGTCATCGTGCGGACCATGTTCGACTGCGGGGTAGAGCAAAACGATATTTTAGAACCAAGAAAAAATTTGGCATGACTTTCCCTAAAAATAGGACCAAAAAGAATGCTTAATGGCAAAATTCTCGTCGAAACGGAAATGAATCAACATTCCGGCAAAATATTGGCAACTATCGCATTTCAAATACCGGTACACCTCCAAACACAAACACATATGCAACACCACAAACATATGCAACACCACGAACATACATAGATCTAGCTAGGCCATAAAAAGTGCATGTGCACATTGTTGTAGGGACAACAACATAAATATAGCTTCCCCCCTTACTTACCTATCAAAACAAGGTAATTTAACCACTTAAATTGAATGAATCTGTGGTGGAAATGAGGTGAAAAAGAGGAGGCACCCGAGACAAGGAGGAGGTGGAGAGAATGAAGTGGGGAGAAAGTGAGTGTGGGTAGGAGAGGCTGTCCAAAATATCTTGTTGCTGCCCACTTACTAATGGCGCACCAACTCTAAATGCGCCATTAGTAATCCAGGTTACTAATGGCGCACCTTCTGGTGGTGCGCCATTAGTAGTTTTGCAAAAAAAACATACTAATGGCGCACTGTCCCACAGTGCGCCATTACTAGTTTAAACTAGTAATGGCGCACGGTGGAACAGTGCGCCATTAGTAGTTTTGCAAAAAAAGGAATAAAAAATATAATTAAAAAATAACATTAGTGGCGCACTTTCCGACAGGTGCGCCATTACTAGTTACAACTAGTAATGGCGCACTATGTCTGGATGCGCCATTAGTATGTTTGGACAGGCGCACTAGTTCAAAAAAATATATTTTTGATACTAATGGCGCACCCTGGGCCTGGTGCGCCATTAGTAGTTTCAACTCTAATGGCGTATCAGAAGGTGGTGCGCCATTAGTATATACTAATGGCGCACCGCTTGTCTGGTGCGCCATTAGTGTCAATCCCATCTATAGCCCTTCTTCTAGTAGTGAAAGAGCCGAATCCCCCTCTTGGTCTCCTCGGGCCTCTTTTTATAGCAAAAAAGGGTTGCCATAGTGGCACACATGAGGTGGAAAGGTCTACAGTCGATAAGCCTATCCTCTAGGACCGTCGGACAAACGCATTTAATGCGCTGCCAACGTGCCCCCTTGCTTTATCGGGGACGCCAGGGAAGCACGTCCCAGACGTAACCGCCTTGCCTGGCCTCGATATGTGTCCGAGCTGATGAGGCATCGCGGCACCATGTTGGCTGGCTGCTGGGCTGGCGCGGTGGTGGAGCCTTCATGAAGGGTCACATGCCGCCACGCAGGTGCTTGCTGAGTCGGTGTAGAGGTCACCCGTCGCCAAGCAGGTACCTGCCCAGCTGGTTGAGCTAGCAGCTGCTTGGGAACGGTGGTGGAGTCTTGGCTGGCGTGGGCCTGGCAGTGGCCCTGCTGATGTCCTCGGCAAGGGTCTTGCCGGGGGACCCGCAAGGGTCTTGCCGTGGTGTTGCAGTCGTCCCTGGCAAGGGTCTTACCAGGGGCCTTGTGGATTTCCTCGGCTAGGATCCCACCGAGGGTCGCCGTCCTCTGGTCCTCATCTGATCTCACATGTTTATGATCTTGACAAAGATTTGCATACCACCACAGAGGCGCCTCCCGATCCTTGGTTCCAATGTAGTTGGTTGGGTTGGAGCCTGTGGGCTCAAGGGTGGCTTGCTCCGCTGGCATCGGGCAAGTTGCCCCGGCAAGGCTCTTGCCGGGGCTGCGGAGGCTACCTTGGCAAGGATCTTGCCGAGGGAGTCCACCTCGCCCTCTTGCTCTCCTGTGCTTCTGGTATTGGCATTACCTTGGTTGTCTCATGCTTTGGCTTCTCTCCGGCTTCCCTCCTCTGCCATACTAAGTGTGGTCATGGCGCGCGGCTCTGACTGCCCGTGCACAAGTAAAGGGGTCAAAAGAAGAGCCCCTACTTTTGTACACCGACATGGGGACCCACTAGGGCCATAGCCGCACGTATGCAAGTGCCTCCTTATTATATACAACAATATTTTTTTGCTTCCTCCTGGTTTCCTGACATCATGGTCCCACGCCATTGTCAACCTATGTAGTCAATAAACAAGAGACTTGCACAAGGAGCGGCCAACAGCTGGGACCAAGCAACTCAAGCAGTATTTGTGTTTTTGAGTTTTTCTCGAGCAATGTTTTTGTTGTTGTTTAGAGGAGAGCAGGGTATTAACTAGGGCTGGTTGTGGCCCGTCTAGCCCAGGACAGATATTAGCCCAAACATTTTTTTCAAGCTAAAAATGGCTACCCCAGCTATACTTTTTTTGAGGAATATCCAGACAAGGTCAACTTGTTATTCTCCGCCCCGCTGGGCTGCAAATCTTTCCTAGGAGGGATGCATTAGGCTTAACAAGAAAATGGGCTTTAAGAAATAATAAATGGGACATAGTTATAAAAACTGGGCAGTAACTATATAAAAATGCACTAAACACGTAATTAGTTTTAGAAAATATTATTTTTGGATTTTGAAAATTTTAATTTCATTAATTTATGCGCATGCAATATTTCGTTGGATTTTTACGTAATACAAATTTATTTTGAAATTATTTTTAATCTGACTAGAAATTTTGGGAAATAAATATTTTGGATCCCATCAAAATGTGGGAAATTTTATTGAATTCGAGCTCGGTGAAATTAGTAATCGTTGTCCTAGATAGAAAATGGGTGGTACATTTAACAAACTGTAAATGGGCTGTAGTAAATTCCATTAGAATTAAAAAATGGGCTATACATTCTTACAAATCGCAAATGGGCTATATGTTCTCTGCCACACACTTGTGGGCCTAGAAAGTTGACGCGTCCCCTAAAAAAACTAAGTTGGCGCGTATGCAAGGCCTTATCAACTTATAGTCAACACATGGTTCTAGCAGCAGCGGCTGTTGGATGTCCATCCAACGGATGCCATGCTTCCTCTTCAATCTCGGATATTCTTGCTTCAGCCGCCCAAAAAATAATTCCCCCTTGACTTCTGGGGCACACCATTTCGCAGTCTCA